>NC_143054.1:39364393-39667424 GCF_052426305.1 Pelodiscus sinensis | reverse complement strand
AGGGAGCAGCTGTGGTTAATGAGGCAGTTTCAGCTTTGTAGCTGAAATAGCAGTGACAGAACACTGTGCAACAGAAATGTGTGCGTGTGCACACGCGCGCATGCACACACCAAGATGGAAAAGTCAAACCAACATTTTTTCTCTTTTGTCAAAGTCACAGGGCTAGTTGTACTTCAATCGCTTCTCTGGTCATTCTGTTTAAGCCATTCAGGTGTAAGACCTTTTATCAATCTTATCTCAGTTCTTCCTCTCTTATACTGGGATCTCGGTCAGTAAGCTGCTTGTACCAATGGCTTTCCCTCCTCCCCCATATACACAGGTACGTGCATTTACTTTAATCAAGAACTTATTATATTAACTAGCAGATTTCTTAAAACAAAGTAGTTTTATTTATAGATTGAACAAAGCAGCAAAAACATTCTTTTATAGCAAGCAACAGCCTGCAGTCATATTTTGTCTCTCCTTTATATTATGCTTCACTGCAATTGAAGTTAGCCTTTTCTTTTAAGTTGAGGAACAGACTGGGCTAAATCACATTTTCTCATACATTCAAGATTCTGTCCAATTCTGGTTGTCATTGACAAAATGACCTATTCTTTTCACTCAGCTTGTCTGTTGAAATATGGCTTTGAATTTCCTGGGTATCTGAGCCCATTTTCCATACTGTTCAATTGATTCATTGTTTCAGGGCCCAAGTGTGAGGTTTCATGGTGCCTGTGTCTACACTACAAGGACGTGGACACTCCGCAGGAGTTTCTTGCGCAAAAAGAGCCTATCAGAAAAAGCACAGGTGCTCTGGTAGCCATTCTGTTAATGGCAATCAGAGCTTTCTTGCGCAAGAGTGTCCCTGCAGTGTGGACACTCTCTTGCACAAAAGCATATTGCTTTTCCAATGTGCTTTTGAGGTCTGGATGCACTTTTGTGGGACACAGGACACAGGACCTGGAGCACACTTACTACAGGTTGAAACTCTATTAACTCTATTAACAGGGATTCTCTGGTCCAGCAACATCCATGGTCTAGCACAGATATTGCAGGAACAGAGTCCCAGTGGAGGGCCAATGGCAATGATCCTGTGTGGCCAGCCCAAGACAGTGGGCTGCCCGCAGCAAGCCCACCATCAGCGCATATCAGCAGGTCTGCCCAGCAGGATTGGGAGATACATGTGTGACTGCCTGGTGGGCCTGGAGTTGCTGGTCTTTTCTACCTGCTTCCCAAGATCCATAAACCTGGACACCCCGGACGCCCCATCATCTCTGGTATTGGCACACTCACTACTGGTCTATCCAGCTATGTAGACTCTCTCCTCAAACCCTACGCAACCAACACCCCCAGCTTTCTCCGAGACACTACTGACTTCCTAAGGAAACTACAAAACATCGATAACCTCCCCAATAACACCATCCTTGCCACCATGGATGTAGAAGCACTATACACCAACATCCCACATGAAGATGGATTACAAGCTATTAGAAACACTATCCCAGAGGACACCACTGCCAACCTGGTAGCAGACCTATGTAACTTCGTTCTCACCCACAATTATTTCCAGTTTGAGAACAACTTATACCTCCAGATCAGCGGCACAGCCATGGGTACACGCATGGCCCCACAGTATGCTAATATCTTTATGGCTCACCTAGAACAACGTTTCCTCAACTCCCGTCCCCTTTTACCCCTTCTCTACTTACGCTACATCGATGACATCTTTATGATCTGGACGCATGGCCAAGAAACACTGGAGACATTCCACAGAGATTTCAACAACCTACACCCCACCATTAACCTCAGCCTGGACCATTCCACACGAGAGATCCATTTCCTGGACACCACAGTACAAATCAACAATGGAAAATTAGACACCACCCTCTACAGAAAACCCACTGACTCATACAGTTACCTACATGCTTCCAGCTCCCATCCAGCACACACCATACGATCCATCATCTATAGCCAAGCCCTTCGATACAACCGCATCTGCTCTAATCCCACAGACAGAGACCAGGAACTTCAGGATCTCTACCAAGCATTTATAAACCTCAACTACCCACCCGGAGAAATAAAAAAGCAAATTGAAAGAGCCAAACGAATACCTAGAAACCATCTACTACAAGACAGACCCAAGAAAACCAACAATAGAACACCACTTGTCATCACCTACAGCTCCCAACTTAAACCTGTCCAACACATTATCAATAGATTACAGCCTATACTGGAACAGGACACTAAACTACAAGAAGCTCTGGGAGACAGACCCATAGTCTCCTATAGACAACCACCTAACCTCAAGATGATTCTTACCAACAACCACAGGACATACCACACTAATACCAACCCTGGTACTTTCCCTTGCAACAAACCCCGCTGCCGGCTTTGTCCACATATTCACTCTGCTGACACCATTATTGGGCCTAACCAAGTGAGTTATAAGATCAAGAATACATATTCCTGCGCCTCCAGAAATATAATCTATGCTATCATGTGCCGAAAGTGTCCGTCTGCTATGTACATTGGACAAACGTCTCAGACACTTCGCCAAAGAATCAATGCCCACAAAACAGACATTAGACAGGATCACAAAGAAAAAACAGTTGCTTGTCATTTCAACCAGAAAGGACACTGTCTGAATGACCTGCTAACCTGCATCCTACTTCAGAAGACATTCAAATCTGCACTTGAAAGGGAATCCTCTGAACTGGCATTCATGCTAAAATTCGACACTCTCCGCAGAGGAATTAACAAAGACTCCAACTATCTTACACATTACAAAGATAGCTTCCCCAATTATCACCTCTAATACTATTAACTCACAGACATCTTCCTTTCCCTACCTCGAATATCATTAGCTCACTGGCATTCACCTTCCTTCCCCCCCCCCCCCCACATCCCCCTTCTGTTCTGTAATGTGATTTGTCCTTTTCATGTGTGTTAATTTTTTTTAAATTGTATCCTTTGGTATATATGGTTGTGACTATTTTCTTCCATTATCTGATCTGAGGAAGTGGGTCTGGCCCACGAAAGCTCATCATCTAATAAACCATCTTGTTAGTCTTTAAAGTGCTACATAGTCCTGTATTTTGTTTCAGCTACACCAGACTAACACGGCTACATTTCTATCACTGACTAAACAAAGACTCTTCCTTCATTGCAGACTTGTTTGCTTGCCTCAAGTCTTGCCAATTAATCTTCTGTCATTTAACTTCAACCAACAAAATACTGAGTGGATGCAATGGGCAGGCTCCAATTTAAACAACCAACATCTCATTCATGATCACAATATCAAACCATCTGG
Source organism: Pelodiscus sinensis (assembly GCF_052426305.1). Classification (NCBI taxonomy): domain Eukaryota; kingdom Metazoa; phylum Chordata; order Testudines; family Trionychidae; genus Pelodiscus; species Pelodiscus sinensis. Next base: position 39,664,132 of record NC_143054.1, on the reverse strand, counting down.
GTTTCTTGCTTCACTAAAGACAATGGACAACCATCAACTCTATTAGGACACTACAAGAAAGATGGATGCATGCACCTGATGCTAAAATGGAGAGTTGCCACGGTGTAAATGCTAACATCTAAAAATCATCAAATATAAAGTGAACAAGTAACCCATCTTTTCATTTCCTGGAGGAAAGATGCATTCTTCATCTCCTAAAGCTCTTCAAGGATTTCAAACATTTGTATTATATTGTAAATGTTTCTGTTTCCATTCCAAAGAAGAAGAATGCTTTAGAAGGAAGGGGGGAGTTGGAAGTAAGGAAATAGCAATATTTGTAGATGTGATGTGATGTCCACCCCACACTAACTTTGAGAGGGTTAATAAGGCTGTGGAGGGGGCCAATTAACTTGAAAGGCTGCTCTTGAGGGACAGCCAAGGGTGGAAAGGTTGACCAGTGATGGAGATTCCCAAAAAGCAATGGGCAGAAAAGAAGAGCTGCAGGGGAAGTAGTCTGCAGCCAGTCTCTGGGAATAGGGAGGTGTATGAGGCTGTAGAGTTCAGTAGTCTGCATTTATTCTCAAGGAGGGGGGAGTCTAAGCTGGTACACTCAGAAAGTGGGAAATCAGAACTGTAATGAAAAGTTCAGGGAAAGAATAACAGGGTCAAAGGGGAAAACAGACCATACTTGCCAGGTACATGGTCTCTGGGCTGGAACCTAGAGTATTGGGTGGGCTTCCCCTACCAAACATTGGGGAAGTGGCACAGACCAGGCAGTGGTGCCCAAACTGCCTAATATGGTTTTCCAGTGGTCCTTCGGTACCCAGAAGCCAGGACTATTCTAACATGGCCAGAAGGCTGAATCACAAAGGAGGACCAAAAGTTCCAGAGAAAGAGAGAGTCCACAGATAGAGGAACAGACAGAAAGAGGCTTCAGACCTGTGAAGAGCTAACCCTCTGAGCAAGAGGAAGTGCCCTACTGGTGAGTGGAGCTCATGATGACATACAGATATTTAGTTTAGTCAAAGCAACAGAGAACTCTGGGGAACCTCACAGAAACTTAAATAAGACAGATGAATGGGCAACACAATGGCAAATTAAATTAAATGTCAATAAATGCAAAGTAATGCCTACTGGAAGGAAAATTCGAACTATTTGTATACCTATTAGGTTTCTACATTATCTGTGTCAAATGAAGAAAAGAATTTAGCAATTCTAAAAGGATTTAGATGGTTCAATGAAGATATCTACTCACTGTGCAGCTTCACTCAAAAAAGCAGATATGTTAGTTTGTATAAAGAATAGAATAGTGAATAACATGCGTATTATCGTGTCTTTCCATATAACAGTCTCTGCTGGAATGTTGTTTGTTGTACTGGTCACTCCACTTCAAAAAAGAATTGTGCTGAACAAAGGGGCAGGAGGTACAAAGAAGATCAAGAACCTGAAAAAACAGATAGGAAGAGAGATTGGAAAGACTGGGATTGTTTTTATCAGAAGGGGAATTTGATTAAAGTATATAAAATAGTGGATGGTACAGAGAAAGCATAGTAGGTGCTTCTGTTCTCCCTGTGTTATAAAAAGGAACAATGAGGATGGTCATCAAAATCAACAAAATAACGGTAAATCATGCCGAACTCTCACATAGCTTTTTTCATAAACATATCTCCAAGTGCATTACAATGGAGATAAGTATCATTATTCCAGTTTTACAGGTGGGAAACTGAAGCACAGAGAGTGGAAGCGACTTGCCTTAGGTCACCCATCTGGTTAGTAGCACAGAGATGAATAGAACCAAGGTCTCCTGAGTGACAATCTCAGGCTCCAAACATTAGGCAGCACTACCTTCCATGGCATATAATGTGTAATGAAACTCAGTAATTCATTGGCATAGGAAGTTAGTATGGCTAAGTATGAGAAAAGTTTTAAATGGGTTTGGATATGAATATAGATTCTAAGGATATACAGATTTCTTATAATGAATGATAAACAAGTCAGGAAGAGCTATTAAATCTCAGAGGGGCAAATATCCCCAAATCTGCCAACTGCAGGTTTCTTACATCTGCCTCTGAAATAGCTGACACTGTCAGAGACAAGCTACTGAAGCAGATAGTCCTTGGCTGTGTCTACACTGGGCCACTTATTCTGGAAAATCAGCCGCTTTTCCGGAATAAGCTGCGAGCTAGCCACACTGGCCCTTGAATTTCCGGAAAAGCAACGACGCTCTACTGTACAAAATCAGCCACTATTCCGGAAAAGCTACGCTGCTCCCGCTCGAGCATAAGTCCTTATTCCGGAACACTGTTCCGGAAAAGGGCCAGTGTAGACAGCCCAGTAGTCTTTTCAGGAAAAGCGCGTCTTCATTGGCGACAGATGCTTTTCCGGAAAAAAGGGCCTGCCAATGTAGATGCTCCTTTTCCGGAAAAACTTAAAACGGAATAGTATTCCGTTTTAAGCAGTTCCGGAAATTCATGCCAGTGTAGACACAGCCCTTAAGTCTGATGCAGTATGTCAATTCCTATTTTCATAATGTGAGACAAGTACCTAAAATGAGAGATATTAAAAATTACTCTGTCGAAGTAATGCTGTGGCATTCCTTCCTTTAAGATTTCACTATTCTTTATGGCTGTGTCTAGACTGGCTAGTTTTTCCACAAAATCAGCTGCTTTTGTGGAAAAACTTGCCAGCTGTCTACACTGGCCGCTTGAATTTTTGCAAGAACACTGACTTCCTATTGTAAGAAATCCGTTTGGGCAAAAGCCCTCTTGCGCAACTCATTTGCGCAAGAGGGCCAGTGTAGACAGCACAGTACTGTTTTGCGCAAAAAAGCCCCAATGGCTAAAATGGCGATCGGGGCTTTTTTGCACAAAAGCGTGTCTAAATTGGCACGGACGCTTTTCCGCAAAAAGTGCTTTTGCGGAAAAGCATCCGTGCCAATCTAGGCGCTCTTTTCCGCAAATGCTTTTAACGGAAAACTTTTCCGTTAAAAGCATTTGCGGAAAATCATGCCAGTCTAGACGTAGCCTATGTGTGAAGTAAATGCTTTTCAGCAAGAAAAGACAGGGGAAGCCAAATCTGTGTGAAATGGAGGCAAATAAGAAACTTAAATGAGAGACATCCCTTGAAATGCAGTACATTTGAGTGTTTATTGGTTTGGTCTTGTAAATTATAGAAGAGAGGTACAATATTATCCAAAAAAACTGAGTCATGATAGTGACTCAAAGCCAAGTTAGAAAAAGAGCACTACCATTTTATTAGCCATTTGATCCAAAACACTACACATATTAAAAAAAAAACACAAAAAACAGAATCGGCAGATGTCACCTATAAAGATTCAATGTTAATTTTAAAAGGCCACATCAGCAAAGCAGTAGCAATTTAAAGGGTCCATCCCACTCCTTCTGAAGTCACTTAATATTTTCCTGTTGACTTTCAAGGGAAAGATGATTGGATTCCAACTATCCAGTGTACAAGGGTCAATGAGAATGGCAATGTTTTAATGTCACATACAAAACCAATTTTAATGTGTGACCTGTTCGTGGATAAATTTAGAGCTAAAATGTGGAAAAAAATCATTGTGCTTTGTCTTGTAATCGTTTTGAAAAAGCACCCAAATAAATTAAGTATGATGATGAAGCTGAAATTTGCATGCACATAGAGTAAATCTCGCCAAGAAAAAGGGAACAAACAGTTTTTTAAATGCCTAAGCAGTGATGTTGTGAATTTTTAAAGTATATTTATTTGAAATTCTCAATATGTTTCTACTGCATTCAGGGAACAATAAAAGAGCCCTCTTGTAACTAATTCTTGCAGAAGTTAATAAAATACTGTGTAGCCTAGCAAGATAAAGTGTCTATAAAACATCTCAAGAGATGCATGGTCAAATCCTATTCATGCTGTATTTATATAAACTTTCTCTCAATGAATGATTCATTTCTTCTTTTTAATATAAAGGAAAATAAACTAAAACTAGCATTTTTTGAAAACCATGTTGTGCTCGTTCCTTCAGCTTCCTCTGCTAACTTGGTGCCATTCCAGTGGTGCAAAAAGCTCAGAGTTTTCTGCAGCTCCCTTGCTTGATTATCCCTACCACAGGAAAGTCTTCAGTGGGTGCCTGGGCAGCCTAACCAACAGCTACGACATCCCCAGTTGCAACTCACATATCTGAAGATGGAGTGGGGTGTGTGGCCACAATGAATTGTGCTCTGGCAATCGTCAGCAGGTTGGTGGTCTAAAACCAACTGAGGTGTGCTACAAAACTTTTTTCTATACAAACACCCTCATCTAAACTGCTCCAGGAAAAGCTGGGAGCTGCTGACAGTCCAGCACTTCATATATGGCTCTCTCACATAGCCATGTTAGAAAAAGAAGCATTCTGCCAGATAATGTGATATCTGTAAATACTCTCATAGGTCCACATTCAGTTTTAATGAAATCATTTAGACTGCTAACCCTGTAGCTCTCAAAGAGCATGTCTACACTAGGAAATTATTTCAAAATAATTTATATCAAAATAATAAATCCCAAAATAGTGATTTCAAAATAAGCATTATTCCCCGAGGAAAGCAGGAGTACAGATTCTGAAATAATCCCCCTCCTTTATTTTGAAATAACAGGCTTGGAAGTGTGGACGCGCAGCTTATTATTTCAAAATAAGGAGGGTTATTTTGAAATAACTTCCTAGTGTAGACCAGGGCAAAGTGCTATATTTCAACCCACAAGTTCCTTCCTTTGTGATCTTGAACACATTGTTTCCCTTTAAGTGGTTTGAACTGGTTATGTTGCCCAACAGAGACACTCCTCATTTTCCAATATATGCAGCATCAGAGGAAAAAACAAAGTCTTGGGCACAATATCCTCATGATGCTAGAGTGGTCGTGGTTAGAACTCAGACAGACCTCTCTTCTTTCAGGTAAGTCAGGGACAGCCTTGACATTTTCAAGAAGGTGAAGCAGCCCAGCCAGTCATGCCAAGAAGACACTGGAACTTCATCCCATTGCAAGTCACTGGGCCTCATCCTGAGAAAAACATCTGATGAACTTGGCTTCTCCAGGGGGAGGGGGCGAAGGGAGAAACATGCAAAACTGGCACTTTCTTCCTCAACATATTTGCTCTGTGTGCTTTTAGAGTCATAGCTACTGCCGTTTTTACAAAAATAAATATTAACTGATTTTTAGTCTTAGCCTTGCAGAGCCAAAACAGCTGAGACATACAGAGAGATATGGATTCTGTTCCATCTTGTGCTTCTTCAGTGGAATTGTTTACCAAAGTTTCAACAATTATTCATGTTCAAAAGCCTTGAAGGCAAAAAAATTGCACAGGTATCACTGAGGGCAGAATTTGGCCTTCAGAAACAGTATAATTGGTGCTGAAGTGTGATATGGAAAGAATCCAGGCTGTCTCTCAGAGTCCAGACAGTGTCTGAAAGACTGGCAGTTCAAAAAAATCTCTCTTTTACTCTTCAGCTGACTACACTTGATATGGAAATTATTAAGACAATTGTGGTGCTATATAAAAAGTCACATAACAGAGCAAAACAATTGGAGTTAAAGAAGATCCTAGAAATTATTGGGTGGTGTGTACTGAGTGATATCCATATGTACAGAGTAAAAGGGCTCAGCTCTAAAACTCGATTTCCATTGAAAGCTGTGCAAACCAGGGCCAAATTTCATTTTCACAATTCATCCTAGGTTCAGTGTGAACATTGTGCCCAGCTCCAGCAATTATTGTGTCTTTGTCAGAGAGATGATCTGGGAAGCAAACATTTGAGATGATTATGTGCAAGTAATATTATGACAAAAAACATGTTAGAAAGAGGTAGATTCCACTAGGAAGTAATTTAATATAAAAGATTACCACCATAAAATGAACTAAATCAACTGCTCAAGTTCAGCAATTTCAGTATATCCATTATTGGCAGTGGCAAACATGCCTAGAAAATCTGACTCATAGTATGACAGGATTAAACTGGTGAAACCAGTGGGAGACAGGGAAACACACATACACACACATATGTACCTTTTCTGCATCCTAGAATATGAAGAATTTATACAAATCATTTTATAAGCTATATAATCATTCCCACAGTGCCATCTAATGGCAAACTGAGGAATGTACATAAATTAGTTACAAATTGCAATGGGTGTAACCACTGTGTAAGTGATTTGATTCCCTATTAAGATACAAAGAAAAGATACACATATGATTAGCCAGATTTCTTTTCTTATTTTTCTAATTTTTTTAAAATTAATGTATAGAATTTATTTCTGATTTTTGTACTCTATATAAAAACAACTGAATGCCATATAAAACAAATGCATGTGCTATTCCTGATAAAGAAACAAACCCTTTGGAATGCAATGCATCAAAAATCCAATGCTAAATATTTCACATAGCATTCAACTGCACAGCAAGTATCTTAATTTTGTAACAACAATTACTCATGTGTGTTCTCCTTGCTATCTCTAATATATTTGTCATATCTGTGGTCTGAATCATTACTTTAAAAGTTCCATTGTTCTATTAATATATAATGAGCTTCCTAGATTACAAAATAATTTGATAAATCTGCTTGGAATTTCATGCAGCATATTAGAATAGCTGTATCAGATGTATCTCTCCAAAGATAAATTTTCCTTCCTATATGGGAGGCAATGCTTGTAGCTTGTTAGTGTATCCTATGCTCCTACTCTCACTCAGATATGTTAGTGTTTATTTTAATATATTGAAAAAATCCTACAAACAATGAATCAGTTTAATGGTGACAGGATTCATCCAGACTGCTAGAGCTGTTGAAAAGGATACAATTTGAGGATATATTTGATTTCACAAGTAAAAATGACTGATGTTTAAAATAGTTTTTAGCTATTAATATCATGCAGCCCAGCTGGATTAGTCACCAGGCACTGCACTTGAAACTAGAATCAAAATTAGAAATAATATACTCATGCTTTCCAAACTAAATAGGTATTAAAGACCATGTTCTAGGGCTTATTGGAAAAATGTTTTCACTTATGAAGAATTAATGAGTAATTCTGCAGCACTCTTTATACCAGTCAAGTCTTCAAAGAAGATTAGGAGTATGCTTCCTTTCCTTGTGCATAAATATAACTGGAAGAAGGGACTAATTGATGTCATCAGACACTTACAACTCTGACCCCTGCCCTTCCTAGAGGATAAAAATTAGCACGTCTTGTACCTCTGCTAATGTAGATCATCAACAACTCCTTTGGCAACAGAAATCCTCTGCCCACCAAAGGTATGCACTAGCCTGAGCAAGACAGGGAAACTTTTGCTCTAGGCCAATCCTAATTCAGAGTCAGCACAACCCTAACCCTAACCCTGACCCTAATCTCCTCCTAAAAAAAAAAAACCCTCTACAATTGTTAGTGCCACTTGTTACTTGCCACGATCTTTGATTCTTCTCAGGCAGGCTTCAGTGAGGACACAATTCAGAGACAACACTTGCATCCCTGCTGGGATGATGTCTTCCTTTTCCACAGGCTGGTAGAGAAGTACTCCTTTCCTATCCTGCTGGCCCTCCCTGTGCTCTTTCATACTGTTCATCATCATATGCTCCTATTCAACTTCTAAGGAGCTGCAGGGAAACATCCGGAAATGAGTCGGGTCCTTCCTTCCAGACTCAACACAGAAAACTATGGTAGTTGTTCCTCCACTTCCAACCTCCTCACCTGTGGAATCCAACATGCCTCATTCTTCTCTCCCATATTATTTTGCAGCTGTATAATCCTGATGGGATAAGTGGTGAGGCAACAAAGGGTATGTCTAGACTACATGACTCTGCCAATAGAGGCATGTAAAATAGGCTACCTGATATAGTCAATGAAGCCGGGATTTAAATATCCCCGGCTTCATTATAATAAAAATGTCCACCACGCTGTGCCGGCTCAGCTGATCATCAGCACAGCGCGCGAGTCAAGATGCGGATCGGTCAACAAAGGAAGCCTTTGTCAACCGCTCCTGTAAACCTCATTTCATGAGGCATAAGGCAGTGGTCGACAAAGGCTTCCGTAGTCGACCGATCTGCGTCTTGACTCGCGCTGTGCTGACAATCAGCTGAGCCGGCACAGCGCAGCGGCCATTTTTATTTTAATGAAGCAGGGGATATTTAAATCCTGGCTTCATTGACTATGTCAGGTAGCCTCTTTTACATGCCTCTGTCAGCAGAGGTATGTAGTCTAGACATACCCAAAGTGTCCATATTATACAGAGGGTATCCAACTCTATGTCTCTTCTATATCAAACATAAACAGCACCATCTCTTTAAATTCTCAACGGCTGGCCAAAACCAATACCTGCATGAAGGGTGACTGACTGAACCTAACCTAGGCAAGACTGAGATGATGATGGTAAAATGTGGGAAGAATTTAAAAATAAAATACTTGTCTCTCTGTAACAGTCCCCACTATCCAGAGCATTTGCCTTCAGACTATTTAGTTGATCAACATACCACCCAAAAAACCACCATTGCAAAAACATCGGTGCCTGTGGAGAAGCTTCTCAAATACTGATCTATGAGTTTCAGGCATTGCCACTGATATTTGTCAGAGGTCAGAATGTAGCCCCTGCTATACATAAAGGCACAGAAATATTTCCCAAGTTTCACTGAGGAAAAAGTAAATAGTCTAATTCAGTATTCTTGAAGCTTGTGTGATTCTTGCTTTTACCTTCACTAGACATGTGAATCAGTGGTCATATATTCTACTATCAGTCAGTTTCAGCACAGTATATCTTTTAAAACAGGGTATTTGAATGCATATGCAGTAGAGATTGTTGAAAAATATGCTTCCACCTCCTTGTCATCTTCAGAATGTCTGTAGTGATTACCCGACATTGTGTCTGAAGTGAACAATCTTTTTTACTTTTCTTTTCTATTATTAATACTTTGGAAGAAGCTTTCTGTCAGGCTCTTTTTCCCCACATGTCTGCACACAACCTTCAGTCACATTAGGATCTAAGCTTACTTATTATGGCAGTTTCTCTTTTTCATTCTTGACTATACACATGAACACCCTTTATTCATGTAATGTACTATTCAGGTATTTATTATGTGCTCATCACCATACAAGCAGGACACCTTAAAAATTCTAAAAGAAACAAACGAGACTGTCATTTCACTCTCTCTTCTCCTCCTCGGTGTGTATATATGTGTATGATTAATGTGTGTGTATATGTATGTTCCTCTGAAATATCATAGCATCATTCAGCTCTGACAGTTGTATATCCTTCAGAAACTCTGTGACCTAAGAATATGCACTCTTCTCTCAATTCTTAAAGTTCCTATGGCTTCTCCTATATGGTGATGCAGAATTACAGTGAATTTTCACTGAAAATGTACAGTTTCAGTCTCTTTCTGTTATCATTAATTCTATCATTAGCTACTTTATTTTAGTAGAAGAATTGAGCAAAAGCATTTGCTCCTCTATTCTGGAATACAACGTGAGTGAAATTTTTTTTCCCATATAAAAATATTATTTCAACCTCTTTAAAATAGATCTACAAACAAAATGGTTGGACTTTGTATGGTGAAAATGGAGTCTGCTATGCATCTCATCAAGTGGACATGAAAGAGATGTGATTGGAGAGAGGTTATTTCCCCCCTTTTGTCCTCATTGAAAAAAGGACTCAGTAAGGGCTCCATTCCTCTCTGGAGAAGCTGAGATTTCCAGAAAGAGGCTCTCAAAGCTTGATATCATCTCCAGAGCAGCAGAAATGTCCACTTCCTCGTTCAAGAATAAGAGCTTTCCCGGTTGCTAACAGTCCAGCTCTTCCACACTGCACATCACAGAGATTCTTAGAGGTTTTCATTCACAACTGAATTTTTTAGACTGGTCATCCCATTGAGTGGGATGTTGTCTAGCTTTGTTTTCAGAAAACTGGTTACATAGATTGACACTTGGCACTTAATTCTGACCTCCAACTCATTTTCCACATTTTCTCATTTTTTACTGCTACAGAGTGAGGACCAAGAGTATTAATATTTAACAATGGTGGGAAAAAAGTCTGGTAGTTCTACCTTAAAAATGACAGTCATACTCAGCAAATTAACTACTTTTCTCTACCCAGAGACAAATCTGCTAACTTTCTAGAACACATGTTTAACTACTTTTATGTATTTTCAGCCCTGTACCATCAACAGAATTGTTAACTAGCTTCCACTGTCCGGGCTACCTACTCAATCTGCTTGAAGGCAATGAGATTTCATTGGTTTAAATGAGGGCAACATTTGGCTTCCACAATTCACAGGGTGTTATTGGTGACACTACATTAGCTAGAAAGCACAGCTTGGATTTCAACTTCTATATTTACTTCTTGGGACTGGCAGTTTGGAACACACCCATTTCACTTGTACACTGAATAAATCTGTTGTGACAATGAATATGAATAATGTGTCATTGCTCAACATAGTTATGCTCTAAACCTTGACTTACAACTCACTCTACATATATCTTCTCTAATAGCAAATTATGATCTGTGAAAGGTCATGAAACAGTGAGGTAGGACAGAGTGTGGGGGAGAAAACTAGAGTTCCTGTAGTTTGCCTTTGACCTAAATCAAGCTGACAAGTAAGTTGTTTTTAATCTTGTGCTTTTTTGATCAAATGTTCCCAAACTATGTAGTAAGGAAAGAGATAGACAAGATGTATCTACAAAGATCTGAGGCTCACACTTTTCAACTCATTTTCATTTGTAACTCAAATCAAATTTGAACCCAGGACTCTGCACTGACCCACTGTGTCATTAATATTTTGCAAATAATGTTCTTACTGAATTTCAGAAATTAGAGTCTGATCCTGCTCATTTTTTGTGAAAGTTCCACTTACTCCCATGGGGAAAGGATCAGCGTTTAAATATTTATACAGCCCCCATTTTCACAATGTCTCACCATGTCACAATCTTTAAAGTATTCATTCTTAGCACACCCCTCTGAGTTAGGGCAGTGCTATTTTCCTCATTTTGCAGATGGGGAATAAGACACACAGAGGTTGAGCCCTGGTCCTCACTAGGGAGTTATTTCAAAATAACTCCCCTTATTTTGAATTAACAAAAGGAGCATCCACATTAAGTCAGTTATTTCAAAGTAGTAAGGGGCATGTTATTTTGAAATAATTCCTGCTTTCCACAAGGAATAATACCAATTTTGACACAGTAATTTCAAAATAGAGGTAGTGTGCATGCTCCAGTGCTGCTATGTCTAAAAACTACTCCCCAGAGTCTTTCAAAGTAATTACTTCCCAGTGCTTTCTGGGGCTCTAAGTCAAGATAAAGCATCCATATTAAGGGAACCGGTTTCAGACCAGTTTTGAGGCTGCACTGTAGTATTGACATACTGTTCTTGGAGTTATTATTTCAAAATAAGTTATTTTGAAATAATTTCCTAATGTAGATATGCCCTGAGTGACTTGAAAGTTTGGGCTGGAGCAGGAATTATTATGAATTATTATATGTATTTATTATTAACTGGAGGATTAAGCAAGGGAAGTGAGGTGTGCGATAGAGTATGAGAGGGACAGGAAGAAGGAGGGTAAGGAGAAAAGTGAGGGAAAGGAAATCATGGCATCATAGAAGATTAGAGTTGGAAGAGACCTCAGGAGGTCATCTAGTCCAACACCCTGCTCAAAGCAGGACCAACCCCAATTAAATCATCCCAACCTGGACTTTGTCAAGCCTGACCTTAAAAACCTCTAAGAATAGAGATTTCAGTGCTTCATCACCCTCCTAGTGAAATAGCTTTTCCTAATAGCCAACCTAGAATTCTTCCACTGTAATTTGAGACTATTGCTTTTTGTTTTGTCATCTGCCACCACTGAGAACAGCCTGGCTCCATCCTCTTTGGAACTCCCCCATCCCTTCTCATTCTTCTCTTCTGCAAACTAAATAAGCCCAGTTCCCTCAGCCTCTGCTCATAAGTCACATGCCTTAGTCTCTAATCATTCTTGTTGCTGTCTGCTGGGCTCTCTCCAATTTGTCCACATTCTTTCTGTAGTTGGGAGTGCAAAACTGGATACATTACTCCAAATGAAGGAGGAAAAACTGGGATCTAAAGATCAGCTAGTCTCACCTCAGTCCCCAGAAAAATCATGGAGCAGATCCTTAAGGAATCCATTTTGAAGCACCTGGAAAAGAGGAAACTGATCAGGGATAGTCAACATGGACTCACCAAGGGCACGGCATGCCTGACAAACCTGATTGCCTTCTATGAAAAGGTAACTAGCTCTGTGGACATGAAGATGTCAGTGGACAAGATATCCCTAGGCTTTAGCAAAGCTTTTGACATGGTCTCTTTCACAGTATGCCAGCAAATGAAAGTATGGATTGGTTAAATGGACTGTAAGGTGGATAGAAAGCTGGCTAGATGATTGGAATCTTTCTGATTGGTGATCAGTATCAATAGGAGTGCCCTAAGAATCAATTCTGGGGCCAGTTTTGTTCAGTGTCTTCATCAATGACCTGGATGAGGAGATGGATTGCACCATCAGCAAGTTTGCAGATGACACCGAGTTAAGGGGAAAGATAGGTATGCTGGAGGGTAGGGATACAGTCGAGAGTGGCTGAGACAAATTGGAAAATTGGGCCGAAAGAAATCTGATGAGCTTCAACAAGGGCAAGTGCAGAGAACATAGATGAACAAGGGAAAAAAGGCAAGGCTTTAGAATCAATATTTTTATTCTTTTTTTATTTATACATTCTCCCTGTCAATGAATACAATTTGCAAAAACAGCCTAATTCTTAACATAATACACTGCCTATAAGGGGTGACAATCATTACCATCCCTATTCTTACTGAACAAGGATGTAGATAATTGCAACACTTATTAGTGATAGACCATTGATGATTGAAAACTCATTTTTCACCTTTCCAAAGATCATCAAAAGGCTATCACTTGAACAATAACAGAAAGCATTTTCATTTCTTCCATGTCCTTGTTATGCTAGAGATGAGACCTTTGATTTGGGTGGAAAATTGCAATTTGGAACAACAGTTTTAGTGGTTGTTTTTCTTATTTTAGCTAAGAGAACAGTGGAGAACAATTGAGTGTGTCTCAGGAGTGATTAGAGCTAGCTCCACCCACCCAATTAATCAAACACACACAATCTTGATTGAATACCAGCTAAGCCCCTCAAGCTGAATGAAAACTTCCCCTTCAGAATATGCTTCTTTTACAGATGAAAAAGAGGGCATTGATCTGGGCTGAACTGTCCACCTCACTTCTGAGTTTCACCCAGGAGCTACAGGAGTTGGTTCTGCTGAGGTAAGTGACTAGTAACACCTGTGAATTAGATCTGTGTCAATCTTGGCTGATTAAAAAGCAGCATGAACACATTATGGCCATTACTACAGTTGATTGCCTGTGAATTTCTCACTGAAAGAGAATGTGCAGGATTTCTTCATCCTTTAAGATGCCTTCAAGTGATGCATGCCAGCACAAGCCCCATTTCTACTCTCTCCTGGCACTCACACACAAGATGAAACACAATCATATCCAATTAACATAACCAACACTGCTACAGGCCTGGAATTTCTGGTTCACAAAAGGCCCAGGTAGTCAATGAACCCAAAGCATAATACAGTAATTTCAGAGATCTCACACCCTTCCTAATGTAAATACAGCAGGAACCTCTTGAGCCCAGCACTCTCAGGACCTGACCAGTGCTGAATCAGAGAATTTGCCAGACCCCAGGAATTCAATATTGTCTAGCAGTATTACCAATGCTTCCACTGCTTACTGGGCTCTTAGAAGACATTTGATAGTAATTAGAGTTAAAGAACAGCACAGAACACTGAGAGCCAGGACTGGTGTCTATAAACAAACTTTATGAGACTGCAGGAAACTTGGCCTCTAACGTGGCCTCACCCATGATAAATAGACAACAAGCTAATTAAAATCATGCCAGACCACAAATGTTACCAGACCAGAGAGCACTGGACTAGAGAGTTCAACCTGTATTTATTCCAGATTCTGATTCCTTTATCCAGATTGAATAGTCTAAATCTTAAGACTGTTCTATAAATGTGGTCCTTAAGACCAAACACACAAGATAGCACATGAAAAAAACTGTCACCGTTTGACTGAGATGCAGAGCAGGATTTCTATGTATCTGGCTTTTGGGAAAGAAAATATTGCTATTTTATCTTGCATTTGAAATCCTAATCCTATTTTGCAGTTATAGTGCTTTCCATCCCACTTTACAGAAAGAGAAATTGAAGCACTGAGGCATTAATTGACTTTTTCCATGTCATCCAGGAAAGCTTAGTCAGGAATAAAACCCAGATCTTATAGCTCCTACCTCTAGACTTTGAGGAAAGAGCTATTCTCCAGCTGCATGTGTTTCTAATTTAAACAATAGTGTTATTTATTCAACAGCTAAAGGCCTGGTGTTACTTTTTTTGGTATTTCAGAATTGTATGTCTTAGTAGAAATTAACCTGACTTTCTGGAAGTTGGTAATCTTTATCTATCTATGTGTCATAGAGCATCCAGCTGGATATTCTTAAGGACATGTTTAAAAATGTGTCAGCAGAGTTGAAACAAATTTTGCAAGAGAAATGGAGGGATATCAAATGGTGTGATTCTACTGGAAGTCATGAAGAAAATTAGAGCCAGGGAAGTGTAGAATGTGTAATTCAACAGCAAAGTCTAGTATTTTGCAGACAGGTGGGTAAGGAGATAGGAAGAAGGAATGCTTTTAGAAAATTAAAATACTAAATTGCACCCACAAAATTATACTTGTCATTGGATACATAGTCATATCTGAACTTAGTTTCATTCTATCTTTCTTTCATAAATGTGAGTTTTAAATTGAAACTTACCTAGGTCAATAGAGATACTTTTTGTGGATGCAGTTTAGGATAAGAGCTTGGAAATCTGTCTCAGTGTTTAACAGTCAGTCATGTTTTCTCTCGGCTACATTGTGCCAAATAAGTTGGGACAGATTCGCTGTCTCACTCTACTTCCTTTAGAGAATTCAGGTGGTGGAAAGTAAGTGGACATTGACCGGACACCCCTATATGGGGAATTTTGATCAGGTACAGCTGACATAATCAGCCTCTCTTCTCACAGATGCAAGTTCAGAGGTTGAGTTAGAGATGCAGAGAGGTGGGTGTGTCAGAAGGTGAACAGTCTCTAACTGACCTATAGTGCCTTGAGGACTTTAAGCAGTTAAAGTTCAACGCATAGGCTATTTTAACTTGCAGACAATCCGGGATCAATAACCAGCTCCTCAATGCTCCCTTTCTCTGCTGTCCCCAACATGAAATAGATACAGCAAAATGTGGGCCATTAACATGAAATGCTACATTGAATTATTAGCATTCATCAAAGGAAGCAGATGGACATAGACTAGCAGAAAAATCTAGAGGTCATCAATATGGTTATAGTAAAACTTCTGCATCCCAAAGCAGGAGATACCTGATAATTTTATGCTGAAATGTAGCTTCAAAGGTCAAAAACTCTTAGAAGAAACACAGCAGGGAATACATTTTTATCCCATAACAAAGAAAATCTAAAATGTTTTGAAAAACTTTGAATTCCAAAATGAGTTAAATAGCCTTAAGGATGAGATGAATGAAGAATAAAGGAATATAGTAGGAAACTTCTAAACACAAGTATAAAGGGAAAAGAAGCCAAAGCCTAGATGATAGTAGCTCCTGAAGGAGGTCTGAGTACAATGATATCATTACAGGTGATCCAGGCAAAGCTGGGAGGGGGGGACTCGTGGGAAATTGATCAAAAACTAATATAAACAGACTGAAAAAAATGTCAAGTTCAACAACACAGGAAGAATCAAAGAACAAAATAATTGATAAGCAAGTGCAATAGTTAGCAGTGCTAAATGAACTAGGTACACAACTAGAGCAAATATTGTCAGAATGAATATCTACTATAAATTCCCTCTTCTGCATTCTCACAAATATTACAGCTACACCAGAGAGAAAGCAAGGCAGCACAGCATTATTCATTCAGGATGTATGTGTTGCTGAACTATGCCCTTTTTCCTTCTGTGTCTTTTTGCTTCCTTTTCTGGAAGCATGGAGACCTTGGTCAGTCTTACACTACTTCTATTAATCTCACCATTTCTCAGAGAAAAAAGAAAACAAGTGTAAGCATGGAAAAGAGGATGAAGGGAAAATAGGATATGAAAGGAAAGGACTTTAAAAAAGAAGATCTTTTGACTACGGGATATTGGGAGATGGCTATCCCTCCATCTCTTCTATTGAGAAAGAGAAAGAAAGAAAGAAAGAAAGAAAGAAAGAAAGAAAGAAAGAAAGAAAGAAAGAAAGAAAGAAAGAAAGAAAGAAAGAAAGAAAGAAAGAAAGAAAGAAAGAAAGAAAGAAAGGCCGTGTCCAGACTCAGGGTTTTTTTCGGGAAAAGTAGCCTTTTCCCGAAAAAACTTCCCCTGCATCCAGACTCAAGCCGCGTTCTTTCGAAATTATTTCGAAAGAACGCGGCTTTTCTTTCGATGGCGGTAAACCTCGTTTCACGAGGAAGAAAGCCTTCCTTCGAAAGTTCCTCTTTCGAAAGAAGGTGTTCTTCAATGTAAAGAGGCCGTCTTCGAAAGAGAGCATCCAGACTCGCTGGGTGCTCTCTTTCGAAAAAGCGGATTTCTCTTTCGAAAGATCCGCCTGCAGTCTAGACGCGATCTTTTGAAAGAGGCTCTTTCGAAAGATGCTTTCGAAAGAGCCTCTTTCGAAAGAAGCCTGCAGTCTAGACATAGAGAAAGAAAGAAAGAAAGAAAGAAAGAAAGAAAGAAAGAAAGAAAGAAAGAAAGAAAGAAAGAAAGAAAGAAAGAAAGAAAGAAAGAAAGAAAGAAAGAAAGAAAGAAAGAAAGAAAGAAAGAAAGAAAGAAAAACTTGATTTCAGTTTCAGTCTCATATTTCCTCTTTCTTTTTCAGTCTAGCCTAATCATTCCCTCACAGTTTATCTATCATATATTTGCTTCAATTGATGATAAAGAAAGAGCCCCACATCAGATTACAGCATCTGAGAGGTACCTTCTTCTCCTCCTGATAGAGGGGGTATGTGAATCAGCAGTTTTTGTCATCCCAGATGAACACCCTAACCACTGGACTAAAAGTTAGAGGGAGATGGGCAGCTTTTTCCCCCTCTCCTGGCTTCTTGCAATAATGGTGTAGACCCTTAATACAGCTTAGATTCCTGAGGGAGAGACTTCCCTGCAGCCCAAGCACCATCTCAGAAAAAGGGATGGAGTTTTGCATGCATTCTTTTGTTTGGAATCTCCCATTGTCTAATATAGGTGAGACACTGCATTGCATGCTGGCTTTTATGAATCCTCTTCTGAGGCTCCTATCTCTCCTCATTCATTGTGTTGAGAACCTATTGACAAACTAAGGCTTTCTGAATAATCCAGTGATTTTCTAGCCAAGGCAAGGCTCAGTGTCACCATGCTAAGTTCCTTTGTAAATCAAGCCGACGTGTGCTGCTTGCTCACTGTCTCACAGATAGTCTGAGAGGAAGCAGAGACTTAAATCCAGGTCTCCCAAGTGCTAAATTAGGGCTCTATCCACAAGCTCTGATGTATTTATATGAAGTTAAAAATAGTTATAACATGTATTGCTTCAAGTACGTAAACTGATTAAATAGAATAATGATGTAATTAGCATTCACAGACCAGGAAATAGTCATTTTAACTGACTTTAAAAATCCTAATTACATCCAGTCCAGCACATATGATGAATGAAAAACTCCTGTTGCTTTCAGCAGGAGTTACACACACTGCAGTGCCTGCTATGTGCCACTGACAAAAATTAACACCTCAGGATTACTTGCCTAATCTAAAAAAACCCAGGAACCTATAGAAAGTGTTATTAAAACACTGATCTCTAGAGTCAGAATCCACCTCATTCTGAGGAACAAGCGTTTTTAAAAGGCATGCATTGAAGTCATCTGAGTGGTTGCTGGGAGGCAGAGCAAAAAGAATGGAATGAAAAGCACCACCATCTGAGTCATCCAGAAACTGAAAGTCTTGAAGGGAAATTTTCACTTGTGAGAATGAAGCTGTCTCTTATAAGGATAAATCATGATCAAGATGGATTGAAGTGCCAAAGACCCACTCCTGAAAGTCATGACATGTGTAACTAGTCTGTTCAGAGGACAATTTCATTTTTTACAGGAATTCCCTTTCAGGTGTCTTCAGTATTATTCTCCTGTAATTAGAGGTTTTAAAAACAGGTTAGATAAACATCTGTCAGAGAAGGTTTAGGTATACTTTGTCCTTTCTCCTCATGTAGAATGAACTCAGATGACCTCTTGAGGTCCCTTTCCAGACCTATATTTCTCTGAATCTGTCATTTCCACAGTGCTAACAAGTAGCTTTCAGTTTATTATTGAAATTACCTTCTGTTTGACATGATGTTGTAAGAATGACAGAGCTTCACATTGAACAGGCGGACAGAGGGGAAAAAGAGGAGCAGTAACCCTTCCCATTTGGATGCTTGGTATTGTAATAAACCACTTCAGGCTCTCCAGGTCCTGGTCTTAGATCCACCATCTTTCCCTGCATGTGGTAGAGATGTTCCTTGCCCACTACTATGGGAGTGGTAGGACAGACCAGAATCTGATGTGCTCTCACTTCCCAACCCACCAATGGGGAGGCAGTCACTGAATTAACGTGCTGTAGAAGAGGAGTCAAGCAAGGGTGGAAATGTAGCCCAGCCCCACCATATTCCAAATACAGATTGGTTCTGCTGCTTCTGAGGAGCACTGTATTCCCAGAATACCACCAAGAAAAGCATTTTATGGTTACTTTTTTACTAAATATTGCATTATTTATATTTTAAATGACTAGTTTAAAAAAAGCATTACTTATACCTAGATTTGGAAGCTACTTCATCTGTATGGGCTCCTGCACCTGTGTAGGACTCCAGGTTTCTGCAGAATGTTGCAGTTTTAGTCAGTCCTACGGTAGAACATGCACACACTTCACACTTATTATTGCTGTCATGCTATGGCTTGACAACTAGCTTAGTTTAAATAAAATGCAGAGTGTTTACACACAGAAAATTTCCTCTCCTTTGAGAGATATAACTAATGCCCATAGTATTCTTCAGTTTAAACATCGAGAACATCATTTAGAATAGTAGTACCTACCTAAATGCAGAAGAAATTTCTATAGTGTGCCTACTGTACTTTCTTCTAAAGGAAAGCAATCAGTCATGACTAAGAATGGGGATAAACAGACAGCAAATGTCCAATGTGCAAATGATACTAAAGTGGGAGGAACTTAAAGCATCAACTGGGACAGAGAAGTACAGTAATACAAAGAGACCTAGAAAGGTTAGAAACATAGGCATGATGTAAAAGGAGATTTATTTGGAAGCTATCTAATGGTACTGTGACATTCAGAAATGCAAGGTAGTTAAAAGAACATGGAATGAAAGTGTAACGCCACCAGTTGGATCAAATATGAGGACTGAATTCAAGTCATCTGGAGCTAAAAGAATATCCTTCTACTATATAAATGGCAGTAGACTCAAATGATCTAGCCTCTAGAGAGGGACAATATGTCACAATGTATTAAGACTACAGAAAGAAACCTAAGGGTTATCATGGAAAGCATATTAGAAAGTATTTTGTCTTGTACATATGCAATATGATGGTCTAAAAGGCCAAAGTAATTCTGACCTTCATAAGCAAAGGCATGGAGGAGGAGGGAGATGACAGCTTTCTCTATACTGATCAAGTGAAACTACATCTGGAGTATAGTATTTCATTGACTCCTGGGCTACACATTCTGGGGGCAGCTCAGAGACTAACAATTATCATGGGAATAGAAGGACTTTAAGGAAAGATTAAGAAAGCTAAATATTTATAGCTTGGATAAGCAACGAGTGGGAAAATGTAGATGAAACAATCTGCAAATATTTGATGTATTTAAATACAAATAATGGAAAGGAATTAAATGCTCTGTTACATTATAAATAAGAGGAATGGTATGAAATTAAGATGAAATTTACATTGCCAAGAAAACATTATGATAGCAGATGTGTGAAACTGTGAAAGTCTTCAAAAGGAAGTGATGGAAAACCACTGGCTTACACATGATTAACTAAATTTCTAAAAACACAAACAAAAAATATGATATGGAAGGGAAACAATCTTGTCACAGAGGAAGTGGATAAGTGCAGAAGTTCTCTAACTTCTGATTTTATCAATATAATAAATGGAAACATAGCTAAGCACTTTTAGCTATTGTGATGCCAATATTTAAAAAAGGCTCTAGAGGTGATCCTGGCAATTACAGACTGGTAAGTCTAAAGCAGGGATGAGCAAAATACAGCTTGGAGGCTGGATCTGTCCCACCAAGCAACAGGATACAGCCAGCAGACCCCGCTGCCGGGGCCCTCAGGCACACACAGCTACCGCAGTTTAAAACTCAGTCCCTGCATCTCCCTGCTCTGCAGGGAGGGGGAGGCTTTGCGCAATCTCCCCAGCCTCAGCTCCTAGTGGCCAGAAACCACCAGCCAATTGGAGCTGAGAGATTGGTCTGAGAGATCAGAGTAGCAGAGTTGAGAGCCACATATTTTCAAGCAGGCTGGGGCTGCAGCAAGCGTGGAGTCCAGTCTGTCTTCGGGGGGCTGCATCCTGGTGTCCAGGAGACAGTTAGGTAAACTCCTCCTAGCCAGAGCCTTCCTCTGGCACTCCAACCCCTCATGCATCCCAATTTCCTCCTCCAGATCACCATCCAAATCCTCTGCACCCCCTGTCCTAGAAGACAACTCCCTTCTGGATCCTGTACTTCTTCCTACCCCCTCCCCCAGACCAGAATCTTCTCCTGCACCCACACTCCCTCCCTGACCCTAGACCTCAATCTCCTGACCCAGGTCACAACCCCTTCCTCTACCCAAACACCCTCTCAGACCCCACACCATCTCCTGCACTCCAGCTCCTTATCTCATGCTCCCTTCTGCACCCAACCTCCATCCTAGACCCTGCACCTCCTGTACAGAAAAGTGCGGCCCTTGACCACTCACCAAAATCTTGGAGAGGCCCCGATCAAAAATTATTGCCCACCCCTGGTGAAAAGCCAGTACCGGATGGATGGTCAATTGTTAGAATGGAATTTTGTATATTGTAACTAATTTGACTGTTGTGGAGTCACAGGCCATGTTGATCCTAGATGTAGGAGTTGTAAATTGTAACCACCAGTGTTTGCAGGAGGGACACTGTCTTTGTGAAGAGTCTCAGATGGACAAGACTTCCCCTTCCAGACTTAAGTGGATTGGATTGGATTGGATTGGATTGGATTGGATTGGGGGAGAAGGAGCTTGAACGAGTCCCAAAGACACTCTGGTGGCAGCCTTGTCCTGCCCTCCTTCACTCCTCTTAGTTACTCATAGTGTTCCCTGGGCCACTTCCCTGTGACCCTTGCACCGTCCCATCATTTGTATCAAGGCCACAGCCTGGCAGATATCAGGGTACAGCCTCTCTCTCTCTCTGCTCCCCTAAGACTGTCTATTACTGCTCCACACAAGATGCTTCTCATTTCCTGGGAGCCAGTATGTAAAAATTTGCTTAACTTTTAATTAAAAATCCAAGAAAATATAATATTATTATTACTGCAAAATATTATTTATTTATTATTTATATTTGCTGTAGCAGTTCTTGAGATCTGGTGGCCAACTATCTTACAAGCTTTAAAAAGAAAAATCATCCCAGCTGCAAGATGTTTGCACGAAGTATGTCTCAAATTCATAATTCTTATTTTTGCTTTTAACATTAGAGATAAGATATTTCTGCTTTTCCCTTAATGGGAAATTCCTAATATTAGTCTGATTTCTTTCTTTTTTAGCCATTTAAATAAACTTGGACCTCATTTCACTAGGAGTA
This sequence comes from Pelodiscus sinensis, assembly GCF_052426305.1. NCBI lineage: Eukaryota > Metazoa > Chordata > Testudines > Trionychidae > Pelodiscus > Pelodiscus sinensis. Next base: position 39,642,286 of record NC_143054.1, on the reverse strand, counting down.
AGAGAAGTCAAAGGAGAGTGGAATTAAGCTATTTCAACTTAAGCTACGCAGTTAGCATAGCTGAAGGTTGTGTAGCTTTATCTACTTTCCCCCTGCTGTGTAGATGTACCCTTAACGTGGATGCACTACCTCAATTTAGAGCCCCAGGAAGCACTGGAGAGTAGTTACTTTGAATGACTCTGGGGAGTAGTTATTTCAAAATAGCAGCAGTGTCCACACTACTGCTATTTTGAAATAACTATTTTGAAATAAGTGTTATTCCTTGTAGAAAGCAGGAGCTATTATTTTGAAATAATCAGCCACTTATTTAGAAATAACAGGCTTGATAGTGTGGACACTCTGCTTGTTATTTTGAAATAACTCCCTAGCGTAGATAGCAAAATCATTGTATTTTGTAGCCTATATTTATTACAAACACAGTTTTTTCTCTAGAAAGTACAGTTTATAATGTAAAATCTAATTAATATCTAATTAATTTTAGCCAAAGACTGTAACTTAACTCCCACTGGAATGCTAAATAGTTCTATGTCCCTTTGGGGCTTTTTCTTTAAAGGAGGGTGGAAGAAGAAAGAGAGAAAAAGCAAGGAAAGTGTAATTTTTTTTCTGGAATCCATTTTAGTTAAATATTTCCACATTCACTCTGCCTTCCTCTGCTCACCCCACCACCACACACTATTTCTTCTACACCCACCTGTCTAGCGTGCAGTCCCCAGAGGAGATGACATTTTTATCTTTGGAAAATATAAATGAATTCTTAGAATCTTAAACCTTTCCCTTCCAGACTCTGCCTTCCCAAATTACTGCTCGTTTCTCAACAGCTGTGAAACTGGGTTAGCCGATGCATTAACCTTTTTCTTTTTGTAAAGATTCTTAACTTTTATTAGCACTGCTGGGAGAATGAACTGATTGAATTTCAGTTGTATTTTGTTTCTGTTACTAGTTTAAGTTCATTGACTGTCAAGTCTTTAAAAATCTCTTAAAGTGTGGCATTATTTAAAATCCTGAACTAGAAAGGACAGTCGAGCAGGCTAACCAGCATATTTGCCTGGGGTAAAAGCCAATGTTGTAGATTAAAAGAATTAAAAAACCTATATCACTTCTGTAAGATTAATTGAGTGGGTGTCTGTTAAGTATAGTGTTAGAAGGGAGTTTTAGTTAAATAGAAGTTGAGAGATGCTGTTATAATGTGGGATTCTTAAGACTGCCCTGTAAGTGCCAAACATCTAGCATTGTACATTGGTTTTGGACACTTAGGATTTTCCAATGTGCAAGTAGTAATTCTATTCCCATTTCAAAATGCCAAATAAAAGCATCAGCCTAATTGTAAGATTAATTTTTCTTTCTATATTTCCATGTAATTATACCAATGAAATGATCCAAAAAGAAAATCATTACCATTATTTAGAAGTTAAAATCACTCTACCTTCAGACTCACACACTTTTGGCCATATCTTGCCTGACTCTTTCCACAGGATGTCACTATGCCTCAATGGATCACAGCTGCAGGTGTCAGATTGAGGACAAACTGCTAAGAAATAGGGCAGACTCACCCAAACTTATGATTATACTATTTTTAAATATTCCAACCCAGAAACAAAAATAAACTTCTGTCTCTCCACACTGGTTAATAAAAGTGTCTGACGAAGTGGGTCTTTGCCCACGAAAGATTATGCTCCAACGCTTCGGTTAGTCTATAAGGTGCCACGGGAAACGCTTTTGCAGATTCAGACTGATACGGCTACCCTTCTGATACTGGTTAATAAGACATCCAAACTGACCCTTGTTTCAATACCCAGACACTAGACTTTATTATAAGTGGTTATTGAAAACCAGTTTCATCAAACAAAAAATTCTTCTGATCTCAAAAGATCAGCCATGTAGCTAGACAAATTAACCCTAGCAGTTTTAGTGCCCCTTACAGCCCCTCATGCGGGGAGGTGGAAGGAAGCTGAGCTAAGGTCTTCAGGGCCACAGGGGCAAGAGTTGGGTGGGGTCAGGGCAGTCAGGCAAGCAGGCAGCAAGGGTCAGCAAAGTGTTTATGTTAAAAGGGATCTATATAGGACCTAAGTTTTCAGTATATAGACCTAGTGATCTAAATATGTTCACTTTTTAACTCATAGCATGGACAAATGTATGTCCTTGGATAAACAAAAGTAGTGAGTTATTCACTAATTCTCAGGATATGTTCTTCCACCAGTGTTCTCCATTTACCTCAATCTGCCCTCCCTATTACTGGTGAATTTCTACCCTTACATTTACAGAAGCCATATAATCCACAGCTTTCAAGTGATCTAAACAATGAACTCTGAAATCAGCTGTGGCTCATTTGTCTTATTCTCCCCCCCCCCTCAAAAAAAAAAAAAAGATGGGCTATATGGTTTCAACAGCCAATCTATTTATTACCTAAACACTGATTACTGAAGTATCACAAAATACTATAAAGAATTAACACCAATCTTTATCCAATCTTCTACCCCAAACAACAAAAATATGTTTGGTCATGAATAGGGTTCTATTTATTTGGCCACTATTGCAATACAGGTTGGATCTCCCTGGTCCAGCACCATCAGGACCTGACCAGTCCAGATGAGGAATTTTGCCAGACCACAGGAGGTCATATCTGGCCCCCTGCTACCAGCCCTCCAGTGCTAGACGGGCTGCAAGCCCCACTGCCCTGCCAGTCTCCTTCCCCCACCACTTGCCTGCCATGCTAGGCAATCCCAGCGTGCCGGACTCCCGTCCCGCTGATGAGCCCAGCTGGGACATACTGGGCAGCATAGACCAGATGGCTCCTCCGGGCATCTCTGCTGAGGCACGCGCTGAGCAGCCTAGATGAGCAGCCTTGCTGCGGCATGTCAGGCTTCAAAACCCTGCTGGACAGCCCTGCTGGGGGTCTAGGTTCCTGACCCCGCACCACCCACAACCCTGCCAGTCCAGAGGGCTCCTAGGTGCCAGCTATCTACTGGTATTCTCTGGTCCTGCAACATCCATGGTCATGCCAGACCTTGGATGTTGCCAGACCAGAGAGTCACAGTTTACAGAGGTTCAACTTGTACTATCTGAGTACCTTACAATACTCCTAAGAGGAAAGGATGCATCATTAGCTCCATTTTATAGATGTAGAACTGCAACACAAAGACTATGTGGCTTTGCCCAGCGTTACATAGTATATTTATTACAGAACAAGGAAATGAACCCAGGACTCCTAAGATGTAGACTAATGCCTCAATCATTGAACCACCCTTCTCTTTAAGCAAAACCGGAAAACCAACAGACCTTTCTAGTCAGAGATGCCAAAAATGGTTGGTACTATTATCCTCTTCATGTAGATTTTCTTTATTTTGGCTGTTGTTGGTACAATTTTGTACATTGTAATCTTCTTGAAAAACAGACATCACAAGTAGTATGTTCATTCTAATTAATATAGTATATATGGATTGTTGCCTGTGATAAAATTCAGGTGTTTTGTGAGCGTCTTGGATCTACTAAACAAATTCTAAAAATATTGAGCAGTATTTTTATTGCAAACAATGTGATCAGTTCTCATTAATTTTGTATAATAGTAACTACTGACTCTATACTGGTAAAAGTTCTTTCTCCTCCTCCCTCCCATATTAACTCTCTTGCTACAGTTAAACAGTAACTGTACAGTTTCCTAGAGTAAAATTCTCTGTAGATTGCAACAGATGGAGTCTGAAAAGCCATGTTAATGAAATAAATACACTGAAATGTTAATTTCTTAAAGGAGAGATGTCTTTCACAAAAGACTTAACTGAAGAAAAATTAACAAAAGTTCTGGCTAGCTCATCTTTAAATATATGGCTGAATACAAATTTTGTTTGCATCTAAGAAGACCAAGGAAGAGCAGGAAATTTGTAAGGAACACATAAACTGGATATGCTATAGAAAAAAACATAAATGTTTATGAACAGCATGAAGTAGACTATCTAAGGCTCACTTCTTTTAAAACAGCATGGCTGGGTCTAGACTGGCACTCTCTTGAATACTTGCACAAGAGGGCTTTTTTCCCAAGCGGGAGCATCAGAGTTCTTGCGCAAGAACACTGACGATCTTACATTAGATCGTCAGTGTTCTTGAGCAAGAACTCGCAGCCAATTTAGACAGCTGGAAGATTTTGTAAGGAACACATAGACTGTATATGCTATAGAAAAAACATAAATGTTTATGAACAGCATTAAGTAGACTATCTAAGGCTCACTTCTTTTAAAACAGCCTGGCTGCATCTAGACTGGTGCTCTCTTGCACAAATACTTTTAATGAAAGTGTTAACTCTTGCGTTAAAAGTATTTGTGCAAGAGAGCAGCTACACTGGCATGTAGACACAGCCCATATGTATAGTCAGTGTTTTAACTACTTCCATCGCAAAAGCCATTTCAATGTATTGTAAATACACTGAGGGAAACACACTCCCGAGTAACAGTTTACTACTACATGCTTTTTTTCAGAATATCTAAAAACTTGATATGCATACATTTAATTGACAGCTGCAGTGAAAAATATTGCTATGCAAGAAAACAAATCTTGGGTGATGAGTCATTAACCACATTGTAAGATACAAATATGTTCTTTTACTTCTGAAATGTTCAAAAAAAATGACACACATAAAATTTAGTATTTTCAAAAAATATCTCTCAGAGGAAAAGACCAGACTTTTAGCTACCAATTAAGATCAGACAAATTGGGGCAGCAGATGATATTAAAAATTATTGTTTAATATAATGAATTAGTACTATAGTTAGTATGCACTTATAGTCATCTGCAGTAGAACGCTTATATAAGATGAATATAGCTAGTCACTGGATATTACAGGTACTGCACTCAAACATTTAATTTATCTATTTTGATTTATAGATTAAAACTCCATAGGCATTTGTCACATGTTCTGGATTTCCATTACTTCCTTTCATAGATTTTAAAGCCAGAAGGGACCATTCTAATAATCTATTCCAAGCTTTTGCATAATGCATGTGAGTAGTTCAAATTATTCCTTTCAATGTACATTACCTTACATTTTATCTACTTACCTTTTTAAGGTCTTTCTGAATTTCCTCAAATTTCTTCAAGTCTTGATTATCCTAAATAATGTGTCATTTGCAGACTTTAGCTGTCCATTCACCACTTAATTTCCTAGATCATTAATAACTATACATAAAAAATCTTCTATTTCTAATATATTTTATTGGAGAAATCTGCTATTAACCTTTTGCCTTTTTTTAAATCGAACTTTTATTCCTCCTATTTTTCTCTCAGCTTCTTTTTAATTGTGCCACCTAATGACAACCTAAGCTTCTTTAATAACATGTTAAGAGACATTGTCAAAGATTTTTTGAAAATGTTGATTTGAGCTGGTTTCCTTCTATCCACTATTTTGTTGCTAGTCAAAACATTCTCAAATCTCTTGTTCCTGATAATGAGGAACTCAGTAACATCAGCTCAATGTTATCAGGAATAAGCTTCAGCCAGCTAGTCTTTATCTGAGCTCTAGCTTTATGACTATTATGGTATATGCAGTTGTATTTGTTTTTTGCTCCAAATCTGGTGGCCCATAATGACAGAATTTCATCAGAAGCTATTTGTGCTTATAATTGTGCTATAAATATATAGTGATAAATTGAGAATGTTTTGACATGGATAGTAATGTACTACTAGGACTGTTTGGGTACATCTACACAGCAGCGTTATTTTGGTATACAGGCAGTCCCCGGGTTACGTACAAGATAGGGACTGTAGGTTTGTTCTTAAGTTGAATTTGTATGTAAGTCGGAACTGGTACATGTTGTAGGGGAAACTCTAGCCAAACATTTCTCCAGAGTTCAGTTTTATTCTCCCACACCTCACTTCCCTCAGTCCTTTATTCTCAAGCTGAGGTGTCTGCCGAGAAAAGCCGCTCCGCGTCTCCCTGGTCTGCTGGAGGGGCGGAGAGGGGGGGCGCTAGCTTCACGTCTCCCTGGTCTGCTGGGGGGAAGCAGTTAGTGCGGGGTTGCCTCACCCCGTTTGTAAGTAGGGATCCGATGTAAGTCGGATCCATGTAACCCGGGGACTGCCTGTACATGAAGTTACTCCAAAATAACATATTGCATGTCTACACTAGAAGCCTTTATTTCAAAATAATGCTGAGCTGGAGAACTTCTTACTGCGACTCATGGTGACCCTCATTTCACAAGGAGTAAGGGAAGTCAAAGGAAGAGTGTTCTTTCTTTGACATCTTGCTGTGCAGAGAGTGTCAAAAGTTCTATTAAGCTATTTCCACTTCAGCTACATCAATGGTGTAGCTGAAGTTGCGTAGTTTAATTTGACTTTAGCCCTGCTGTGTAGAGGTACCCTTTAACAAAACACACTCCCTCTAATGAAGGGGTGAGCAGGGGTGAGCCCACGGTCCAGACACAGTTCATCAGGGTTAGCCCCTGACAGGCCACCAGCACTTTATTTACTTGCGCGTACTCAGGCATAGCAGCTTGCAGCTCTCCTTGGCCAGGGTTTGCTGTTCTCGGCCAATGGGAGCTGAGGGAAGCAGTGTCCTTTACTAGCTGATCCTTGTGAACCATCTCCGTCCTATTACCCTTCTCTCCCCCTCCCCACTGTAGTGGGAGAAGTTTAAACATAAGAGTTTCTATAGAAAAAAATCATTATAAACCATATTAATTTTTACTGACATTTTAGTGGTTAAACATGTCATGATGTCTTTAGAGAGGCACTAGGACAGTGGTCTCCAACCATTTTTACACCCAAGATCACTTTTTAAATCTCAGAACAGGCGAAGATCTACCGCCCTGCCCCTTCCTTGAAGCCCCACCCTCTCTGTTCTCCTCCTGTCCATCACTTGCTATCCCCAACCCTTACTTACACTCTCTGATAAACAGTTTATTTTTAAATTATGCGATATATATAATTAAAATCACGTGTTTATAGTTATGAAATAAATGGTCTGTTCTTTATTCATGCTATTTAAATCTAAAATGAAGCATTTATAATTCTACATTTTGTGGGGACAGAGTTCTGCGGCTGGGGTCAGAAGAGAGGGAACAGGGTGCTGGGAGGGCAAAGGACAGGGTTCTGCAGCAGGGGACAGGGTGCCAGTGGGGACAGGTTTCTGCAGCTGGGGACAGGGTGCCAGTGGAGACAGAGTTTGGGGAGTGGGGATGAGAATAAGGACAAAGTTCTGTAGCTGGGGACAGGAGAGTGGGGACAGAATTCTGTAGCTGGGGGACAGGAGAGTGGGGACAGAGTTCTGTGGCTGGGGACAGAGGAGTGGGGAAAGAGTTTGGAGAGTGGGGACGGGAGTGGGGACAGCGTTCTGTAGCTGGGGACAGGGGAGTGGGGACAGAATTCTGTAGCTGGGGAGTGGGGGTTAGGGAGCAGGGAGTGGGGTGCCAATGGAGGCAGAGAGTACCCTGCATCTCCCTACTCCCAGGATCCCCCCTCACCGAGGGAAACCTGCGCATGCCTGCCCCGGGGCCGACTCCCCTCCCCGTGCAGGAAAGCCCCGCGTGCCTGCCCCGGGGCCGACCTCCGCCCCCGCACGCGCCTCCTCTGGGGCTGACACCCCTCCTGTGTGGTGCAGGGAGCCAATGCTCCCTCCTGCAGTACACCTGGCAGAGCAGCTTGTGCCACTTCCAGAATCGCCAGAAGTGACGCTAAACTGCGGGACTTCTGTCCATCCCCGGGAAGCCGACACTACCTCCATTTTCACTTGAGGTAGGTAGTGGGGCTTCTCGCGGGTGGGAGGGAAATGTGGGTGGGGTGGACAGGATGCCTCGCAATCGACTGGTCAAGGCCTCGCGATTGACTGGTCGAGGCATCAATCGCAATCGACCTGTTGGTGACCACGACACTAGGGCATATTAAGATTCTTAAATGTCATAATAACAGGGTTTAGAGCACTATGACCAGAACTTCAGCCTTTTGGAATATGTGTTCCATTTTTTTTCCATTCTGTATATGATAGCTTTAAAATAGTGGTACAGACTGTCAGGAGATCTTAGTTTCTGAAATATTACCTGAGATATTGTGATGCAGCGATGGCATATTGTTCAAAAAATGATTTAATAAGTTTTAATTTAAATAATCTATAACAAAACACTAAAATCTCTGCTCAAATCAACAGCCAAAATTTTCCCATCAAAAAAAAAAATTCAAGCACTATTCAGACAATATGGGTATCTCTACACAGCAAAGTTATTTTGAAATAACAGCCATTATTTTGAAATAACTTTACCAGCATCTACTCAGCCAAACTGCTATTTCGAAATTAAATCGAAATAGCAGAGTGCTTATTTCGAATTTGGTAAACCTCATTCCATGAGGAATAATGCCAAATTGGAAATAGGGGACCTCCAGCCCTTCTACTCTGGGCCAAGCCAGGAAAACTCTTCTGGTTCCCCCCAGTTCTGGAGCCCTTAAAGGAGTAGACTCTGGCCACAAGCCTGCCAGTACAAAGCCAGCAGTCACTGCCCCTGGCCCAGCATAAGCCAGCAACCCACTGGCACCCAGACCTCCACCACTCCCCAGGAGCAGTCTGGCAGCTTCCAGGAGCCTGCCAGAGGTCGCAAAAGGTGGGTGCCTGCCTGGTCTAGTGTGAAGATTGTGGACCTGATTGAGGTTTGGGGGGAGGTCTCCAATGTTCTTGATCTCTGCACTAGATGCAGGAATGCAACTGTCTACAGGCGGATGGCTGACAGCATGGCCACCAAAGGCCACATGTGCACCCAGGAACAGGTGAACATGAAAATCAAAGAGCTGCGGCAGGCCTGTGCCAGGGCCACAGAGGGCAGCTCCCAGCCAGGGGCTGACCCAGACTCCTACCCTATTATGATGCCCTGGACCGTATCCTGGGGGATCAGATGGTCTGTGCTCCCCAGGTTGTCATCGACCCTGGAGGAGGAGGAGGACAATGACCAGGAGTTGCAGGAGCCCGGAGGGAGCGTGGCACTCACCCAGGACCCCCGAGGCATCACAGAAGACATGTCCCTGGTGTCATCTGAGGCTGGGAAGGCCTCGACATAGACTCATAGACTTTAAGGTCAGAAGGGACCATTTTGATCATCTAGTCTGACAATGCAGGCCACAGAATCTCACACACCCGCTGCTAGAATAATCCTCTCACTTATATCTCAGATATTGAAGTCCTTGAAACGATGGTTCAAAGACCCCAAGATGCAGAGAATCCTCCCGTTAGTGACTCATGCCCCATGCTACAGAGGAAGGCAAAAAACCTCCAGGGCCTCTGCCAATCTACCCTGGAGGAAAATTCGTTCCCGACTCCAAATATGGTGATCAGCTGTATGTGGGCAAGACTCACGAGCCAGACACCCAGAAAAAAGTTCTCTATAGCAACTCCTATCTTCCGACCATTGAAAGATCAATTAATTTCCAATATCATGTTACCTCATCAAACCATCCCCTTCATAAACCCATCTAGCTTTATCTTGAAGCCAGATAGGTCTTTTGCCCCAACTACTTCCCTTGGAAGGCTGTTCCAGAACTTCACTCCTCTGATGGTTAGAAACCTTCACCTAATTTCGAGTCTAAACTTCCTAATAGCTAGCTTATATCCATTTATTCTTGTGTCCACATTGGTATTGAGCTCAAATAATTCCTCTCCCTCCCTGGCATTTATCCCTCTAATATATTTAAAGAGAGCAATCATATCTCCCCTCAGCCTTCTTTTGGTTAAGGTAAACAAGCCGAGATCCTTAAGTCTGCTTTCATAAGACAGGTTTTCCATTCCTCGGATCATCCTAGTGGCTCTTCTTTGTACCTGTTCCAGTTTGAATTCATCCTTCTTAAACATGGGAGACCAGAACTGCACACAGTATTCCAAATGAGGTCTCACCAATGCCTTATATAATGGCACTAACACCTCCTTATCCCTACTGGAAATACCTCGCCTTATGCATCCCAAGACCATATTAGCCTTTTAAACAGCCATGTCACAATGGTGGCCCATAGTCATCCTGTGATCAACCAGGACTCCGAGGTCCTTCTCCTCTTCCGTTACTTACAACAGATGTGTCCCCAGCTTATAACTAAAATTCTTGTTATTAATCCCTAAATGCATAACCTTACACTTCTCACTATTAAATTTCATCCTATTACTATTATTCCAATTTACAAGATCATCCAGATCTTCCTGTATGATTTCCCAATCTTTTTCTGAATTGGCAATACCTCCCAACTTTGTGTCATCCGCAAACTTTATTAGCACACTCCCACTTTTAGTGCCGAGGTCAGTAATAAAAAGATTAAATAATAATGGTCCCAGAACTGATCCCTGAGTAACTCTGCTAATAACCTCTCTCCAGCCTGACAGTCCACCTTTCAGTATGACTCACTGTAATCTCCCCTTTAACCAGTTCCTTATACACCTTTCAATTTTCATATTGATCCCCATCTTGTCCAATTTAACCAATAATTCTCCATGTGGTACTGTATCAAATGCCTTACTGAAATCGAGGTAGATTAGATCCACTACATTTCCTTTATCTAAAAAATCTGTTACTTTCTCAAAGAAAGAGATAAGGTTGGTTTGGCATGATCTACCTTTTGTAAAACCATGTTGTAATTTGTCCCAATTGCCATTAATCTCAATGTCCCTAACTACTTTCTCCTTCAAAATTTTTTCCAAGACCTTGCATACTACAGGGCTGTGTCTAGACTGGCAAGTTTTTCTGCAAAAGCAGCTGCTTTTGTGCAAAAACTTGCCAGCTGTCTACACTGGCCGCTTGATTTTGCGCAAAAGCACCTACATTCTACTGTCTGAAATCAGTGCTTCTTGTGCAAATGCTTTGATGTTCCCATTCAGACAAAAGCCCTTTTCCAGAAATGTTTTTGTGCAAGAGGGCCAGTGTAGACAGCTAAAAACTGTTTTGCACAAAAAAGCCCCAATGGCGAAAATGGTGATCAGGGCTTGCTTGCGCAAAACCGCGTCTAGATTGTCACGGACGCTTTTCCACAAAAAGTGCTTTTGCAGAAAAGCGTCCGTGCCAATCTAGACGCTCTTTTCCACTAATGCTTTTAGCAGAAAAACTTTTCCGTTAAAAGCATTTGTGGAAAATCATGCCAGTCTAGACATAGCCCACATGTCAAACGAACAGGCCTGTAGTTACTCGGGTCACTTTTTTTTCCCTTAAAAATAGGAATTCATGAATAAGATTCATTAAAAATTTTTGCTATTTCATGTGCCAGTTCCTTTACTATTCTTGGATGTAGATTATCTGGGCCCCCTGATTTACTCCCATTAAGATGTTCGAGTTTGGCTTCTACCTCAGATTTGGTAATATCTACCTCTATATCCTTATTCCCATTTGTTATGTTGCCATTATCCCTAAGATCTTCATTAGCCTCATTAAATACTGAAGGAAAGTATTTGTTTAGATATTGGGCCATTCCTAGATTATCCTTAACCTCCACTCCATCCTCAGTGATTAGCAGTCCCACCTCCTCTTTTTTTGTTTTCTTCCTATTTAAATGGCTATAAAACCTTTTACTATTGGTTTTAATTCCCTTTGCAAGGTCCAACTCAACATGACTTTTAGACTTTCTCACTTTGTCCCTACATGCTCGAACCTCAATAAGGTAGCTTTCTTTGCTGATCCCCCCCATCTTCCACTCCTTATATACTTTCTGCTTTTTCTTAATCACCTCCGTGACAATCTTGCACATCCAACTTGGTCTAAAACACCTACCTATACATTTTTTCCTCTTTCTTGGGATACAGGCTTCTGATAGCTTCTGCAACTTTAACTTAAAATAATCCCAGGCCTCCTCCACTTTTAGATCCATAAATTCTTTAGTCCAATCCACTTCCCTAACTAATTTCCTTAATTTATTACAATTAGCCCTTTTGAAATCAAAAACCCTAGTCTCAGATTTATTTTTGTTTATCCTTCCATTTAGTTTAAACTGAATTATCTCATGATCACTCGAGCCAAGGTTTTCCCCTACAATCATTTCTTCTATGAGGTTCTCGCTACTCACCAAAACCAAATCTAAAACGGCTTCTCCCCTTGTTGGTTCAACAACTACATCCCCTTATGCGGGGCGGGGGTGGGAGACCAGGGACTGTGAGCGTGGGCTTTGCTGACCATGGAGCACACAGCAACCTGTGCATTTGCTGTGCCACCCTAGGCATGTGGCCCTGGCTGGCTGCCACACAGGGGCCCTGGCCTGTTACCCACACATGTGTATGTATGAAGGCACATGACATGCTCCTGACCCTGGGGAGGGACACTGCACAATGCCCTCCCTCCATGAGCCCCTCTATGTGTAACCACCATCAAGGCAGATTTGAACCTGGGACATAGGGAGATGACTATAGGAGCCTCTACCCTCTGAGCTAAAAGCCAACTGGTTCCCAGCCCATGCTGTAGAAGTCTCTTGATCTTAACTGTTGCAGTGGTCTAGGTGCCACTTGCAGTACTCAGTAACCACACTAGGTGTGTGGGTTACATATGCAGAAGCAGGGCACATCTCCCCTTTCCCCCCATCTCCACACTATACACAGCACAGGGGCATAGCCAGCTCACACTCCTAGGGATAGCAGGACATGCCAAACATGGCCTGTATACAAGCACATCAGCTCTGATGGTGCGGAGACCTGCTGTCCTTGCCTTGCAGAGGGGGGCTGGGCTTCACCCACTGTGTCCTCAGGGATAACTAACCACTTCTCTTGTTTCTCCACAGCCACAGCAACTGAGAGTGCAGGGTGCACCACCCCGCCCAGGACATCTTCCCACACCCGGACACTCAGCAGGCTTACCTGGAACCAGAAGGAGTGCCAGTGGCAGCACCTGGGGCTCCTGCAAAGGCAGGTCTGCATCCTGGAGCACTGGGTGCAGAAACACCTGCAGGTGTGGTGGGACAGCTGGTAGGAGCTGCTTGCCCAGGGCCGTGCCGTCTGCGACCACCTACAGATCCTGGTACAGAGATTGGTGCCTCCTGCCACTCCAGCCCCATCTATCGCTCCTCCTCCCACTCCTGTTCCCCCTCCCGCCTCTTCCTCTCCCTCCTCCCAACCCACCCCACTCTCCATACCCGCTCCCCCCCAGGAACGCCGAGGCCCCCGCACCCACAGTGCTAGGAGACAGGTCGACCAGTAAGACCCCCAACCCTGAGCTTCTCCTCCCCCTTCCTCCGCTTGCCTACCCTTTCCAGCTCCCTCCTCCCATGTTTACCCCTCCCCTCTTCCACCATCATTCTCCCCCACCCCAGTTATGTTCAACAGAGTTTGTTTTTGGCAACACACGTGTGTTTATTTGACATCATGAAGGGGGGTTAGAGAGGGGAAAGTGGAAGGATGTGAGGGTGAAATAAGGCACAAGGCCCCAGTGAGGCATGCCAAGTAGACTTCACTCCTCCTCCATATGGATGCTCTCCCGCAGGGCCTCCCAGATACTGACAGCGCCTGTCTAGGCCTCCCAGCTGGTAGCCATGAGGGGCTGTGTGTACAGGGCAGCCAAGTGGTCAGCCTCTGCCATCCAGGCTGACAGAAAATCCTACCCCTTCCTTTCACACAAATTGTGTAGCACACAGCACTTCTCCACCATGTGCGGAACATTCCTCTCAGAGATGTTCAGGCAGGTAAGGAGGCATCTAAATCGAGCCTTCAGCCAGCCAAAGGCCCCCTCCACCATAATGTGGGCCCTGCTGATCCTGGCATTAAAGGCCTGCCGGGAAGGGTTGAGAAGTCCTGTGTAGGGCTTCATGAGCCAGGGGTGTAGTGGGTAGGCCGTATCCCACACCAGGCACACAGGCATGTCCATGTCCCTGACCCTGATGTGGCGGTTGGGTAAAAAATTCCCAGCGTGCAGTACACTCATGTGTCGTGTTCTTTGCCAAACCAACCCATGTTAATGTCCAGGAAGCAGCCCTGATGGTCAGACACAGCCTGCAGAATGACCGAGAAGTATCCCTTCCAGTTTATATACAGGGAGGCCTGGTGGTCTGGGGCACGGATTGGGATATGTGTCCCGTTGATTGCCCCCCACCCACAGTTGGGGAAGCCGAGGGCACCGAAGCCCTCGATGACCATGTCCACATCAGTGAGGTGGATGACGCTGCAGATCAGCATATTGTTGATGGCCCTGACCACCTGCAGAGGGACACACAAAACAGAGAGTCACTGGAGTGCCAGGGTGGCTGACAATACTCCTTCCCTGCAACTTCCCCACAACCCCTCCCTCCCCAGGAGCACCCCTCCTGCAATCCTGGCCACCGTGGGCAGTCCATAGTGCGGCTGGGACAGAACAAACCCTCCCAAGCAGAGGACTTACACCACCTCCCCCACTTTTCCCTGGGGCATCCCATCCCCTTCTTGCCCCACCTCCCCAGGCACAGTGGCCAGAGACTGCCATACCTGCATGAGCACCTCTCCAATGGTGGATCTCTCCATGCCAAACTGGTTTGCCACGGATTGGTAGCTATCCGGCGTAGAGAACTTCCAGAGGGCAATGGCCACATGCTTCTGGAGGGGAATGGCAGGCCTCATGTGTGTGTCCCATTGCTGCAGAGCAGGGGCGAGCCACTCACAGAGCTCGAGGAAGGTGACCTTCTTCATCCTGAAGTTCTGGGTCCATTGCTGGTCTCCCCAGTGCTCCAGAATGATGTGGACCCAGCAGTCACTGCTGGTGTCCAGACACCAGATGCGGCAGGGCACGCTGGTGTCCGGGCACTGCTGCTCCTCCTCATCCCCCTGGGGGTCGGGCTGCAGCAGATGCTGCAAGGCAGGCTCCAACAATTGCTGCCAGGCTTGCAGCAAGACATCCAAAATGAGCACCAGAGTGCCCAGGGGCAGCTCTGGCTCCATGGCGCTGAGTGCTGCGGTGTCCCAAGTCAGGGAAACCAAAGCAGCCAGAGACAAAAATGCTTTGCTGTCCCTCAGCGATGTAAGCAGCAAGCAGGGAAAGCTGAGAACCAGCTGTCCAGAGGTGTCCCTTTAAGCATAAGCTTCAGATAGGCTCAGGCAGCAGCCACACAAAGTAACTACTGACCTGATGCCCTGCTGGAACCATTTCAGCTGGCCTTAAATGTGATTCAGCATCCAATCAGTGTGGATGTGCTATTTCAAAATAGCAAAACACTATTTCAAAATGCATTTTGTGTGTAGATGCATTATTTCGAAATATCTTACTTTGAATTAACTATTTTGATTAAGATATTTCAAAATAACGCTGTAGTGTAGACATACCCTATGAGAGTTTTTCCTCAGAAGCCTGTAGTCCTAGTTTTGCCACAATAAAACAAATAAAACTGTTCTAACATCTGAATATTTCAGACACATATTGTGTGTATTTTAGGTACCAGAAACATGCATGGTGGTTTAATGGTTTTCATACTTTAAAAATTCATGCTGAATCAACATTTATCTCATCAAATGTTTTGGCATTTCTGCTGGCTTCCTTCTCCTGAACTGTTTTCTTTCATATTTCATCTCAGTTTTGGTTTTAGTCTCTCAGCTCTTGAAGAAAGGTCTATTAGAATTTTTTTATTTTTGCTGATATTTAGTTGAAATTTGACAGTTATGTATTTTTGACCACACAGATGTCTTACAATTATTATTAAAATTGTTAATTAATGTAATGGAGTATAGAATTTATAATATGTATCACCTGATTCAAGTGAAGGATTATCGTCTTTTGTGTTCAAAATGATAATGAATAAATGATATTCTGTACTTTATCACCATCCATGAATTCACATCAGTGAAACCAAAATCAACTCCCATTTTGTATGTTCATTTTCAAATAGTCAGGCAATTCAGATAGCACAGTTTACCAAATGCAAAAACTAATGATCATACACACCTGAAAATATTTACGAGAAGGTATAAAGAAAAAATATTTTATAACCACAATGAGTAAATTGAGTTTGACTTCACATTTAGTTTTGATGTAATTTCTACCCAAAGAAAGCATCACTGGCAAATTTAGAAATTTAGCTATTAAATAATCTGGAATAATGGTGGAATCTAAGAAGGAGCCTTTTTTCCACATATAATTGTGTTCATCCTTAATGTTATCTTCCTCTGCCAGTCTTATTAATTATATAGTTACCACATCCAAGGACACACTGCTGAATGAGTTATGGTCAAATTTTATTAATGTCACATCACACGGTTATTTTGCAAAAGTAGAATATAGAATTAATTCCCATATAAGTGTCTTAAATGGATGTGCAATTAAGTTGTTCATCTGGTTATTTGCTACAGTGAAATAAAAGGGTGCACCTTGCTTTAAGATTGTCAAAGAGTGGTAATTAGCAAAATCAAACTATGAAATTCAAAATGCAAAACCTGTGGGAGGGGAATATGTTTGTGAGTTAAACTAGGTGGTTTCTTCCATACTTGATGCTACTTAACAGGAAGTGTCCTCAAGACCTCTTTACTCCTTTGGACAGAATGTAGTCTGATATATTCATAAAAACTGTATCACTTAATTCGGTTGGAAATAGGAACATTTGAACATGTGATTCAACACTATATAGAATGAAAGGATACACATAGGTGGTGGAACTGGACAACGAGATGAGACTATAATATTGGAATAGTTGCTGGGGAAGAGCGGGGAGGAGGACCTTTTAAGGCTCCTCCAGAAGAAGCATAAAATCAGTGGAGCCAGTGGCTACTGATCCCTGTCCTGTAATGTGGTATCGGCTTTGTCACCTTGACAAACAAGGTTATATGAACAGAGACAGGACAGGAAACACAAATTACTTGACAAGTCCTTCAATCCAGCAGAATCAGCAAACAACTTGACATTTTTGGTACTCTCATCTACTGATAGCATCACTTCCTTTCATAAAATCATGCTCATTTCTTCAAGGACAAAAATCACAAGTGAAATGTATTCCCAGCTGTTGAACCCTTCCGCACATTCCCAGTGATGAGTGTCTCGCCATTCAGTTGCCAAAAATCTTCTCTCTTCCACTATGCAAAATTTCAGACTCCTTACTTGGGGTGTATAGATGAGTAGTTTTCAGGCTTTTCTCTACTACCATTCATTTTTGCATAATGGGCATCTCATTTAACAACAAGGGAAGGGAAAGGGGTTATGAACAATTATCTGACAACTTTTAGAAGTAATACTTTATTTTTATCTATACTGGTCAATATTTGTCATCCTTGACTTAGAAAACGGCTCGTACATGCAGTTATTTTGGATAAAAAAAATCACCAGGATAATAAATAAATCATCTTGACAGAGCGAGACATTTTAACATTTTCCTTTCCTCTTTCTTGCATTGGACAATTGCTCATTTATAATTTGTTAGCCAATTATGCATGTGTGGTTGATATTCAAGAGGTAAGAATCACTTTATTTTGTTGATAGCAATTAATTAGAGTTTTCACTTGAGTGTTTTTCTAGCTGTGATATTATGAGATGTTCAAAATAATTATTGATTGATTTTGTTAAATATATTTTACTAATTACAGTGCTGTGGGAATTCGTAATTGATTTAATTAAAGTGAAATGAGTAAGTAGTTATGGATAGCATATAAAGATAGTACATAAGAAAAAAAGGATAGAGCAATTTGGAACACTGTTAGCAATGTTCTTTCATGAGGATTTGTTTTTAATTTTTTGACCATTTTAAAAGACCTATAGCAAATATAAGATTTTTGTCTCTTTTTGTATTGCATGTTAAATTGAGTAAATACTGTTTTTGTGGGATAGATTTATTTAAAAGTGTGTAAATGTGTTTAGGAAATAACACCCAAATTTTACAAAGGACAAAAAAGAAGAGTAAACTGATTACAGCATTTGTTACAGACGATCAATCCTTTGGATAGGTAATACAAAACAATAAGATTTAGGAAAGGAGTAAACATATTCAGAGCCTGAACTGAGCACTGAGTTTTACGCAGCTCAGTTCCAGAAGCAGGCATGTAGTAGTGAAAGGTGGCTTTAAACCATTTTTGCTGTTTTGACCATAGATGGTTCTATGCCAGTCTTCTGTCTTGGCATCAATCTAGATTGTGCTAGCTGCTAGGGCTCCCAAGGGGGTACTATAGTAATTGGGGACTGGGACACAACTATGTTTCCTATACATTCATCAAGGATCCTTCCTTCTCCTCTAGTGGCTTGTTGATCTACATTAAAAAATAGCTTTGCACTAGTGGAGAAAGTACAAAGCTTCCTAATACAGTCCAGAATCTGACTTATAGTATCTCTGGGAGATTTTTGTTCTGAACAGCTGGTGGGAGATTTTTAGCTCTCTGGACATAAATTGGAATGGCAGAGCTAAGTTTTTCTCCCTTTTTATCATCACGCAATAGTATCTGGAGGTCATTCTACCTTTACTTTTGAGCACAACATTCTATGTATCATCTCTATCTGCATGAATGCATGTTTTCAAACCAAACTCATCACTGTTGGATCTGTGGCTGATTATGGATGTAAAGTCTTAGACCCAATCCCCAAAGCACTTCAGCATGTGCTTAACTTTCAGAACATGAACGGTGCCAAAGAAGTGCTATATTCTTATGTTAGGCACATGCTTAAATACTTTGTTGCAACTAGGATTTGTGTCCAAAACGCACATATGTGTGGGTATGCTCAGGTGTGAAAATTTGGAATAACAATCTGTGTTTGCAAATCAAGCCTATAAATTGAAGTAAGTTAAAAAAAAGACCAGGGAAATGGAACAGCAGCTTCTTTACCAATGGTCATAATATTATTATTGTTTTAGGGTAGCTCCTAGGAATCCCAACTGAGAGTCAGGCTCTCCAGTACGTATTCATTGTACAATCCTTGCTCCAAAGCTTATGGAAGGGATGGGCAAGAGAGCCATTACAGGCCAGATCCATCCCACCAACCGGGTTGATCTGTCCCACAGATGCCCTGCTGCTCCCCTACTCCCAGGCCAATCGAGACCTTGGGATGGGGTACTGCACGAAGTCTCCTCCCCATGCCAAGGTCACACGCCACATAGAATGAACCGCCAGTGATTCAAAACATATTAAGTGTTCACTCTAAGTGATGCATACCTCTTGCAGGGTGACAGATTTCACACACTCCCCAACAATCAGGACCTGGGGGCAGGAGAGTCTCCTCTTGTCCTGCAAGAGATATGCAGCTTTTAGAGTGAACTGCCAACTGGTCAGAACAGCTTCCAGTTCACTTTAAGTGCCACATTCCCCTTGCAGGGTGAGGGCAGGGAGGGAAAGATTTTGTTTGCTCCCCCGCCCCCAGGTCCTGATTGACCTGGGGGCTGGGGGAGTGCACAAATTTTCTTTCCACTGTCACAGGTGCATGGCATCAAGAGGGAGCCATCAACTGTTCAGAACAGTGAGGTTGGGGGAGAAGACTTCACATGCTACCCCTGTCCCTAGGCCAATCAGGATCTGTGGGAAGGGGAGCACAGAAGTGTCTGCCCCTTCCATCCAATGCCCTGTTCCTTCCGGAGCATCCTGTGACCACTTCAAAAATGTGTGAAGAGGCTCCCCTTCTAAAATTATTGCCCACCCCTAGTTTACAGGCTAAATATTTGCACGGACAAATCCTTTAGTATGTTCAGAGAATCCCTGACAACATAACACTGACTATATAAAGGTATGGTGTACATAATCACCAAAGAACATAACATTATTAGGTTTGGAGTATGATGAATCAGAAGTAAATTGTAGCAGAAAAGGAGGGAAATAAACATGGATTACCACCACGGAAATATTGAAAGACTCTGGGATGCATTCAACTAAATGGCAGTGGGAAGGAAGAATAATGTTGCGAAAGGACAGAGAATGGAAATGGAAACATTTAAAGCTAAATTCAGGTACTCCCAAAGGTTATGCATGTCATCTAGCAATAAATACTGAATGAGTAAAAAAGGTCAGGAGGGATGAACAAGTAAATTTAAAAATAATTGGGGACTGAAAGTGGCCTATCAAGGTTATAAAACATCTGATGAGGACTAGCAGGAGTGGGATGAAGTTGAGAGTATAAACATTGTCTAAGAGAAGTTAAAAATTAATATGTAATAAAATGAAAGGAAGAGTAAAGGACATTATAGGTCTTTTTTTTTAAAAAAAAATACATCCCTGTAGTTAAATCATCATAATGAAGGAATTATTTCCATTATTTCTACAACTTAGGGTAAAATACAAGCCCTGATAGATATTCCATTTTAACAATACACCAAGGCTGTGTCTACATTGGCAAGATTTTGCTCAAAAGCAGTTGCTTTTGCGCAAAATCTTGCTGCCTGTCTATACTGGCCGTGAGTACTTGCGGAAGAACACTGATGTTCTATTGTAGGAAATCAGTGCTTCTTGTGCAAATACTCTGATGCTCCCGCTAAGGGATAAGCCCTCTTGCGCAACTGTTCTTGCACAAGAGGCCAGTGTAGACAGGCAACGTTAATTTCTAGCACAAGAATACCTGATGACTAAAATGGCCACCAGAGCTTTCTTGCGCAAGAGAGCATCTACACTGGTACGGATGCTTTTGCTCAAAAGCACATCTCTTGCACAAAGGCACATGCCAGTGTAGACGCTCTCTTGCACAAATATTTTAATGCAAAAATTTTTGCGTTAAAAGTATTTGCGCAAAATCATGCCAGTGTAGAACGTAGCCCAAGAATTAAGTTTGCAATAGATTTATGCTTTTTTAATTATGCTTTCATAATGAATTAGAAATTATGCTTTTTTAATTATGCTTTCATAATGAATTAGAATCTTTACATACAGCTTTTTTCTCTAAAGTGTATAAGAGGAGACATCCTCTAGGAATGAGGGACAGCTCACAAGAAAATGAAGAAGTATTTGATTAAAAGGATTAACAAGAAGTATTAAGACAGCATCCAGGGCACAGCCCTGAGAAGTAGCAAGAGATCAGACCCAAGATGTGGTTGGAGGTCAGGAGTGAGAAAGGAAAGTTTTCAGCAGTAGAGAGAGTAGCATACAGTAGACTACGAGAAACAGGAAGATCCAAAACGAGGAAACTGTAAAGGAAGAGAATGCGGCCCTGAGCATTCCAAACTCCTCCACAGCAGAGGAAGAGTGATGAAATTTAGATGCCTCTCTGTGCTTTATCATTGTACAGGTTGTACCTCTAAAAACTGTCATTCTCTGGTCTGGATGCTTTTGGACCAGAAAGTCCAGGAGACTAAGGGCAGGAGGTCCAGGAAGGCCAGGACAGCCAGCACAGGGCTGGGCTGGAGCTCCTCGGCAGCACCCAAGAGCTCAGGGCTGAGGCAGGACTCCTGCAGCAGAGTGGGGCCAGAGTCTCCTGGCACCCCCAGGAGCACACGGCCAGGGCACCACAGCAGCCCCCTTGAATGCAGGGCTGGCGCTGGAGCCAAATCCCTGAGGGTATGTCTCACTACCCTCCTAATTCGAACTAGGAGGGTAATGTAGGCATACCGCACTTGCAAATGAAGCCCGGGATTTGAATTTCCCGGGCTTCATTTGCATAAACCGGGCGCCGCCATTTTTAAATCACGGATAGTTCGAACCCCGTGCCGCGCGGGATTTAAAAATGGCGGTGCCTGGCTTATGCAAATGAAGCCCGGGAAATTCAAATCCCGGGCTTCATTTGCAAGTGCGGTATGCCTACATTACCCCGCTAGTTCAAACTAGCGGGGTAGTGGGGTAGTGTAGACATACCCAGAGGCAGTGCCAAGAGCTCAGGGCTAAGACTGGAGCCCCTCAGCAGAATGGGGCTCCAGTCTCCTGGCACCCTCAGGAGCCAGGGGCCAGAGCACCATGGCAGCCCCCAGGAGTGTGGGGCTGGGACTGGAGCCAAGCAGCAGCCAACTGGAGCGTAGGGCCGGAGCCCCATGGTTGCCCTTGGATGTGTGAGGCTGGTATCCCTGTGGCAGGACACAGAACCTGTGCTGCCTAGGGAGCCAGCAGCAACTGGCGAAGCAGCCCAGCCAGGTTGGGGTTGGGGGAGGGTTAGGCAGGGTGCCTGATGGGGCAGCCTACCAGCAGCAGGCGATGGGCTTGGGGGCTGGTGGCGGGAGATCTCCCCTGGTGTGGCAAATTCTCTCATTCGGGACCAGTTAGATCCTGATGGTGCTGAACCAGGGAGGTGCAACCTGTACTGTTCTCCCAAGCTCATCAGCTCTGCATTTACTTACATTTTTGCAGCATAAAAGTGGATTTATCTGGCAATTTTAAACAGAGCAATTATGCAACCATGTATGCATTTCTATAATTGCATTATACACAGGTTCCTTGATTGTAGTAAGCACTACATAACCTCAGGTTTATTTTACAACTACCAATGCAAAATTAATCTCTTAAATGGAAGGGAGGGAATACAGAAAACCAAAAAAAAAATTAGTATCCATTAAGAGAACAGTCATTGTTCTTGTCTGAACTTGACAGTGACTAGGCAGTTGATGTGGTTGGGTCTATCATGCTGACTAGTATTGTTTAATTGTTTCTTTATACTTTCTGCCTATCTGTCTGGCTCCCCACTTGCTGTCTTTCATCTTATGCTTAGAATGTAAGCTCTTTGTGACAGGAATCATCTTTTAGTTCTGTGTATTTGTCACGGGGTGATATACTCATCCCTCCCCCGGGGGAGCTGCCATGTCCCTGGGCTTCTTGGGATCACAATCAACCCATCATATCTTGCAACGCAGCTGTGGTTATATACCCACATCCCTCCCACCAGGGCTATGTGTCCTAGCAGCAGGAGTCTATAGTAAAAGCCCCTCTCATCAGGACAGGGCAGCCTAACCTCTGGAGTCCATAGTAAATGCCCATCTCACCAAGGAAGTGCGGCCTAGCAGCCGGGTTTCTAATCAATGTCCCACTCATGCTGGCAGTGCAGACTAACAGCTGGAATCAGTAATACAAGGGTGGTGGGCCCCCAGGCTTGGGGTTTGAGGAGGTGGTAGAGGGACCCAGGCCCTCCCTACTCTACCAGGTCCCAGCCCAGGGCCAAATTATCAGTGGCACTGTCCACTGCCCTCTCAGCAGGGAATCCCACCACAACACGCTGAGAGCCATGGGCTACAATATCCTGTTCTGGGTTATTTCCTACCAGTCTCTGCTGGCCTCCTTCGAGGGCCCTTCCACCATAACCTCTGGTGCGGTGTTGGTGTCTTGTTGGTGGTTTCCAGGGCTGGTCCCTCTGGAGGTTCACCTGCAGGATCTCAAGCAATGCCTCCTTCATCCTCAACAGCACAGACTGAGCCGCTCTTCAGGCTTTTATACCTGGGCTGCAGTCTGAGCATTCCCAGCAGGCCTATGGGGGCTTCTTCAGCCAAGTGAACCTGGTTAATCCCTGCTTTCCCAGTCACAGCACTTTAGGAGCCAAAATCCACTTCAGCCAGGAGCACTCAACCTCCCATTCTGCCCCAGGCCCTGTCCCCATTCACACAAACCCTCACTCTCCTCCTCCCATTCTGCTCCTCTTCTGCCATCCTGGAGTCTCCAGAGCACTGTGACTCAGCTGTTCACATCACTCTGGAGTGTGTGGGGAGGAATTGGTCAGTGGGACCACCAGCACATGAGAGGCATGGGGAGGCAAGTAGAGGGGGGAGCTTGGTGCTGGTAGGTGTTCTACACCCACTAATTTTTCCTCATAGTTGCTTCAGCCATGGAGCATCCCCAGAGTCAGTCCCTATGCTGTGTATAATATCAAATAGGCTCCTGGTCCATGACTGGGTTTCTCAGGTCTGTCACAAAGCAAAAATAAGTATTATAAATCTATTCTTCTAATTAACTACAATGGTAGTGGGTCATCCTCTATTGTCATTTACAATAGAGTAAATCTGGAGTGGCTGCACTGAGTACACTGAAACTTCAGAGCAGCTAATTCAGATTTATTCTGGTGTTAATGACAGCAGAAGTTTCCCCTAGATTCCTTAGACAATGTCAAAGTCTCCTTCCCCCAAACCCAATGCAACATTAACATGTGAAAATTCCCTTTCAATACACAAACGTGGCTATACATCTGAAGGGAGATTTGCAACTACTCCCCAGTTGCTTGTCTCTGTTACAGAATGTATTGATGCTCACAGCTAAGACAAACTAAAGAATTTTTCCCTCATGCAGTTATAAAAACATTTTAGCCTATGAGTGTTCAGCCCCACAAGGATTTAAAGTATAGATGTAGAAACAAAAATAAAAGTGTTTTTTTATTATTTCTTCCTGCTTTAGAAAAGCCTTTATCGATCTGAGATCCTGAATTTCCATTTCATCTTGCTCAGGAATTTTCCAGGAAGGTGGTTGAAAACAAATGAAGTGTAAATGGAATTCTTTTGATGCCACTTGTGGCCTTGTCAGACTCCACAAGAACATCTGGTCCCTACCATGAGTTAGAGCTATGCAATGTGCCCCTGGTAGGCAGAGTAGACTCTATGTTATAATGTGGCAATCTTGGCCTCCCAGTCCATCATTTATGCATTCTTGTGACTGCTCCCATGGGAATGTTTCTCTGTCTTTCACTCTCATAACTGAGTTATACCTTCCCAAGGGTAGTGGATACTTTTCCTTTTTCTCCCTGTGCATGTCTAACTTGACATGAGGAACTTGACACAAGTAAGACATCATTTCTCAGGAGGCATGATTGGTAAGGTGAATGAAAGATTAAGTTGCAAATCAAAGCATACCAAGGTTGGGATCAGTTTACCTAAGGTAAGAAAGAACAGACTCATACAAGAGACAGCAGATGAGATAAACCAGAAATGTGGATATCCAGAAGAATGTAAATTAGACATACAGAAATTGCTAATGAAGCAAAGATTTAAATATTCATTAGAATAAAAATGGCTGCCACTTTTTTCCGACGCGGCAATTTGCCGGCAAAAAGCGTCAGTCTAGATGGGGATCAGTCCACAAGGAAAGCCGTTTCCGACCGATCCCTTATACCTCGTGCAACAAGGTTTACAGGACATACCCCAGTTGAAGAGAATATAGAGTGAGGATGCTATACAGGGACTGGCTCCTGAGTCATATGATGCAATGTATAATCAGGAATATAGATGTTAGTAAAGATGTATGTAAGAAAAAGTGTTAATGTGTAACTTTGGTTTTCTAATGTACCTTCCATCCACCTCTTGAATTTGAGCCTGACCACTTTGGACACAGAGTGGCTGTATGATAAAGAAAGGTACCTGGTTGGCAAATTCTGGAATTGTACTGTGTTTTTGGGTCACATGTTTGTTGAGTCAGGAGATGACAGTGAAGGACAGTGTGTGTTTGTGAAAATGACAAACACAAACAGTGTGTGAGAATGACCGAGATTTGCATTGCCAAGCTCCCTCCATCCCCTTCTCTATGTGTGGAGATCTGGTACAAAAGGGCGGGGGGACACCCTAAAATCAGCACCCCCCTTCTCCCTCCCACATCCTGAACAGCAAGCAGGAGCCTCCCAGGGGAGCACCTCCAAGGTAGAGGGCAAGAGCAGCAGTACAGTTGGTGGAGGAGCAACTGAAGTGCCAGTGCTTCATAACTTCCTGGCCAAATCAGTCAGGATCACCTGTCAGAGGCTCCGAGATCTACCGGTAGATCCTGATCTACCAGCTGGTGACCACTACTCTATGCTGATGGGCAAGAGCTGTCCCATTGACATTATAAAAATACTCAGCAAGAAATGTTCAAAACCCATGTCAGTGGGAGATGTTCTTCTACCCTCATAGCACTGTTGACAAAGGTGCTTGTGTTGGTATAACTTACATCATGCAGGGATGTAGTTTATTTACATGCCTGAGTGTAAGTTCTGTCAATATAAGCTGTCATGTTGATGTAATTTTTTACATATTGTGGTACAACAAAAGAAACAATAAAGTGATGCAGATGTCTGAGGAGTCCTTTGGAGTCTGTTAACAGAAAATGTAGAGTAGAGCCAATTATTGTAACCCATGATTTATGTTCTGCTTTTTCAATAGTGTAAAATTAAAATATCTCTAATATTACCACTGTATGTGAGATCAGAATCTAGTTCACTATTTCTTTTGATATGGCTTTGTGAATATCTGTTTTGTACAAGGGAAACTATGGACTAAATTTAAACCAGTGGCCAAGAGGAGAGTTTCTGTGTTTCATAACTCACCATCAGAGACATCCATTACTGATACGAGGGTGGGGACTTCTACCCAACCCGTACCTCCTGGAACATTGTTTCATGTATCTATTTCTGAGATTTCTACAGGGCTAGACATAGGATTTACAAAATCCTGTGGTGAATGTCCACGGACTCATGAATAATACCTTAGATGGTACAATACATCTTGGATAGGAGGATCTGGTAGCTGAGTGGGTATTAGTACTTGTTATTAGGGGATTCAGGAGTAGGGTTCGGCATGCATACCACAATGAGGTTGCAGAGAAAGAAACATAATTATTTCATCAAGTTGGTGGCCAAGTATGATCAATACAATCTTTGTGGGATTTGGTTCTGCTATTACCCCTTTTCAGGTGAGAGGGTCATGACAAGTAACAGGATGGGAAAGGGCTTCCTTGGATATACATTGTGAGAGATGCAGACATTAGGCTGGGATCTATGTGGCTGCACACTTGAATAGCACCTACATTTAGCCCTGCATCACTATTTCCTCATTCTCTTGTCTAGAGCGGCATTACATTTAGGCAATATAGCGTCATACCAAAATATCTTTCTCCATCCTCCCTTTTCCTTAACAAAGTGACCTGTTCTCTCTCTTCCTGCTGAATACACACATAATAACTCCCATTAACTACAGTGAGGGTGATGAGAATGGCTTTCTGGGAACACAGATGCCTTAAAAAATCACAAACTAACTTCAGCAAATAAAAGCTGTTCTGTGTTTGCTTGACATATGAACGCCAATGAAAAATCCCTCTAGGCCCAGTAGGAGATGCTGAAAAATCAGGGCAGGCTGAGAATGCAAAGCAAGTCTAAAAGCTGCCAATATTTAAATTAGAAGATTCCAGAGGTGTTTTTTATTGTTTTGTTTATTAATACAAGAGTGGGACAATCATGGAGAAAAATGGCTTTGTGAGATCAGAACAAAAATAGCATATGTAAGTCCCTGCTTTTTTCTCAGTGATTTCTTCACCGAGTTTAATTAAACTCTTCATAGCCTGATGAGCAAACTTCCAATTAAGCTCCTGTAATAAAAGAGTATACATATAAAATAACTAGCTCCATGGGTAAGCACATTTGAAACCACATACTCCATTAAATGCCAGAGATGAGATAGAAATTGCTTACGTATCTAAAAATGTATTTGAAAACATGTAGGTTCAGAAATCAGTCACCATTCCAAGGTAAATGATAATAGTAAGGAATAATAATCTTTAATTTAATGATTTACATAATTATTATGTTTTACACAGATTCATTTTCACAGCACCCTTGTGAGGTGAATAAATAGCAGAATCCCCTTGTAGAAATTGAGATGCAGACATGAAGAGTCAGAACACCTCCTCCTATGGAAAAAAATCTATGGGAAGAGTTTAAGGGAGAGAAAATCATGGTGGAGTTTTCCATGTGGAATATTTATTCCTTTGACCAGTGAGGTCATGGCACCATTGATGTAATTTGGTAAACCACACTTAGCCAACCACTTTGATGCAAAATCACAAATTCTCCTTCAGGGATGTCCCCTATACAGGGCTGGCCTTACCATGAGGCAAACTGAGGCGGCCTCCTCCAGTGCCAGACTGTGGGGGGACAACACTAGGACCTAGAGTGTAGAAAATTGTGTCTGCTACTGGTGCATATGTATTCTCTCTGCTCTAGATACACAGCGATAGTGGAGTACTGTGCTAGAAGGAAGGCACAAGAGACATAACAGTGTTGCATCATGCAAGCAAGGCCCTTCCTGTTTCCTGTGCTTCTAGATTCCCAACAGCCACTGCTCCCAGTTCTAATAATTGCAAGCAGCATCTAAAACACCACAAACAGGCAGTCAGGAAAAAAGTTGAGAGGGAATAACAGAAAGCAGCAGGAGCTGCAGGGAGGAGGAGCCTCTTATGCACCTCTCTAACATCTCTAGGAGCTTCTAAACACCAGCTTCTCAAGGAGCTTCCTGTTTACTGCTGCTTCCCTGAACCCATTTGAGGAAAACAGGCAGTCAACTGAAGTAGTAGGAGCCAGTTAGGCCCTTAAGATGCTGATATCTTCCCTCACTCAGGCCCTACTAGCATCCTGCTTATTTGCCCTCTTCAATTGAGTGTTGAGAGTCAATATAGCTAGCACAGAACAGCAGTCATGAGTGAAAGAAGAAAAGCTCCTCTGGGGCAGCATTCAGAAAAAGAAAGCAAGCAAAGGAAGCTTTTCTATCTAAGCAAGAAGGAGCTCTCCTGAAATACATAGACACAAATGTTCAAGGTGGGCCTTCCACCCCAGTGAGAATGTGAGTGATGAGAAGATTCCTGATCTTCCAGTTAGTCAGAGTGCAAGTGACCCGGCAGCTACTGCAGCATCCATATCTCCATCTCAAATGGATGTAACCATGCACATTCCTGAAGAGAAGTGTAGATCAGAGAAGAGTGTGGAGGAGGCGCAAGAAACAGCTGCTGCTGAGTTTAGTTCTTTAGGTCTAGATGATCCAGGACTGTGGACCCACTTGAGCAGTAGCCTGAGGGACTTCCTTGTACTGCATAGGCCATAGCAAGTGAAAAACTTCATGTTCCCCAAAGACAATGAAAATAGAAGTTGCTATCCAACACATTACTGGCGTGAAATCCTCAATGGTGATAAAGTAGAGAGGCCATGGCTTATGTACTCTAAAACCCAGAATGCTGCATACTGTTTTTGTTGCAAAGTCTTCCACTCTAATGTTCCAGCCACATTGGCTGTGTCTAGACTGGCCAGCTTTTCCGGAAAATCAGCCACTTTTCCGGAAAAACTTGCCAGCTGTCTACACTGGCCGCTTGAATTTCCGCAAAAGCACTGATTCCTACTGTAAGAAATCAGTGCTTCTTGCAGAAAAACTATGCTGCTCCCATTCGGTCAAAAGTCCTTTTGTGCAAAAGGACCGGTGTAGACAGCTCAGATTTGTTTTCCGCAAAAAAGCCCCAATCGCGAAAATGGCGATCGGGGCTTTTTTGCGGAAAAGCACGTCTAGATTGGCATGGATGCTTTTCCGCAAAAACTGCTTTTGCGGAAAAGCATCCGTGCCAATCTAGACGCTCTTTTCCGAAAATGCTTTTAATGGGAAACTTTTCCATTGAAAGCATTTCTGGAAAATCATACCAATCTAGACATAGCCATTGGTTTCTACAGGAACAAAGGACTGGAAAAATCTGGCTTGAAATCTGGCATGCCACGAGAAGGCAGCAAATCACCAGAGAGCAT
The DNA here is from genome assembly GCF_052426305.1 of Pelodiscus sinensis. NCBI lineage: Eukaryota > Metazoa > Chordata > Testudines > Trionychidae > Pelodiscus > Pelodiscus sinensis. Next base: position 39,613,031 of record NC_143054.1, on the reverse strand, counting down.
TCCATAGGTGGAAAGAATTTGAGATGAGACTAAGGTAAAAGGCCACATAGATGATCAGCATCAAGAGAAGATTGCACCAGAGTCTCTTTACTGGCAAAATGTTCTGAAAAGGCTCATTGCCATTGTGAAAATGCTTGCTGCCCAAAACCTAGCACTGCGTGGCACTTCAGATCAGCTGTATGTGCCAAACAATGGAAACTTCCTTAAAGTTGTGGAGCTGATGGCTGAGTTTGATGCTGTACTCCAGGAGCATCTAAGAAGAGTCACCACCCAAGAAAGTAACACACACCACTACTTTGGAAAAACAATTCAAAATGAGATCGTAAAGTTACTGGCAACAAAAGTCAAACAGAAGATTGTGGCAGATCTGAAGGCAGCAAGATGTTACTCTGTTATTCTGGACTGCACACCTGACATCTGCCATACGGAACAAATGACTTTAATGGTGCGTTTTTGTAACAACAACAGAATGTAGGGTACATCTAAACTACATGGCTCCGTCGATGGAGCCATGTAGATTAGTTTACTCGAAAAAGGGAAATGAAGCAGCGATTTAAATAATCACTACTTCATTTAAATCAAAATGGCCACTGCGCTGTGCCGATCAGCTGTTTGTCAACACAGCGCAGCAGTCTAGATAGGGATCTGTCGACCCCAGAACCTTCGTCGGCAGCTCCTGTAAGCCTCGTTTCATTGATTTAAATGAACCGGTGATTATGTCCATCAAGGGCTATTAGCCAGGATGGGTATGAATGGTGTCCCCAGCTTCTGGTTGTTTGTAAATGGGTGACAGGAGAGGGATCATGTGAGGATTACCTGTTATGTTCCCTGTCTCTGGTATAGGTCATTGTCGACAGACAGGACACTGGGCTAGATGGACCTTTGGTCTGACCCAGTATAGCCATTTTAATGTTTTGACAATTAAAACTGATTATCTGACCCTGCTATAACTCACTATAACCTCTGACTATAGGCTCATCCCCACTAGATTCTGCAGTTGCTAAATCAAGTCATTAGGTATACTGATAAATACTACCAAAATGTCATCTTTGACAAAGTGATGGACAGTACTTCACTGATTCATTATCGAATATACCATAACAAGCAAGTTTTAAATTACAGAGTGTAATGGGATGCTCTGTCACATGGAATGGCTCCTTTAAGAGTTTGGGATGTCTGATATACAAAACTTGAGAAGACATAGGGAGTGAGGAAATGTTCCTGGGATTACTTAGTGTTTGCAAGGAATCCTGTTACAGTACTTTTACGGGTCCTGAAACTGGGTACCTTGCAGAGTGTGTGGATCCAAAGCAACTGGATTCAGCTATTGGAAAGGGACCAGCATATATGATGTCTTCTCCTTCATAGCAGGGCAAACATTATCAGGAGCAGGTTGTTCTGCTAAACTCTAAGCTGGTGGGTCAATTGGGCAAAGGAGGCCAACCAAAGTTGAAGCTGGCATTAACCAGCAGCTAGCCACAGCTCAATGGAGGGGAGCTGGGAAGAACTCCTGCCTTGAGGTGGGATACCATTAGGACAGTTCAGACTATAAGATCAATGCATTCCAGAGACGCTTAGGAATCACAGACCATGAGAAGCCATTCATGAAATGAAAAGGTCAGGAGAAGATGATCAGATGGTGAAGCAGGCATGAACCAGATGACCAGGCACAAGGAGAAACATGGTAGGAATCATTGGCCAAGGAAACAGTAAAGAACTAGGGGTATGTCTACACTTGCAGCCTAATTCGAAATAGGGCTGCAAATGTAGGCATTTGGAATTGCAAAACAAGCCCAGGATTTAAATATCCCATGCTTGATTTGCATCTTCCCGGACGTGCGCCATTTTTGAAATTGACAAGACCAGACTAACTGCCCACTTCTACACGTGACAGTGAAATGGCCGTTTGAAATGAAGCCCTATTTCGAACTACCTGTTATTCCTCCTGCAATGAGGTTTAACAGGTAGTTTGAAATAGGGCTTTATTTCAAACGGCCATTTCACTGCTGCGTGTAGACACGGGCAGTTAGTCCGGTCTTGTCAATTTCAAATAATGGCGCCTGGCCGGGAAGATGCAAATCAAGCGCGGGATATTTAAATCCTGGGCTTGATTTGCAATTTCCAATGCCTACATTTGCAGCCCTATTTCGAATTAGGCTGCAAGTGTAGACATACCCTTCGAGAAATTGGCACCAACTACTTTATACAGAGCCTTCACCTTGAACCCAGGTAGATCTGAATTGTTGTTGTCTTGTCTCAGAATAATCATATTGTTATGCATAGATTTCTCTGTCATTCCCACACTTTAGGGACATATCTGGCAGGCCCCAATTCCTAAGGCTCAAGGTGTAACCCTATTAATTTAAATACACACCCATACCCAATTCCTAGGGCTCAGAGCATAACTTCCTGCAGGCTTGCAGGATCTTTTTTCACTGAAAGAACCTTACACAGTCATGTCCTACCTAATCTCTATTTATTAATGAACAAAAACAGAATTGTACACACCAGGTGTACAGTGCTCACCACTCCTTCTGAGACAGATGAACTTGACTTGATGGCCAAACAGGACCTGGTCCATTTGGGAGACTCCAGTTTCAGAATTGTGTCATTGGCAAAGGATTGATGTCTGGCAGCTCTGATCCTGGAGTTGGTTCCCTTCCAGGTCTTTTCTTTTTCTTCATTCTGTTTCTTTCTTTCTTTTCCCTTTCCTTCCTTCATTAGGTTTCCCCCTCCTTCCTGTTTCTCCCCCACATATATAGTAATATTTTCAAGTATACCTTAACCAATCATTTTGCTAAAACTAAACTAACCAATCCTAATTAATTATAACATGATCGTCTAATCATTTATATCCCACCATCTTTGCATCTTGGTTTACACCCAGCAAAATTAATTATACAGCAAAATTCTTTGACAGAGCTAGTCAAAGAAACAACAGAGAAATGGGGAGTTGGTTCTTGCCAGGCAGAAAGCTATCAACCTTGCTTTCAGTGACAGGTTTGGAATGTACCTTCCTCAAAAGAAAAAATAGATAGTTGGTGAGTGGGTATTTGCAGACAGAAAGCTATTAAACTAAGTTTTCTTTACCCATCTTGAAAGCTGTTTCTTTGTCTGGTGCCAATAGAATGGAATCTCCTTCTTAACAGCCTGACATGACACCACTGTAATGCAATTTAGATGGAATGTGAGTTTATGACTCCAAGCTTTACAGCTAATGGGTGCTGCTCTTCAATTTGGCTGCAGAGAAGGGCTTTAGGTATGCTGACTGTACATACTGATTTTTCCAGGACTGTCCAGATTTTAAGTACTCTGTCCCTGTTTCCCATCAAGTTGTGAAATGTCCTGGAAAGCCCTGCCAGATATTTCACTACTTTATGGAGACTCGCACTTGTAGAAAGAAGTGACAGAGTCCATTGCTCCTGGCGTGGCGCAGCACAGCAGCAGCAATAGCGTCCTCCCTCCCCTCTCCCACCACCCCGCTGCAGAATGTGTAGGCAGCTCCCATTGGAGCTTTGCTGGCTGGGGAAAGGCTTCTGGTGGCACGTAGTCCTGGCCTCTCCTCAATCCACTGCCCCACCCCCATGCAGCCTCTGTCACACAGGTCCCCAGTCCGGCTGCATAGCCTCCTCCTCCACATGTGCAGGTGGTGGCTTGTTAGAGTGGCCGCTGCTACTGGGACGGGGAGAAGTGTCTGGGTCTGAGCCAAAAGGCACTGAGTAGCTGCTCCCAGACCTTGGCACTTTTGAACTACTGGCTGAGCCCCATTAGGGGTCTTGCAGAACCCAGGTGGGGCTCTGCCACCCCCTCAGGGCGTGCTCGGACTCAGTGCCTTCCATGTGCTGCTGCTGTCTCTCCCCCGTAGCCCTCCCCACCCTGCTGGGGGTATGGCAGCGAGCCTGGTCTGGCAGGGAAGGTCAGGGTTTCTTCACACACACACCCCATACCCTTCCAGCAGAAAGCCCAACCTGGTGCTGCAGCCCAGCAGCTACACTGGGATCCCCATTGCATGGGCAGGGGGACTGAGCTTCCTCTTCCCTTCCCCCTGCTGAGGGAATGACCCCCTAGAGGCTTTTCCTGCTGCAATGGGGTGCCAAGGCAGATAAGCATCCCCCCTCATGTCTAGACCCTGAACTCAAATCCCCCTCACTCACTCCCCTCCCCTCCCCTCACCAAGACCCTGCTTTACTAGTTTGCTCTGACACCCTCCCTTGCTCCTGCAGCCTCCCAACTGGCCAGATTCCTAACCCCAGCCTGTCTCAGCAGCCTACCTCCCACTCAGACCTTGCAACCTCTTCACTTTCTGTACCTTACCTTCTGCCCAGATCCTGTACCCCATCCCTATCCCACTCACTGCCAGCCCTGTCCTGCACACTGAGCCCCTTTTTTTCTCCCCACGCCAGAGCCTAAGGGGGGTCCATAAAATCCACTAACTCCAGAATCCCAGAAAAGTAAATCTGACCTATGGGAAGCACTGAACTAGAGATATTAGGGTATGTCTACACTAGCCACCCTAGTTCGGACTAGGGTGACTAATGTAGTCATTCGAACTTGCAAATGAAGCCCAGGATTTAAATATCCTGGGCTTCATTTGCATGTTCCCGGGCACGGCCATTTTTAAATGCTCCGTAGTTCGAACTACCTGCTCGCAGCTACACGCAACACTGGCTAGGTAGTTCGAACTAAGGCTCCTAATTCGAACTACTGTTACTCCTCCTGCAATTGCCCATGCCTGCAATGAACTAGGGTGGCTAGTGCAGACATACCCTTAGGGAGTAGTCGACTACCCGAAAAGCAGAAGATTATTCGGAGTTGAGTAAAGTTTTGACTACTTGCTTCCCCCCTCTCCCCCAACCCTCTTGCTGCAAGGAGGGAGAAATAGCCAGTGCTGGGGGGAGCCATCTTAAAAGCCAGTTCTCCCCATACCTTCTCCATGGTGCCGCCTGCTGCCACTTCCACTGCCTCTATCAGAAGGAGAAGGGGAAGGAGAAAGGGAGGCTGCTGCAAAGCAGCCTCTGTCCATGGCAAGCCAAGGCTCACTGTGGGTAGAGGCTGTTTGGGCAGCAGTCCCTGTCCGCAGGGGTCCCGATGGGACCAGGGCTGCTGCTGCCAAGCAGCCTCTGTTCATGGTGGCCTGGGATGTCTGTCATGAACAGGGGCTGCTGGACTCAGCCAGAGCCAAGGCAGAGCAGTCCCGGCTCGTTCTGGTCTCTGCACCTCTGCATTTTAAATGTAGTAAGAGTCCGACAGCTCTTAATACATTTAAAATGCAGGGCTGCAGCACAGGTGGATCCCAGAACTGGCACAAGCCAAGACTGCTGAGCCTCAGCTCAAGCCAGATCCTGAAGCTATCTCCACTGTGGCTCTGCAAAGCAGCACTTATCAGCTAATCATGTGGTTGATACAAATTGTATCACCTACGCGATTAGCCTGATAACTGCAATTTAACATCTTTACTTCTGTCCCATCTCCTTGCCCTGTGGGGCTGGGATGCCAGAGGAATGAGGTGTCTCAGTTGCAGGCCTCTGATTAGTGAGGGTTGGAGTTTTTTGGAGGACTTTTTTTGCTTCTCACTTGTATGGTCCACAGCTGATTTTTCTATGGGTCAGTGGCTCCCAACCCAAGAAAAGTTCCCCACCCCTGCCATAAATTATGAAACCTGTCATGTTTGTAATAAATTAACATTTTACTTTATTCAACATGAAGTTTGATAAACTAGCTCAAGAAAGTTAAAACGCTTAATCTGTTGAATAATTTAAATTAAACCATTCTCCCTAGCTGCAGCACTAGCAAAATGGCTTGAGCATATTTTTATAATTAACAGTGAGTTTCCATTAGCCACTGGTGGTCCGCAGAAAGGTTTACATTGAGCCAGGTGTTTCACGGGCCAAAAAGTTTGAGAACCATTGAAATAGAGGCACCCCTGGCCTCTCCCCCTGAGTTAATGCAATGAAAGTTGGATTAATGCAGTTGCAGTATAATTGCATGGGAGGGTCCTATGGGGGGGGCACACCCATCCCTATTGGCAGAGGACAGTGGGAGGAGTTCTTAGAGGAGTAACACAACACCCCTTACTTCCAGCCACATGTCCATCTTAACCCCGGAATTACTACCTCCAGGGGTGGGACTTTATGTGACAGGTGGGAGGGGCCTAAGGGATCCGGGGATGTGGCTAACGAGGCTGGGGGCATGGTTAATTTGTCCCTATTTTTGGTTCAGTAAATATGGTCACCGTAGCTTTAGGCCTTCAAATATGGCTACAGAAAAACCATATTGTTACAATATTAGACTATGCAATTCAAGAATGAAATGAGCAACCCTCAGAATCCTCTGAAAGGACTTGATTCTGGCTGTCCATGCTGAATTGCTTTACTTTTCTTACCATATTACATCCAAAAGTTTGTGCAGTGAATATAGCTTGGCACAAGTTTATGAAAGCATACAACAATCCCTGCAGCACATTAGTGACACAAAGAAAGTCAATAATATGGCCAGAATACAAAATATGGCTGAAGATATGGAACAGACATCAGCTTATATTGTCAGTCATTCAACACAGAGCAACTTCACAGCAAATTTATTTATTAAGGTCTGATCCAAATCTGCCTGAAATCAATGAGAAGACTCCCATGGGGTATAAGGCCATAGTTGATAAAAACACCATGCATATTTTGAGAATAATATATATTTTTATGGTAGCCTTTTAGAATGACAAGGTCAATTATTATTCCCAGATTACCACAGGGTCCTTTGAAAATCAATAAAGTATGCTGTCATTCTTTATTCTTCTGGTATGTTTTTATGCCCCCTAAATGTGACATGAAGATTTCCTGTACAAAAGAATATATGAATATAAAAATCAAACAGTCAGTGGTATGGTAGCTTTTATTTTTTAAATTTCTCAAAAGCCAACTGAAAATTTCTGTAAAAAAAAAGATTACCTTTTTTGCTAGTTGACAAAAAAAAGGATTCAAAGATGCTTCTGTCTCAAATATGTATTGCTATAATTCTTGTGAATATGCCACAGCTAGATTTCCTTTTGTTGTTTGATCACTGCATCATGCTTGATACAAGATTCGTTTTAAATGAAAAAAAAAATAAAACCATAAGGTATTAATGGGAATTAAACAAAACACATTGTAGACCTGAATGGAGTAGGGCAGTAGTTTCCAAACTTTTTTATACTGGGGACCGGCAAACCCATTCACAAACTTTTGACAGACCATCAACATTGTATTTGCATATTTGCAATTTCATTATTTGCATAATGAATATGCAAATATGTGAATAAAATATTGATGGTCCACCGAAAACCTCAGCCCCCCAATACCTTCTAATGCCAGCCCCAACCTCTAGAGCCTCCCACCCTCCACTACCCCTCCAGTGCCAGCCACTGACCCCACAGTTCCCTGTACTCAACCTCCCCAGGGCCAGCCTCCCACTCTCAGAGCCCTCCCAGTTCTATTCCCCCATCCCAAATGCTTCAGTACCAGCCCCCCGCCCCTTAAAGCCCACCACCACCAGACCCCCCCCAGTGCCAGCCTCCTGTTTCCAGAGTCACTCTGCACCCAACCCCCCCAAGCCCTTCCCAGTGCCAGCCCCCAGTTCCCAATATTAGCCCTGTGCCCAGAGCTCCCCAGTGCCAGCCTGCCCCCATAGTGCCCCCATGACTAGCCCAGCTCCCCACCTCTTAAAGCCCCCTTGTGATGGGGCCTCCACTCCCACCCCCTCTGGGGGGTCAGGAAAGGCCCCAAGTCTCCGAATCCCGGCACTTTCTGCCCCTTCAGAATGACACACCAGCCGGAGTCAACAAGCACCATCTCAATAAGTCCAGTCCCAGTATGGCCCTTCAAGGCAAGGCCCAGGGCCCTGTGAGTGGCAGGACGGTGTGCCACTCCCTCAGAGGGGAAGTCCTGCTAAAACACTCCGAGGTTCACTTTCCTGGTACTTGTCCGGCTGACTGCCTTCTCCGGGGTGGCGTCTCCATGGTGGGTGATCTCGGTGGAGCCTTCCCTCACCTTGGTGTCCCCGCTGGCTTCACTTGGGATCTCCAGTTGCTGCTGATCAGGAACTCCCTTCGTAGGCCCTTCTCCTCTGGCTGCCAGCCCAGACTGAGCCCTCCCCCAGGCTTTTATAGCTGAGCTGCAGTCCAGGAATGCCCAGTAGGGTTGCGGGGGAAGGGCCTCTGCAGCCAGGTAACCCTGGCTAGACCTTGCAACTGCAGGGCAGGGCTCCTTTGCCCCGTCACACACCCCCCTTAGAGCTCTCTAGTACTAGCCATATCCCCAAAGCCCCCCAATATTAGCTTTGTCCCCAGAGCCCCCCAGTGCCAGCCCCACCTCTTAACCCCCCCACACACACTGCCAGAGCTCCCCAGAGCTCCCCATCCCCTCATCTAGCCCTGCGCTGCCTCCCAGCTGCCCGCCGAGCACTGCTGTCGGGCTGTGGCTGCTCTAAGTCTGCTGTGCCAGGGTTTGCATGGCCCTCCTGCCACACAGCAAAATGCTCTTCCATGCCTGGCACTGATTGGCTGAGAGGCAGGGTAGGACATACCTCTCCCAACAACCACAGCGGGAGCAGCGTATCCCAGCCCCGAGAGCCGCAGTGGCCCGGCAGCCAGAGGTCTGTGGCCTAGCAGTGGTTTGTGGACTGGCGGTTAGGAACTGCTGGAGTAGGGGTTATGGCTCACTAGTGGCTGCATCTGATCAGAAGATATTTAGATTCTTATTCCATTTTGGGTTACCAGGAGAAAGAGAACCCAGGGAGTTCTATCTTGGAAAAGGAATTTTGGGGCATGTGGCAAGGGCACTCAAACTTAGGAAAATACCAATTCATTAAAATCTTTATTGAAAAAAATGAAAAAATAGCAACTGTAGGAAGCAAAATGTTACAAGAACATACTACAGTTCTTGGATTAGCTCTAGTAACATTTCTGATACAACTAATCGCTTAGCCTAGAATACTCACATCGCTTCCTGATGTCGAGAGATGTAATAACAGCCTTGCAGCTGGCATGCCCTATGAGTTGAAGGTCCAAAAAGGTAGAATGTTGAGTGGGTAAGCGATTCTGCAATGCTAAGTCAATCATTGATAAAAGGTAGATAACCTGCAGAATATTAGAACATACATAGTGCATAGCTCAAGAAGGAGCAATGATGACAACTTTTATCAATTTTAGCATTGACATTTTTATAAGGTCTTGGGGCTGCTTGTTTCTGGCCCAACCTACCACACCCAAATTTTATTTCCTCACCTTAAAACATTTTTTTGGTACACTTGCTCTATGGGTTAGTAGATCATGATGCTTATCCCTACATATTAATGAGCATTATCTTACTGCCAAAATCATTACCTTTGACATTTCTAGCAGCTTCTCTGCCCTGCCTGTCTGTTCTGGGATTTCCAACTGGTTCTCAGCACCAGATGAACTGGTTCACCTCAAGGTTCAGTTCTCCTGTTTAGTTCCCCAAAGTCGAGAGGATACAGTTAGGCATTTTATCTAGGCCAAAGATCTCTTATGGTAAATTATTCTACTAGTTTACTGTGGCTGTTCAGACAAGATACAGGCCTCTAGGTTTCTTGAATTAAAACTCAATACTATGGATAACCATGAATAATATAATGAATACATATTATGTATGTATCCTAGATATAATAAATTAGTATGAATCAACCCAAGAAAAGCATGTTATTTGATATGGCAGGCAAGCAACTTAACCTAATGGGCTTCAACAGCAATATGCACATGCAAATGTATAAAGAGTAGTTTATTGGATGAGATTTCAAAACACCTTCTGTTGAAATAAAATGAGCAATGAACAGGTGCCATTGTATAGCCAGAATAAGCTGATAATCCATCTGCAAAAACGGGATCGTACGATGTTTTGTCTCATTAGCCTTCCACTTGACTGCAATAACAACATAACATGGAAAATCATCAAAACAATATAAAGGGAATAAAGAAGAACCTGTTTCTTTTCTCATTTACATAGGTCTATCTCTGGCTCATCTCCATTAATTGTGAAGAATTCACACAAAGGCAAAAACAGTATAAATGGAAACAGAATTAAGCCCAAAGATTTTTCCATGGAATAGCCTTTTTATAGACTCTTTTGTTATTGCATTTTATTCCCAGTAGCCTGTGAATCATTCGTTGCTGCATGTGCAAGTATTGATACATGGCCTCTTGTATTTGCCAGATGAACTTGAAAAGGAATCTCAGTGCTTATTTTTTATGAATTTAGTGCAAGTAAAATGTGGGGAGATTAATAACTGAAAGTCTGTGTAGTCACAGAGCAAACACTGAATGTCCAGTAAGAATGCAAACATCCCCACTCCCACCCTAATCTTAATGAGCTGTATTTAAGGGCGAGAGTGCTGTTTAATTTCCATGCTCATTTCATCATTGCTTCTCTTCTCACCCTGGTGCCAATTCACTAAAATGTGACTTTTCTGGGGGGAGCTGGGACGCTGTGAGCCCCTAATGACTGATACACCAAGCACATTTTACATAACCACTAAAGGGACTTCAGGTGAGAATGAACTATGGTCACTTAATACGTTATATTGGGACTGGAACACTAGAGTGGAATGTCTCTGTGTCCTATTATCAATCCCTCAGGCCATCCTCCAGCAAGGTTCACTGAAATGATAGAATAAAAGGAAAACAGAGGAGAAAAATATAGTTAATAATATTTCATGAGATTTGTTCAAGCTTAGCATTAAACCCAAACTCCCTTCTGTTTCTCTTCCAAGGCTCAAGCACACAGGCATGGCTAGAATACAGTTTATTTTAAGATCTATAGCTCCACTCTACTCTTTATAATATAAACTCCAGATAAATGCTGTGCAGTGACAATGTGCTTACTATAAGCCTGGGCTAAGTAAATTATTCCTTTCTAATTTAAAAGGATCACAGTATTTTTTTATCAGTCATCTTAACAAGAAAATACAGAGCAAGTACCTGCAAGCATGGTGATTTGCAGAATCAGTTTAACGAATGAGAATGCCTATTTATAAATATTGCTTTTTCCTTCTCCCCCATTACTGATACTGATTTAAAATAACATTCTGTCTTTGACAAGAAATAATAGAACTTTCAAGGTCTATATTCGCTGAAATAGGGTTATTTTTACCCTATTGGTCCAGAACTCTATACACTATACAGCACAGGTTACCAACCAGTAGATTAGGATCTACTGGTAGGTGATCCTGACAGGTTTGGCCAGGAGGCTATCAAGTGCCAGCACTTTATCTGCCCCTTTCAGTACTGCCGTGCTGCTGCTGCCCTCTGCTTTGCAGCTGTCCTCCGTCCCCGGGAGCCTCTTGCTTGCGGCTCAGCGTGCAGGAAGAAGAGGAGGGTGTGCTGATGTCAGGGTACCCTGTACCCCATCTCCACAGAATGGGAGGGCAGTGATGGAGAGAATTTGCTGGCTGCTTTTGGGAGTAGGAGTGAGCCTGCCTTAGTCCCCTGAACCACCACCCCCCAAAAGCTACCTGTGCCAAACGGTGCCCAGCTGGAGCCCGCACACTAAACCGCTGCCCCTGTCCAGAACCTCTCCTGCACTCTAAACCACTGCCCTAGCCCTGAGTCCCCCTGAACCCAAACTCCCTCCCAGAGCCTGCACTCTGAACCCACCTACTGCTCAACTACCTTTATTAATTTTGAGTACATGTGCAGTATTTAATACTATCTTCTGTACATATTTTCTTCTCACTTTACACTGCATTGTACTTCTTCACACCATCACCCTCTGTCTACTGCCTTTCTTCAAGAGAGAAGAAGTGAGCTAAATAATATTCTTTCTCTTTCCTAGTCATGGCTCCTTGCAAGTAATATGCAGGTTTCGGGGTGCCAACAGTTTCCATTGGGCCCCTGGGCAAGGTGAAGGGGGTAGCAGCTAGAGCCCTGGGCCCCTTTGAATGACTGGGCCCTGGGACAACTATGCTCTTTGTCCCTCCTTTGCCGTTGGCAGGGCTGGCAGGTTGAAATAGATTTTCAATCAGGAAAAATTGCCACAGATCCAGGGAATTGAATATGATAGAGGTGGTATGGCATTTGCCGAAACACTACAGGCCGCCTGATGCAAAGTCAGAATGTAAGTGTAAAGGTTGAGAAATTCAAGCAAGAATTGGTAACAGGTAGTTTTAGCTAAATTATGGCTCCTCTCTGAATCAGTGATGAGAACTAGAATACAACAGTGAAATTGTAGTCTGCTAAGAAAAGGAGTGAAACTAATGAATCACTGACTTCAGATCTAAAATCAGATACAGAAACAAGTAGGAGAAAATGATCGTCTAAAATGTGGATAAATCAAAACAAGCCATGTATGAGAATGTAAAAAATTAAAGGACTCCCAAATATGTGGTTTTAGGAAATCTTAGAGGTTTTTAGATGGCAGTAAACACTGCTAAATATAATGGAAAATAAAAATCTGCAGTTTGTCACAATTTTTTCTTTTTGTCCACAGTATCCCAACAAAAATATATCCTTCCTAAAGATAATCAATAGCGTAAACCTAGTACAGAGGAATTTCTCCCACAATGCAGTTCAGAATAAAATAAATACAAGGGTTCATCTGTACAATTATCCAACTCCCAACATGGTTCTGTTTTTAGGAGATGATGGAAAGATAAAATTAGACAAGATCAATCCCCTCCTGGCAGAAGATCACCTCCCCCTAACACTTTTAGGATAGGAAGTGGAGTTCAAACACCATAGTGGCCACCTCTACAACAACAAAAAAGTGTGTGTTCCAATGGCAATCCTCCTTGGTGTTAGATAGTTTTTAGGTGGCGGTTAATACCAAGCTCTGTCTAAACTACTTAGACTGTTGGCCTATATCCTTTCCCTGTTTAATACACACTTACCATCTTTCGAATAAAAAATATTACAGCAACTAGGAAATTCACAATCTTCCACTTATTTTCAGGTTACAGATCAACTACTGACAATGTAAAACATACATTTAAGCAAACAGTTGTCCATTATATACTGTACATGGCCAAATGCTGCACAAAATTTGCTTCACTTATTTAATGCTAAGAAGATGTTCTAATAGCATAGAAATTATCTTAATGTAGATAGATATCTCTGGGACAGGGCTTCTAAATGTATGTGTCTTTAACAAGAGTACCATTGACAGTATACCTTTAAATGAAACATCATAAACCAATATTCTGTACAGATCCCATCACAAATTTCCAGTTCCAAGATCTGCCACTGACTATTGCCAGGAGTTGAGGCAACACATTGTATGTTCTCTGCTTCTGGGGCAAACAAAAAGGTTCTCATTTCTTTTAATAGTGATTAATAAAGTCAACCTGTATTAAATAATATACATTATGTTATACATGAATAAGAGTGTAGTGTCCACAAGATTACAATGGTTTACACAGACTGTGCCATTTAGGCAGAGGTGTTCATTAGGAGAGGTAAGAAGTAGCATCGCCTCAGAGGGAGAACCTAGAGTAATTTTCCCTCAGGGAGCCAGAATGTATCCCAGGTGCAGCGGATGAGCAAGCATGTTGCTACTCCTCTCCATGGGGTGCCTCATGCTCACCCTTGCACCCGTGACACTGTGTGTGGATGTAAGGACAGAACCATGACAGCGCATCACCTCTGCCCCCCATTGCTTCATTTGGGGCAACATGCATTGACAGGGAAAGTAATGACAGAGCAGTCCTTGCAGTCCCCTGAGTCCAAGAACCAAAATTCTGCCCAGCCTTACTCTCTCTCTCTCCCACAAAGCACACTTGCACAAGGACCAACCCATATGAAAGAGATTCATGCCCTAAAAAGCTTACAATATAAATGTTAGTTATGACATACAGATGAGTGTATAGCCCATCAGGTAAGGGGAGGGACAAATCACCAATTACAGATACAGGAGTAGGAGGACTCTTGGGCATACATACAGATGGTGGCATAATTGTCTGCAGCTTGCCTCAGTCTTTGCTCTTATTTTATCCTAAACAGTTTGTCCATCCTCCAGAAAGAACAGCAAGTATTGAGAATGTAAATTCAGTGGTGAGAGAAGAAGGCGAATTAAGAATTAGGAAAATGAAGTGTTCTATCCACAAGTCAGGACCGTGGTGTGCTTGCTCTTGATTATAGGATGTACGGCAGTGTAAAGTAAAAGAGGAATGTTGCTGTCGTGCTAAGTCACTTGAGATGTGTTTTTAAATATATGCCAAAGATGAGCAGAGCTTTGAGGAGTCACCCTTGTAGGAGAGTTGTTGTTTTTATAGATTAAAATAAAAATAAATGATAAAATAAACAAGAGGTTCAGCACAGGTTACAACAGCATATGCTTCACTGCACAACCCCTCCCAATGTTCTTTCACCCTGACCTGGAAGGGCAATCTGGAACACAGAATCTATTTTTTTTTCAATATTCCAATAATATAAAAATGAACAAACTCTATTCTAATTTTAGCCTCTCTATGTTGTCATTTGAACCAACAGAAGTGTGGTCCAGATGTTTCATTTTCCTATAACACAGGACACACTGCTACCCAGATTGCTTTGTAGCACTCTGATTTTGGAAAGTAGACAAACACTAAGAGGAGGTAAAATTCCACACATCAGGTTTTGGGCTGTGTTTATTGGCTTGCACAATTTTGCTAACTTCTAAAGATGGAATTTGCTTTCTGATATATATGGCTAATTGTGCATTCTTCTCTGAACTAATACAGAATATAGCACATTTACAGAAAGCTATTTAAGGGTGACTATTTCTAGTAATTTATCATTCATGGAAAAGTATAAACCAAAACTCACTAAAATGATCAGTATCTCTTTAAAACAATGCATTTCTACTGCATTTTTGCTCCTGAATAACACTCCATTTAGTTTGCAATATTGTTTTAAGTCTGCCAAAAAATGTAAATTCACTTTTTTAGAGTTTTGTAAACTGAGCACACCAAGTTGGATAGTTTAGTCCAGCCAGGTAAAATACCAATCTGACTTGATTTAGAGACAAGATGTTAATGTGTCAGAAATGCATGAAAGGAATCTTGAAAACTCTCAAGGCTTTTCATCAACAATACTTGGATTTATATGGACAGGACACACATTAAGGACAATGTAGTTTTCATCAAAATACATTCAGGACATCTTGGTCATTCTTGTAATTTCATTTGAGTGCCCACTTAAAATTTGTCTATTCTTCTGCAGCTGTTTATAAATTGATTGGATATTGCATCCTCATTTAAACCAAGGATATTAATAAGATTTAGATGTAAAACCAGTGCCTATTTTCAAGGAATGCCAGAAAAATTCAAGCAATGGGAAAGCCTTCAAAGGAGATGCTAAAAGGTTACAAAATGGTCAAAGTAAGTTGCCCTTATACACTTCTATTTAAGGAGGCAACCATTGTGATGATAGTTTGAATATAAGCTACAGTCCTTTCCTCTCCTAATAATATCTAGAAATATTGATTTAAATGTGCTTTTTCATGTAAGTGCATAAAGAGTTTGCATAAAAAGCCATGTCAACAACCTATTTAAAAGAAGGTGGATTGTACCCCCAAATGTTGAACATTTCAAATACAAATTATAATTATAAATAAATATTACAATTGCTTTTTATTATTTTGTATTTTGTTTTGTTTTAAGGAACTGGAGAAGACAGTGGTGCTATGTAAAGAGCCCATTTTCCATCATGCTTGTATTCTGCATGACACTAACCTGCAGGACAAAGGAAAATTGGTTAGTGGTGTGATCTCCCGGGGACAGTAGTGCATATAATAAACCACCATACATTATTCAGGGCTAAAACACAGTGGATATAAGAGCTCATGTTTTGCAGAAGAGGCTCAAGTCCCCATTGGCTGTCTATCTGAAACATAACTAATGGCCTGGGAAGTATAGAACAAGTGTGCCACCTAGTGTCTGGAAAGATTCCTCCAAAACTGCAAACCATGAGGTTTTCCTTTCTTGCTTCCCTCTTTCATTAGTATGTAAGAGTAACTTACAAAACAACAAATAGTTCTGCAGCACCTTAGAGACTAATAAAAAATGTAGATGTTACCATTAGCTTTCGTGGACACAACACACTTCTTCTGATGAATGGAGTGAGGGATCCAGGGTACAAATAAATAGAGAAAAAGAGGGGATGAGGAGAGAAAGACAAGGGAGAAAATAGGGAAAATATATTGTCAATTAGAGTGTCTGTGCTAAATGATGCTAATAGAGTGGGATATAAGTACACCATGCTTATTTTGGAGTGTACACATACACAGATATACAATCATTGTGGTTAGTACTATAATTCATATTTAAGTAGTAACCATAGTGTTTATCCACACACACAGTCCCAGTCTCAGATTGCTTACAATCTAAAAAGACGAATCATATATGAAAGTTAGTGGAAAGGAATACAGCCCAAATACATACATTCATATATGCATTGAACCATATTCACAGCTGATGTAAAAAAACAGAGCTAGGATAATTTGCACCAGCTGAGTTTCTGGCCCCTTTTTCTTTCTTTTTCGTTGTATATGTTTAATTATGTATTTATTCAGTAAATACCCACTGGCTGTACTCAACTGCTTCTCGAGATAGCAATAATTAACTATAATTTCTTTTTTAGGCATAGTCAAGAAAAAGTTTTGAAGAGATATTTGAAGGCAGAGGGTAATGGCCTTATTTACTGGTTTAGGATAAGGTTCCAGCACTAAGGAATATCCTTGAAGAAGGTGCATACATGGTTTCAGGAGAGGTGAACAAATGAGACACAAGGCTGGACATAGATGAAAAGATTATGGCTTTTTTTTCTTTTCTAGTGTAAATACATCACAGTGCTCCTTTCTACTTTAAAGCCATTCCTGAATAAGGCTGGTATTATCTAGTTCCAGTTCCAAATTTAATCGAAGCATATTTTTATGTGTTTCTCTTTTATAATATCTACCTCAAGACAGCATGCAAAATCTTTCATTGTCAATAACAACCCTGGAGGAAGGAAGCAATGCTAAGAAAAAATGCCAATGGGGAACGATGGTGCTGAAATCCATACTAATGTTATTATTTCCTCCTGCAAATATTCTGCCATATGTCTCCATACAAATACTTAAGTATTGTTGATTGACAGACGTCTGCATGAATATAAATAAACCTTTTTTTCTTTTTAAAATGATAATTTAAATGAACTCATATTGATATTCTGCTGCCTGTTTCTCCACTTTTGAATCCATCATCATAGCACCAATAATGAAAAAGCACTGTTACTTTCATAGGTCTAATTATAAACCTCCAGAGAAAACACTGAAGTGGAATTTAAACATTGTCACAGTCAGTGCCTTCAAATCTGTTTTCCAAAGCTGAGCAGCAAAAGCAAATCTGATACAGTCCTGTACTATAAGTGCGTACCATGAAAATTCTTTAAGTATCGTTGAAAAAACACATATAATAATAGTTTCTATTTGCTGTTCTTGATGTCTGATTTGTGTCCATTCATTCAATTCTTCAGACAAAAACCTACAGGATCTCTATCAAACCTCCTTAAAACTACAATAGCCACCTAGGGAAGAGAGGAAACAGATTGAGCCAGGTGGGTATTCAGAAGTCACCTACTACAGGACAGGCCCAAACAAAGAAAGCAACATAACCTACAGCCCCCAGCTAAAACCTACCCAACATGTCATCAAAGATCTACAACCTGTCCGAGATGACAATCCCTCACTCTCACAGACCTTGAGTGATAGGCCCAAACCTGAAACAAATACCACTAACTACACAAAACACAACAGAAACACTAATCCAAGAAGCAGGGTCTGCATGTGCCATGCTCCATTATCATTATCATGCAACTACCAAGACCCCTTATTGTACTCTTACATACTCCAACACAAAGTATCTCAATTTCAATGCAGAACACAAGTGTTCTGATGTGAGGATGAAGAATTATTAAAATTTATTTCATACATTCATTACTTAGCGAATATGTTAGTGGGAGACGAACAGCTAAGAATTCATAAGTTTTGTTATTTTGTGATCAACGTTCAAATAGACTCCTGCGGAACCCCACTTGTTATACCTTTCTAGCAGAATTGTGAACCATTAATAACTACACTCTGAGAATGGTTATCCAGCCAGTTATGCTCCCACCTTATAGTAACACTATCTAAGTTGTATTTGCCTAGTTTATTGATAAGAATATCATGCAAGACCATATCAAATGCCTTTCTAAAGTCTAGGTATACCACATCCACGGCTTCTCCCTTATCCAACAAGACTCATTCTCCTATCAAAGAAAGCTATCAGATAGGTTTGACATGATTTGTTCTTTACAAATCCATGCTGGCCTTATTATCTTCCAAGTGTTTGCAGATGATTTCCTTAATTACTTGCTCAATTATCTTCCCTGGCACAGAAGTTAAACTGACTGGTCTGAAGTTTCCTGGGTTGTTCTTATTTCCCTTTTTATAGTCGTGCACTGTATTTGCCCTTTTCCAGTCATCTGGAATCTCTCCTATCTTCCATGATTTTCCAAAGAGGATAGCTAAAGGCTCAGATACCTCCTCTATCAGCAACTTGAGTATTCTAGGATGCATTTCATCAGGCCCTGGTGACTTGCAGACATCGAACATTTCTAAGTGATTTTTAACTTTATCTTTTTTTACTTTATCTTCTAAACCTATCCCCTTCCTGCTAGAATTCACTATGTTAGGCATTCTTTCATCAGACCCCTCAGTGAAGGTGAAGGTAAAGGTGACAGAAACAAAGAAGTCATTAAGCATCTCTACCATTTCCAAGGGTATATCTAGACTACATGGCTCCATCGACGGAGCCGTATAAACTAGTTTACCCGGTATAGGCAAAGAAGCGGGGATTTAAATAATCTCCGCTTCATTAAAATAAACATGGCCGGCACACTGTGCCAATGATCAGCTGATCCGGCACAGCATGGCAGTCTAGACACGGATCTGTCAGCTTGGGAAGCCTTTGCCAACCGATCCTGTAAACCTCGTTTCAAAATAATGTTAGTTATTATGCTGTGTAGACATAGCCTTAGTTTGCCTACTCCTGTGTGTGAATTATAATTCATGATCCCAGAGCACTCTATAGTGTGAGTTTAGAAGACTGGCCTTCCTGCCAGCAAAATATCATCACCTGAATATTCATGGTAAGCAAATACTATAAACATTTGCATTTGGCTGAAGCAAATTCATTTTGACAGTTGAATGAATATTCATAAAAAAGGCTTTTGTGGCATTCACCTAATGCTAATTTCAAACTTGTAATGTTAAAGTCAGCTTGTCCATCCCAAGCTCATAGACAAATTTCAGTTTCCTGCTATCGTGTATGTCAAAGATCCAGTCAGCATCTAAAATGTTAGAAATTGAAAGGTGCTTACGCTCCATATAGGGTTCTTTCTTCGAACCCATTCATGCTCTGGAGCTCAGAAAGAGAAGAGACCATTTTACTTCACTCAGACACTGCTGAAAGAATTAATTGGCAAAAACAAAAAGAAAATCCATGGGTATGTTTATTGTTTTCAAGGTTTCCTGCTTCGCTACCCAAAGCGTCTTATTCTGAAAAAAGGACGTGTGATTAAAGCTACTTTTAAATTCTCAGCAAAGAACTGCAATATCAAATAGAATGGGGGGAAATCTTACAGCTCAGAATTTTGTTAGCTAAATGCACAGATAAGTTATTATTTTATCATAATCTACTCACTGTATGTAGATAACTGGCTGCTACAATCCTTTTATAAAAGTTATTTTAATAAGCATGACAGCATATAATGTTTTAGGAATAGGTACTCTGATTTTCCGATCCATTGATGCTCAGACTGTCTATTTGTAAGGGGTTTATTTTATTTACACTTTCTTGCTTTTTCACTATGGCTATGTCTACATTGCAGGCTTCTTGCACAAGAAGTTTTTTGCGGAAGAGATCTTCCACAAAAACTTCTTGTGCAATAGTGTATCCGTACTATAAAAGCGCATGGATGCTCTCTCGAAAGAAAGCTCTGATTGCTATTCACAGAATAGCCACCAGAGCACCTGTGCTTTTTTCGATTGGCTCTTTTGAAGCAAAAAGGAGTTATTCCTCAGAGAAAGAGGATTACCTACACTGCAAAGACCCCACTGTTCTTTAGATTTACTGTAAATTTTCTTGTGCTAAAACGCTGAAGTGTAGACATAGCCTATATCTCCTCAAGCCCCGATGAAATTTTACCAACGAAAGCTCATGATACTATATATATAATTTCTTTAGTTTCTAAGGGTATGTCTACACTTGCAGCCTAATTCGAACTAGGGCTGCAAATGTAGGCATTCAGAATTGCAAATCAAGCCCAGGATTTAAATATCCCAGGTGCCATTTTTTTTTGAAATTTACAAGCCCAAAGTAACTGCCCGCGCCTACACACGGCAGTGAAACGGGCGTTCAAAATAAAGCCCTACTTCGAACTACCTGTTAAACCTCATTGCAGGAGGAATAACAGGTAGTTTGAACGAGGGCTTTATTTTAAATGCCCGTTTCACTGCCGCGTGTAGACATGGGCAGTTACTTCGGGCTTTTAAATTTCAAAAATGGTGCCCAACTGGGAAGATGTAAATCAAGCACAGGATATTTAAATCCTGGGCTTGATTTACAATTCCGAATGCCTACATTTGCAGCCCTAGTTCGAATTAGGCTGCAAGTGTAGACATACCCAGAGAGAACATCTATACAGAAGGGCTTAACTTGAGATAAGCTACACAAATTGCACTACATCAATCCCGTAGCTTATTTCAAAATAGCTTATTTCAAATTTTAGTTCTGTCTACATGGCACTTATTTCAAAACTGAGCACTCTTCCTCCAACTTCCCTTACTCCTCATATGAGGGTTATAGGAGTCAGAGTAAAAGTCCTCCAGCTTGACATTATTTCAACATTATGTTGAAACAACTGCCAGCTGTGTAGACACAGGCTATTTTGTTTCAAAATAACACTAGTTATTTTGAAATAATGTTGTTGTGCAGATATAGCCTAAGAGCAAGTCTACACTAGGGAGTTATTTTGAAATAACTTATTTAAAAATAACAAGGTGGGCATCCACACTACCAAGACCATTATTTTGAAATAAAGGGCTTGTTATGTTGAAATAATAATTCCTGCTTGTAAAGAGGAATAGCCCTATTTCAGAATTGTTATTTTGGGAGTAGACATGACCTAAGGTCTCATAGGACTACTCATTGTTTTTAAAGTTACAGACTAACACGGCCACCCCTCTGAGCCTTTTTAATATGGTGTGGTATGTTTAGATTTGCATTTGTATATACTACCTCTAATGTATTTCTCCCTATCTCAGACTGAGCTGATAATCCTAACTGGACAATTTTTTATTTTCTGGAATTGATCACTAGTTTATGGCTTTAAAGTCCAAGCTAAAAAAGAAGATAATTCATTATTTATCAGAAGATAATGTATACAATTACAGAAAAATATATCTAAAAATATTTAGCCCATTTAGCAAACAGACTCAAATCTGGAAAAAATTGTATAATACTTTTATTCTCCTAGATGCAGTGACCATTTAGAGTGAGCAGAGATGCAGAATAAGTAGGATTTTTGAGTGGAGATGTGTAGCCAGACAGGAACCCTCCTGTAACATCCATTTTTACTTGCCTGGAGCATAAAGGGCACGCAGAGCAGAAGGCCCAGGCTGTGTGACTGTGAATGGCTGTAAACAGAGATATGCCAATTGCTGACCATGAGGCTGCCAAGGAGTGCCCTTGACTGAACCCATATTGATACGAACACACAGCTGTCCACGGGGGGAGGAATCTCTCGCCCAGTAAAAAAATGTCTAGTACTCACAATTTAGTTATCTCTCTTGCAAGTGTAAATTAATTTGAAACTTGCCTGTAAGAACTGGCACCACAAAATGGACCAGTACAATTTGGCATCTTAAGATAAGAAAGAGGATACGGGCCTCCAGGGGTATAAAGATGGGTCCAGCAGCATATTTACTCTGAGCATCAATCTACCATCTATCTGCTGGTCAGGTTAGGTGTTTGATCTCCCGAGGTTCCAAGGGGATGCCCACCTCGTATTCGTCTTTCCTAGGAATTGAGAGACCGGCCCTGGCCTGACACACTGGAGTCGGGAGGCACAGAAAGGGGTAAAAATTGTACCTGGATGTGGTCCTTTGTCTTAAGTGTACACATAGACTTAGAGCTCTTTAAAGATTAAGCTGTCACTTGGTACCATTATTTTTATTTTCTATCTTTATTTTCTTTGTAACTATTTTTTAAAATCTGTATTTGCTAACAGTTAAGAAAGAGAGCAATAGCCATTGTAACCATATGCTTTTATAAGTTTTTTTTATAAACCTGTAACTGTTTAAGTTTTTAACCTGACTCCTTCAGTTGCTGTAACAGAACCAAGCACAATTTAAAAGAACTTCAGCCGGTCATAAAGGATAGGTATAGGAAGAGCTTGGGTGTTTGGATTTGTGTCACTCCCAGGTGACAGGTCCGTTGGGGCACCTTTCAGTCTTTCCCTAAGGCTGCCCGCTGCAAAGGAATCTTGCATTCTAGCAGCTAAAATCTGAAGTATAATAAGCTCTTCCTATAAAGGGGCGTCTGTTGGCCTGCTGGCTACCCTCTGCGATGGGACCCCGGTCCTAGCAGTAAAGACACAGACGTTAAACCTTTTCTCGGAAACACACACACACACACTGCCCTGACCGTCGGCTGACAAGATGAGATATCCACATTAATTCTTTATGAAACTTCTCTCTGTCCCCTCCTGTAATTTTCCACTATCCTGGCCCAGGTGCCGATAAACTTAGCTGGGGTAGTGATAGAAATGTAGGCTACATAGTCCTGTTTTTTGTTTTAGCTGGGGTAGTGACCGTCCAGTGAAATGTGGTTGAAATGCCCATCTGTAGTTAAATCTCATACTACAGGGAGGATTTGAAGAGGTTTATAACCTGGAAAGAAAGAAACTAGGAAAACTTTGGAAAAGAGTCTATTTTGATGATGAGCTATTCTTGGCTGTGTTTAAGTCATTTATATATCTATGTTGGGATATTTTAATTGCCTCTAACTTGCCCCAGAAACATTTATTCAGTCATCTATCTCTGATGACTGCCATATCTTTAACCATCTTTAGATGGCCAAATGCTACACTACACCACTATGAGCTAATGACATGGGGAACACAGACAACTTTGATAAGGAGGATATGAGCCTCTCTATCCTTCTTGTGATGAGAAAAAGGAGTTCAGGTAAGCAGAGGGGGGAATAGATATTGTACAGAAACTAAGGACAAGATCTTTACTCTTAATGTCATTTATCTCACATTTTGAATCTCGAGAACATGAGGTGTCGGTGTGTGGCTTGTCTCTTCACACTATTAAATGCACTATACAATTAGTAACATTCCCAATTTGATTGAAACCTCTGACTCTGTATGTACGACTGAGACTTGATTAGATGGCACCGCAGAACCACTACTATGTAGTATCCAAACAGGTATATAGTTTATCATTAGCTGACATGGCATTGTGGCGGTGGCAATTAACTGATTGTCACAGAATAACCATTCTGTTCTTACATTTGAGACTGAGGCACTCTGGAGCAGAGCCCAGATGAATTACATTTCAGGGCATGCTATAAAGTTAACTGTTTTCCCTTGAGCATTTTCAGAGGAGGTGAATTAATGGGTAGGAAGTAGATCATGATCTTCTATGAGTTGTCTATTAAAATTGTGATTGTGGTTTTGTGCATAAGCAGTCCAGTGGGCATCTCTATTTTGTGAATTTATACTTCGGTATATTGTAAGGGTGGTTAAAAGCATTCTGTGCCAGTGATAAGTGCTTCAGATGCAAGTGAAATAAATAAATGGAGACTTCCATCTCACTATTTAACAGTGAATATTTATGGAACTGCATTCATGAAAGCTTAGTATAGAGCTAATTTACTAGTAAGTCATTTTCACTTAATTTGATCACTGGTTAGTTTGATCCTATCCATCATTTGATCTGATCTCCAGGAACCAAATAATTTGCATTGATTTGTACTGTGTTTTCTCACTGCTTATTTACACATGTCCACTTCAGTTAATACTAGATAATTCAATCACAATTGATTGAACTTTCCCACCAAACAGAAAAAGAATCATCTTGCTTGCAACATAAATATTGACTTATATTGTACTTCTTTTCTATTCTCCCTCTTAGTTTTCCTGCACCAGGAGATAATGACACAAAATTAGTAGTAACATCTGAAAGCATCTGAACACTAGCATTTTAATGACACCAGAATCATGACCAGCCATTGGTGTTAGTCTGCTCCTATCTGTGCTGCTGTAAAATAGGGTTAAATCCACTGAAGTCAATAGAGCTACACTGATGTAAAATTAGTCAGGTCCATAGACTATTTTCCCTTGACTGATTTAGCACCCTGCTATGTGCTTGTTATGTATGACGCATGTATTTAAGAGCATATATATTATATATATGCTTTTAAATAAAAATGTTAATATTTTATTTGCTCATATCACTTGCCAACATGCATTTTAAGAGTTCTCCTATGTTCCTCTAGTGGGCAATTCAACCATCTAAGCTGATCAGAGTAAAATAAAAGCAGAGAATGAGGATAGCCAGGTTGCACTGTGAATTGTCAGCAACTGGTAAAGAGCTGAGTCAGCAGCTACAAAAGATGGGGAGTGGAAAGGAATTAAGATAGTGATGATAGACAATTAAAAAGTGTTTTCTTCCATTAATTCTCAGAGGCTTTATGCTGGTTACTGATCTGTCACTGCCCTGTATTTATAAAAAGCAATATGAAAACAATCCTCTTAGGAGACACAAAAGCACTCATCTCAAAATGGGGAAACCCTGGAAAATTCCCTTGAGGAATAAGGGAGAAATAAGGCTAGATTTTGTTCTGATATTCACTGTTACAACAGCTGTTGACCAAAGACACTAGTATAAAGTTAAACAGCCATTCAACAAAGCTGAAAATGTCTGGTACAAAAATGAATACTTTTAATTGAATCCCTGCTCTAATATTATCTTGAGTCATACTTTAGGCTAATTACTTAATGATTACATATGTTTGTGCAGCTTGATTATTGGCTTTTATTATTACATTTATATGCATTTTGTACTTTAATGGCACTCTAAAATATGAGTTTATAGAATAGCACTTTAATATCAGTACAAAAATCTATACTATTAGAAAAGGAGAGACATCAGTCACAGAGAACATTGGAGAATACACAGGGATACACAGGAAGATTTCCAGAATATGCTGAAAGACTTCCTCCTCTCTGCCCCCCTCCCACAACAAAGAGGGATGTGAAAAGTGGCACACCTCCCCCCGCACCAAAGCGGCATGTCTTGAGGCTTGAAAAGCAGCACAAGCAGGTAGGAACATGTAGGAGAAAAATTAAAGTTGCTGCCAGTGGGTTAGTGGGTGAGCCATGACATTCAAGAATATACTTGGAAGGATAGGATAGGGCAGGCTGGGTTGGGCTGGTGGCTGCTGTTTCCCCCCTGCCCCCAGCATCAAACCAGTACATGAGACTTGAAAAGCTGCACAATGGAGAATAATACAAGTGACAGAGCTCGGCACCTCCCCAGCAAGTATCTGGCAGGTGCTGCAGGGAGCTGGTAGTGGTGGTGGTACCATACCAACCTGTGCCCACTGTGGTGGGTGGCTCACGGGCTGGGGCCCTGTGCTACTCCTGCTACCCAGGGGCAGTCTGTCCAGCAGGTGGGGGTGACGAGGGAAGCAGAATGCAGTGGGGGGCACTGTCTCATGGTCCATCGAACAGCTGCTGCCATGGCACAATGAATTCTCCAAGAAGCACATCAGGCCTGGGGACAAAGAGAAGTGGGAGATGCAAGTGGTGGGGGTGATGGCAAGTCCCTGCCTGCTGTGCTCTGCCAGTCCCTCCCTCAGCCCCCTGAGTTGGTGCCCCCTGGATCTTCTCATGCCCTGCCCTCCCCCACACTTGCCCCCCATGCCACACACTCACCTGAGCCACCTCACCGCCGCATCCTCCCATCTCTGCTGCCCCTCAGCCTGCTGCACTGCAGCCGTGAGGTGGGGCTCAGCTAGCAAATATAAAGAATTTATAGCAATGATCTCTTTCCATTTTAATGATAAAGGGTTTTAGCATATTTTTACCTTGCAACATTTCCCTTCGGACTACAGAAATTTCTGTCCCAATGTCTCTCCAGGTAGGAGTGTCCAGGCCGGTTAACCTGACAGAATTTGTGTGCTGAATTAGCCCGCTTTACAGACTCTGTATGAAAAGTAGTCACTGCTAGGGAAGCAGCACCCTCATTGGTTACTTGCTGCTTATTTTTCCCCCACAATGGGCATTTGTTTCTTAAGTGATCAATGGAATTACAGTAATAACATCTTTTAGGCTTTTTTGTCCATATAGGAGATTTAGGAAGAATATAGGGGGAGTGAACATGGGAAGCATTGCCAGCCTCCAAGCCAGGCTCCCTCCTTCCAGAGGTAAATTGGGGATGCTGCCTCCCTCCCGGTCTTGACTCCCTCAGTTTGAGATCTTCCTTTTACAGGTATTTGAGATTGCTCAGATTGGTCAGCAAAACAAGTGAGAATCTTCATGTTCTCAACTGATTTTTCCCACAGACGCTGCTTTACATTATCATTAACCATGTCTAGGAACTGCTGCCACTCTACTAAGCAGTGACATAAGGACTGATTATACTACAGCTGATACTAACGGTGAAACTCAATGGGAGAAGGATCAGATCCACAGTGAAGCACTGAGACTGGGTTCTTTTTCACAAACTCTTTAATTTCCACTTGTCTAGAGAATAATTTTTGTATTTGGCTGTATAATACAGAATATAATGTTACTACAGGGATTCACAGTGGATGGTAGAAGATTATACTATAGAACTCCCCATTTTTTTCCAAGTAGGTCTCATCAATTTCATACTTGGAACGAGAATGAAACTACTCCCTAATGACTGTATTCTGATCACTTTATTCATCTTTAGTAGTACCTTTCTCTGAAAGCCATCCTATTTATTTCAGTGTGACTACTGGCAGAGACCAAGTATTATACTAATCAATCGCCCAGATTCAGGACAAAGATGCTTGACTGCTATGCTGCATAGGGATGTTTTCCTCACTCTTTGGCAAGGGTGGCAAAACTGGACCCTAATGTCAAGCTAGATCATACTTTTAAAGTACAGCCAATACTAAGGGGGGCAGTGTGGGGCAGCCTGGCCCATGCTGAGAGCTCTACATAAAGAAAAAAACACAAAAAGCTGTTTGCCGTGCACACAAGTTGCATTGGTCGTATTACAACCGGGGAACTCTGCTACATATTTTTGACCACCATGTTTTTGTTTACATATATTATAGATATATTTACATATATTACATATATTATAGATATATATATATTTACATATATTATAGAGATATTTCTTAGCCCCAGAAATGCATCAGGACCAACATCTATTTTCATGATCAGACAACCTTAAGACATTATTTATATTTTTAGTATTTCTTCTCATTATTTATTAATAGTATTACCAGAAACTCTAATCACCAACAAGATCCCGTTTTGCTGATCAAACAAGCCCATATTGAGACTAGCAAGTTTTCATCTGTCTCCAGTCAACATCCGGTTTTTCATTTGTATGTTTTCATATTTTTAATTTTACTTCATCAAATTTATCCCTCATATACATAGCAAGTCCTGGTTTCACAATCAAAACCATCTCTTTTTACTGTACTTTATCAACATAGACTTAATGCTAAAACTTACATGGATAGAAAGCTCCAGAAATATAAAAAAATCTGTAAATGATTGTTTTTCTACTAAAACAACAGTGGAAGTATAAACTCCTTTATTTCCTTTTCATGCCATAAATTAATAATATATATTTTTTTAAAATTCTAGAGTGCTAAATGAGTCCATTGTATTTAAACTCAACATTAGAATACACCTTGTGTAGTGCTAATCAGAATTGTGAGTGATGATCTAGTCAAGGGGAACAATGTATTATTTTATAAGAAACAGCAGTTTTCTATCAAAATGTGTCATCTCTCCAGAATTTCTCTAAGAAATTCAAAATAACATATTCCCTTTCACCTCTGCAATGAACAGACAGAATTTTGTTACTGCTTTAAGTCAAATGCATGATAAATCATGATTTCCTGGTCCAAATTTTTCCAGTCTAACTATAGTCATTAAGCTCTGAGTGATGGTTGGGAGAGAAGCAAGGCATGATATATCACACTCTGGGCAGCACTGAGGTCTGGCTGTCTAGCCCCACCCCTTCTGCCAAAGTTCCAGAGGCTCCTCCCTTTCCAGGTGGTCCCGCTTCACCTTGCTGAGAGGCTCAGCCAGTTTGTCAGCCACCTTGGTTATATGCTCAGTGAATCCAAATGAAAGAAGTATTCTTTGGGCAAAATAACAGAAACTTGTGTTTTAGACTATGGCTTATAAACTCTTGTTGAAAAGATTTAAATACTAACAGTGAAGTTAGTTTCACATCTGAGAAATACTTTCTATATGTTCCCCAGTGACAAAGTTGGAATTGGATTTCCGATTGTTCCACTGTATCATCTCCCAAAAAATTTACCTGACCTGTCTGGTGGCCATGAGGGAAAAGTTTATTGTCATAAAAAATATTGATAGAAAGAGAATAAAATAAAGCAACCAAATAAAGCATTTTCTATTTTCTGAGTTAACAGTATATGGAACAACACCCAACCAATTTTAAAATCATATTAAAGCTGTTTACTACTAAAAGTTAAGGATCGCAGATGTGAAAACCAAAAGAGGTCATTAAAATAACTAGTCTGACCTTGTTCCTGACCCAGTCCATAGAGCTTCCCTCATCAATTTATGCATAAAGCCTGTATCTTGTGGTGAATCTAGGGCATATTTTTAGCATGACATCCAGTCTTGATTTAAGGGCATGATGAAGTATCAACCTCATCCCTTGGAAAGGTGACATTTCTACCAGTAGTTATACTACCAATTATAATCCAAAATAATTATCTTTCTTAAAAGAATCCCTTTATTTTGTATAAGACAAATAAACCATAGCTTGGATCTTAATCGCAGACTATGTGAAACTGAGTACAATATGCAATAATACATTTTAACAGTTGGATTCTTTTGGTGTGGATGATGTAACTGCTACCAATCTCTCATTATGTCTCCATATTTCCTGGTATTATCTTGGTCCTTGGAAAACACTGGGAGTACAATAATTGATTCAGTTTGATGAGTTAACTCTAACTATAGCATGTATATAGCTGGTTAGAATATTGGGGTTGGAAGAGACCTCAGCACCAAACCCATCTAAACCATTCCAGCCAGAGCTTTGTCAAGTCTCACCTTAAAAATCTCTAAGGATGGAGATTCTACCACCTCCCTAGATAACCCATTCTAATGCTTCACCTCCCTTCCTGATAGAATAGTTTTTTTTTTCTTATTACCCAGCCTAGATCTTCCACACTGCAACTTGAGACCATTGCTTTTTGTTCTGTCATCTGCCACCACTGAGAATAGTCTGGCTCCACCCTCTGTGAAACACACCTTCAAGTAGTTGAAGGCTGTAATCACTCCTCCCTTCCTCCCATTCCTTCGTCTCTTCTAAAGGCCAAATAAGCCCAGTTCAGTCATCATTTATTTGATGCAATAATCTTCCCTATTCCAGCCCTGGAATTTTGTGTTTCAATTCTCTTCTTCTACAAGGATCCTTGATAGAATAAACAATTTTCTTAATAATCTTCAAAATAAAATTAGTTTACAGTAGTGCCAGAGATTAGATATGTTACCTTATTTTCACTAAAGACCAACCCAGGGTTACACAAATATTGCTTTTATTAAATGCCACTGTTGAATTCAATGGAAAAGGGATTGAATCTGATCACACACATACATCCACACACTCATATGCAAACAAACAAACCCTTTCTTGCTTTTGCTTAAAGTTACCAGTCTGTTGCTCACATTAACTCACTGGCCAGGTGAGTTAAGTGTGAGCAGGAGAAGCAGAAGCTTCTCTCATTCCAGACCAATGTTCCAATCTTGACAAGACGAGACCCAGAGATTCATGCGAGACACCCCATCTTTTATAAGACTTTTCTCCCATTTTGAATATCTATACATATTGCTGCGTCAGTTATTAATCAATCACAGTCCATTCTGTTTAGCATCTGTTTATCTGGGAGTTATTCTTTACTCTGACATCAGTAAGTTGGTGCTTCCTTCCCAGTGTTATTTCAAGGCTGTTGTAATGGAATGCTTGCTCTTAACACTCCAAAGCCGTCTATAATGTCCTTCATTGGTCTGCTTTGTTTTGGGCCTCAGTTTATGGTACCTTGACATCTCTGAGTCTTACAGCCTCTTCTCCAGACTCTCACATTCCAAACTCATTCACTACCCCTCACATAACTACACAATCATTTCACACATGGGAAAAGGGATACAACTGCCCATACAAAAGGTATCAATCTATTGCAATACAAAGCTTCTATTGGTACAAACTTTAATCATTCTTCATATTTTCTTTATAACACAATCTTTATTCTAATTACTTCCAAGAGCAAGAGTATGATCATGCTGAATCACAATAATCCTTCAGATCTCTTTCTCACATAATGGAAGGTTACAGAGCTCCAAAGGACAGAAAACTTATGTTCACAGTACACTGAAAATTACATTTGTGTTTTTCTGTATTGGGCAGAGGCTTTATACAACAAGATATTCTTCCCAATATATTTCCTCTGGACAGGCTTGCTTTTAGGAGGAGAGGACGGTGAACACATGAGCTTAATACAGCCAATTGCTGCAATGGCTTTGGCCATGATATCTCAGAGGAGATACTTATCATGATTGGATCAAAGTACTGCAATAAACTCTGAGGGAATTGGAGCCAATCAGCTCTATCAAAAAAATGGACAGTGTTGGGCTTTCAGGCAGTGATGCTGGAGTATGTTCTGATTCAGTACATACTTCAAGTGGCCTCCACCGTTGGGAGCCATAGGACTTTTTAAATATCACTAAAAGTCATTCCCCCCTTTAAGAATCTTTAGAGAATGCAAACACTACCTGAGTTCCCATGTAGCTGCTGTGGGGAAAGCTGCCTCTTTCTCTTCATTTTACGTGGTTTAGTTGATTGAAAAGACCTTACTCCTTTACCAGTTGATGAGATCAAAAGGAGTACCTTTTACTCCTGGCTTTATAATATTTTTTCTCCTCCAATAATAGATTGGTGGGGTCTGGAAATGATTTCATATATATTAATTACCTAAACTCCAAAGGTATTTTCATCCTTTATCATTGGATCCACTAGATCTGGAGCTTTCTGCCCACTTGGTCTGTCACCACTTTTATCATCTGGCACCCTTCTCATACTTCTTGTATATCTATTCTTTGCTCAGCTCATTAACTACTAGTCTTAAAGAACCTCATCATTGCATAGTGGTTTCCCTTAGCCTCTTAGCCTCTCTAAGGTCACTTGTCTATGTCTTTACTGAAATTAGGAGCAAACCTGCACAGGCAGACAGCTTGTTTAAGTTAGCATGCTAAGAATAACGGTGTGGAAATTACACCTTGGATAGTGCTCAGGTTTTGAAACCCACTCAACCCCAGATTTTGCTCATTAATGTCTACCATGAGTCTCAGCTGGAGCCACTACATCCACACAGCTATTTTTAGCATGCTATCTTGAGCCAAAGTAGCATGAATTTATCTCTCCAAGTTAGGAGGCTTGGTCCCAGCCACTGTGTAAACATCCCAGTCAGTGCTTTCTTCATTTCAATCCAATAGTCTAATTACTCAAATCCAAGCTTTTTCATCTGAGCTTGTACATGCCATAACAACTATTAGAGGATCAACAGTCTCCACAATATAAAGATGCTGGCCAGCACTATTTATGGTCCTCCGGAGCTGGAGGTTCAAGAACAGAGCTTTCTAAAGTTTGCTGGTCAGATCCTGGCTTCATTTGGGCAATATTTTCCTGAAGCTGCCTCCCATCTCCCATGAAGCATTGACTAAATGTGTTTGTTCTGAACAACTTGTGCGGTCACGTTCCCAATGAAGAGCAAGCTTCAAAGATGAACTGCATTTAGCTCTTGAACTGAGTCTCACCCTTTGTGCGTAGTCAGTGGCTCAATATCAGAAGAAGACACCAGAAAAATTCAATGGCTCAAACCAGGCACAGTTACAACATACTGGATATCTGCACTATTCTGAAATTTTATTTGTGACTCTATTATCAAAGGCTCATATTGCTGATCTGCACTATTAATATGAGCTTTCGATATCAAAGTGACAAACAAAATATGAAAAATGTTGAACTGAGTGAGAATGACATTTGCATTAGATTCACTGTATAGGATGTACATTTTATTAACACTTATGTATATTTTGACCTATAAAATGCACTTGTAACTGGTGTCTATAAAAGTATGTATATCACAGTTTCCGTTCAGGTTACTAAACTAGTCTACTTAATGGAGAGCAGCTAATGGAATTGTTTCCTGCCTGGATGACCTTGGAATCATCAATCACTTCCAGCTAGATTTTCAGGTGAAGCAAAGGCAATAGACCCTTAATGGTTAGAAGTATTGGTTTATATACACATGTTGCTTATCTTGCAGCCATGCAAGATGGTTATTTTGTCTTCACAGAACCATAGAATGATTTGTTTAAGAAGGGAACCTTTTGAAGGTTAACTGCTCCACCATCCTCATAGTCCTGCACTGAAGCAGTCTTATTAAGTTTAAGGCACTTCCAATTTTCATTATCAAGCCTTGTCCTGGAGCTTTCCAGAAAAAGAGAGCTATCTGTTTTCTTGGGAAGCATGTTCTATATTCCCTAATTAATCTTATATTTGTAAAGTGAGTGTTTGGGCCATTTAAAGTGCAGCATAGCATGGGAGAATGTGGTGTTGCACTAACAAAATGTGAAATCTATTGTATAGATGGAGAATACAAAGAACCTCATACCGTTTTGTCTACACAAAGACCAGGTAGACTTGACAATATGTGGACTCCAGTGAGTGTTTTGAAAACAAGAGAGATTGAGACATCATCGGTATGAGCATCTAGGGTAAATTCCATTGGTTTCAATGGATTCAGGATTTCACCCCAATATTAGGCATTTGAATAGCAGTAAGAAACCTCACTACAGATCAGTTCCTACTAAAAATAATACTAAAGCATTCATAATGAACTTTTAAATGGACTGCTTCCATTTTTTCAGTGAGTTGTTATAAAACATGGCAAAATGTAAGTTGGGATATTACTTTGCAAATAGAACTAGGATCTAAGAATTAAAAAGAAAAGGCTTGCATCTTCTAATTATTTGCATGCTGCCTACATAGATTATTGGATCAGTACAGGGTATGCAATAAGCAGCCTGCTAGCCATATGCAGTTGACCAGAGTTAGCCACTGGTGGGCCACCAGAAGCTTTGTTTACCTGAGCATCCATAGGTATGGTTTCTTTCAGCTCCCATTGCCTGCAGTTCACTATTCCCAGCCAATGGGAGTTGCAGGAAGCAGCATGGGCCGAGCCACCAGTTCCCACAGCTCCCATTGCCTGGGAATAGCATATCACAACCAATGGGAGTTGCAAGCGGCCATACCTGCGCATGCTCAGATTAAGCATCTGGCAGCCTGCCAGGGTCTAAACCTGGTAAGTCCTGTCCAGCCCACAGGCCACTTATTGACCATCCCAGGTTAGTATATTAAATAAATCCATACAATTTAGTTGTAGATCACCTTCAAATGATACAGGTATCTGGAATATGGAATTTTCTTATGAGAGTTTTACATAACGTCATGCACTACTTATATAATCATTGAATAAACCAATGATTTTCCTTTGTGCATTTATTTTCTTACTCAGAGTTCTTTTGTTTGTTTTATTTTTGACCTGTTTGAACCAGATCAGCAGTTTTGGTCAGAATCATAGTTGTTTTCATTGTTTCTCTTAGTCTTTTAATCCTGTTTGTTACTTTTTGTCCACTTCATATTTTCCTATAGGCTTGTATACGACAAAACATTAGGCATTTTGTACTTTGGATTCATACGTTGTCATGTACTGTCAGAGATGTAAATATCATACTCTATACAGTCTGTGGATTACTTGGCATCAGATGACCTGTATCTAGCTTGTGGTTATTTGCTTTGACTGCATTGGTTGCTCTTACTGTAGCCTTTTCATTAAAATATTAATAACTTCAGTTCTTCTATATAAACAAGACTCTGAACAGACCTGAAGATTTTTCAATCTCTCTATAATATTATAGAGATATTAAAAATAGATAAAGTAACATTTTAAACTAATTTGCCATGCCATTTAGACATTTTCTATTTTGGCATTATATGGCCTTACATATAAACTCGCGAATACAAGGAAAATTGCCTTTTCATATATAATAATACAACATAGGTAATATGTTTTAAAGGAGAATCATGTCACTTAGGTATATGTAAAAATCTTTAGTAATTCAACTAATGTGGTATTTACAAGCAGATACAAATGTTCTACCAAGAAAAATTGAAGTGGAGCTGCTATTACATCCTTTCAGAAAATAGTACATTATTGTAATTGAATAATATAATGATGGTAATTTTTTGCGAGTTAAAAAGTTTTGGGCCAGCTCCTTTACTGGTATAAATGTGCTGCTCTGTTGCTTTGAATAGGGTTTCACACAATTCTATCAGCAAAGAATTTGACACCTTCTGTTTTTCATATTTAATTTTCACTCTGCTCATGGGAGTTGGCTGTTATATATGAGCTGGTAATTTTTTGTGGATGATGACAATTCTCTAATAAGATTAAAATAAAAATAATTTCATACTTTGGCCTCTCTAATGTGGGAGTTGTGCTTTCTGTCATATTAATTCTCTCAGGATCTACCCAAATTGTTACATTATTTACGCAAATACAAGAAATACTTGCAGGCCACAGAGGAATTGTAAGGCGAGGAGGGGTGCTGGCATTCCATATCCTGATTGCAGGAGCTTAAGCAAATTTCTTGAACATGCACCATCAATGGTTAATTAGCAACCTATTTCAAAGCTGGCTTTAACAATTCAATCACCATCCTTCTAACCCAAGAGTGGGCAATATTTTTTTACCGGGGGCCACTTCAGAAATTTTTGAAGTGGCCCTGGGCTGCACCGGAAGGGATGTAGCCTCAAATGGAAGGGGCGGGATCAGGATACTTCCCTGCTTCCCCACCAAAAGACCATGATTGTTTTAGCGAGCTGGGGGAGGGGGAACACATGAAATCTTTGCCTCCCCTTCCCCAGAGGTTTCCCCTATGTGCCCATGCCACTGGCAGGTGGAGATTTTGTGTGCTTCCCTTTCTGCCCCCTGGCCAATCAGGGCACTTTTAAGGGCCACACGCTCATTGCTGGGCAGGGGCAAGGTGGAGGAAACTGTGTTCACTACCCCTTGCCCTCAGGTCCTGATTGGCCATGGGGTAGGGGAGTGGCAGGGCCTCTGCAGGCCAGATTGACCCACTTGGCAGGCAGGATATGGCCTCTGGAGGCCGTTTTACTCACCCCTGTTCTAATCAGTGATTCAAGTAGGAATAAGAGATCCTCCGGAAAAGGCTTTATTTTCCGGAGAATCACATCTAGACTGGCGCTTTTCTCCGGCTTATCTCCAAGCCGGAAAAAAGCAACAGCCATGTTAATGCAAATGCCGCGGGGGATATTTAAATCCCCCGCAGATTTGCCTATTCCAAAGTGCTACATTAGCATCCCTTTTCCGGAAAGGGAAATGTAGACACAGCCCATGTGTGACAGAACATTGAAATTGCTGCTACTGAGCCTTGAAACTGCTATCAACTCCCCAGGAGCCCTGAAAATCAGGGGATATGCTCTCTATTCCCCCCAAAAAATTAAAACAGTAATTTGAGCAGTATGTGAAAAGCTTTGGGGCAAATAAACTGAAGGATGAGCAAAAAATTGATTTTTCCTTAACAATTCCTGGCTTTCACAGCATCCTATGGCAAGTAGTTCAACAGCTTGACTGTGTGTTACATGAAGTACATCCTTTTGTTTGTTTTAAACCTGCTACCTATTCATTTCATTTAGTAACCCCTAATTCTTATATTGTGAGAATAAGTAAATAACTTTTCCTTATTCATTTTCTCTACACCAGCCATGATTTATAGATCTCTATCATATTCCCTCTTTTCTAAGCTGAAAAG
The DNA here is from genome assembly GCF_052426305.1 of Pelodiscus sinensis. Classification (NCBI taxonomy): domain Eukaryota; kingdom Metazoa; phylum Chordata; order Testudines; family Trionychidae; genus Pelodiscus; species Pelodiscus sinensis. Next base: position 39,576,835 of record NC_143054.1, on the reverse strand, counting down.
TCCCAGTCTTTTTAATCTTTCTTCATGTGGCAGCCATTCCATACCCCTAATCATTTTTGTTGCCCTTTTCTGAACTTTTTCCAATGCTAAAATATCTTTTTTGAGATGAGGTGACCACATCTGTACACAGTACTCAAGATGTGGGTGTAACATGGATTTTTATAGTGACAATAAGTTATTCTCTGTCTTATTCTTTATCCCTTTTTTAACATTCTGTTTGCTTTTTTGACTGCCACTGCATATTGAGTGAATGTTTTCAGAGAACTATCCCTAATGACTCCAAGATCTCTCTCTTAAGTAGTTATAGATAAATTAATCCCCATCATTTTGAATGTATAGTTAGGATTATCTTTTCCAATGTGAATTGCTTTACAGTTATCAACATTAAATTTCATTTGCCATTTTGTTACCCAATCACTTAGTTTTGTGAGATCCTTTGGAAGCTCCTCACAGTCTGCTTTTCTTTTAACTATCTTGAGTAGTTTAGTACCGTATACAAATTTTGCCATCTTGCTATTTTCCCCTTTTCCCAGATCATTTATAAGTATGATGAATAGGATTGGTCTTAGTACAGACCACTGCAGAACACCACTAGTTACCTCTCTCCATTCTGAAAACTGACCATTTATTCCTAACTTTGTTTCTTGTCTTTTAACCAGTTATCAACCCATGAGAGGACCTTTCCTCTTATTCTATGACAACTTGATATATGATACCACAGAACTAGATATGGAAGTATTAACACCATTGTATGAAGCTATATTTACATGATATAGATACCAAGTAACATATAAGATATGATTAAGAGAAGACACAAAACCTGTGGCATATGCTATACAAAAAGTTCCAAAAAGGTCTTAAGAAGAAGACTAGAAGAACTGCAATATGTGACAGCAAATATATTATTTGGACAACAGAAAACCAACAGATTGGATTCACTACAGTGCTTAACTTGTAATAAAGCTCCAGGACAGAAATATTTATTTTATTTTCATAACTGGTACAGTAAGTCCAGAGGTGCTGGAGCAATGAATTGACAAGCCTAGAGCTGCCAGGCACAAATTAGGCACTAGTTCTCTTTTTACTAATTATAGAGGAAAAAAGCTGGGGGACTACAGCTGTGTATGTAGATTACTACGCTGAACAAAAACATAAAAAAAGAACATTTTCATTTGCCCGCAATAAGTGAACTGTTATCTCAAATGGCAGGAGCCAAATTCTCCAGTAAATTAGTGCTTTGGCAAGATTTTGGTAGATTCCCTTGGACACTGAGACTTTTAATGCACCTGTTGGCAGAATACTGCTTCTTCAGACTACCTTTCAGAATATATTTACCTCAGAACTATTTCACCCTACAGGAGTCCAGTGCCAGAGGGGTCCAGCACATATGAAAGTATACCCTGATGGTGTAATAATTTGGGCCAGCGCTGACACTGAACTTCAAGAACAACTGACGACAACACTGCAGACTGAGAGAGGAAATAATCTTAAATTTAATAAGTCGCCTTAATGTTTTGTTTAAGCAATCTCAAGGGTTATTAAATCACATATTACTTGTTATGGTTGGTTAATTTAATTTAATAGTGTTTTAGTTCAGTAAAGGGATCTAAAAAAAGGAAGATGTTCTATATACAGTAATAAGTCCTTGAGGAAATGTAGGTAAAACCACACTTCCTGTACACTCTGGCTGCAGTCTTTTGTTTCCTATAACACACTTCCTGCTGGGAAGTTGCAAAGGAGCAGGAAGAGGTAGTCTCAGGCCATAGCTACACAGAACAGTAGAAATTTTGATACTTTATTCTGTACATTGTTCTGCTCACAATAAATTGTTTCTCTTGATACCATTCTGTTCATAATATACTATAGTGGCCAGATGACTGATAATTCCTGCAAGGAGTTAACTTTATAAAAGATGAAAGATTTCTTTCTTCCTTTCTGTAACCAAAGGGGCTCTATCTGAGTTCTTTATTTATTATACCTCTTTAAGCTCCTATAAAAGTAATACCAAATTGTCCTGCTGTGTCAGTATGACATTATCTTCTATTTCTTATGCCTTATCTTCACTATGAAAAACAGTGCATTCTTACTAACTTGAAGTGAAATCCAAAGACAAGGCAGTTAGAAGTTGTTACATGAGTGAGCAGGTCAATGTAAAGACTATGCTCCTCCACAATCACATTTTCTTTTCATTGTGAGAACAAAGTCATATTCTAATTGCTGATTATAAAACTGTTTATTTTTTATTTGCTTGATTTCAATTTCTTGTACATTCAACAGGGTCAGAAAAACTCATATTTAGATGGGTTTGCTCCCTGATCTCAGGTGAATGTACTTCATTTTAGCCAGTTGTTACATTTATTTCTGCAAAGGGATAGAGAATGTTACAGATGAATTTAAATGAGTGACATTACCAGGAAGTAGTTTCTCATTATCCTCTGTGTTCATCTAATTTTGTAATATGACTGGATAGCTCTGAGCTCCCCAAACTATAAAAAACATACAAACCTACTGAGTCAGTGTGGTTCTTCTTAGGATGAGGGAAAGTTTACAAAAAAATGAAAACATAAGGAAACTGTTTCTATGCTTATTTCATTTAAATGCAGAAGAAAATGCTGCTTTTAAGGTTTCAAAGCTGTATTAAGTTGATGTTCAGTCTGAGAACTTTGACAGAACAACCATAATGTTTTATTCAGAGTTACAAACACTTCAGAGTTATGAACAGCCTTCATTCCTCATGTATTCATAACTCTGGGGTTCTGCAGTGAAAACAAATCTAATTTCTTGTTTACATGGATGTTCTGGGACCTAGAAATTCTGTTTGAGAAATATACCATGACTAGTGTGGTGTGAAATTCTCAGTCAAGCTGCTGATTACTAGAGCAAGGGTGATCTCTTTAGTCTTTTCAAAATAAATCCTTTTTCTTAGGCATGTCTTTGTTTGGCTTTTCAATTCTGTTCTTGCATTATATACCATCCTTATTTTAAAAGTTTTCCAAAAAACTCCAAACTGAATTTCTGACTGCTCTCTAATTAGTAATCTATTCCATTCGGCCCTCATTTAGTTAGAGCCTACTTTTCAATCCCTGGCTGATTTTAGCCTGTGTGATACTTTAATTGGAAAAAAGAAGGGGAATTTAAAATCCACTAGCTGTAAACCTTAATAATATGGAAACATTTTAGACAGAAGACTATTTCATTAAGTGAAGATTTGGAAAACAGTTGGTAAGACCTTGCGGGACTTGATACTCATTAGACTAACTGCAAAACACATATCCTGGGAGAAGTTTCAATCAGGAAATGTTCAGTAATTTGCATGAGATGAGATATTAGGGGTGTCTGATATGCTGAAGTCATGTTTGTGCCACAGACTGATCTCTCTAGTGCAAGCCAACCACATGTAACTTCAAAATCCCTTCCTCTCAAAATGGACATCTTTCACTAAGCATAAATATAGACCTAATGACAGACTTTAGACATAGCTCACTACTGAGATAGATAGAGTCTTGGGATTTAGAGCCAAATCCTAGTTAGAAAAATTTTAATATAATGACTTGCTGTGGTTTAGCCAACGTTTAGCAGAGTTCTTCTCTGGATGCTGGCTATGTGAGGCAGAAAGGACTTTGGAAAGGGCATTTGCACCTTTCTGAACAGGCTTCTAAAGTTCTTTCTTCACTATGCATCTTCCTAAAGGCAGAAATGTGTCTGCCCTTGTGCAGTTCTATGATGCAATATGGGTCAAGTAGCCCACCCAGAGTGGGCAGGCCAGAGTCTCAAACCTGGAAATATTCCTGCTAGACACTTCTCAAAAGGGATGGCAAAAAGACTTGACCACAGCTCCAGATTTTATTCCCCCGTAGGCCTGTCACCAGCCACAGAACTAAGCAAATGCTGCAGCCCTCTGAAGGGCTCACACCAGGAAGCGCCAAGAGGCACACTGCTTTCTTGAGCTAGGATAACTCTATACCATCTAAAATGAAACCATGATGATACGATCTGACTGTCCTTATTTATGAACAATAGAAAAGATAGTGCTTATGTTATAACAGTCTCCTTTGTATCCCTGTTTTTCAGTTGGGCATAGCACTTACTAATGCTGAGTATATTATACAGGTAAAATCCATACAGTTCCTATGCAATACATTCACTCACTTTATGCTCATCAGGGTACTGAATTTTCATGTTGAATATTGTAATATTTTTTCTCTGTGGCATTTTGAATAATAAATGCTCAAGGGAAGAAAAATGAACAAACAAAAAAGCAAGGCATGATTTAGTAGCTTTTGTGAGTAAACAACCCCCTGTCTATGGGTTTTTTTGTTTTTTGTTGGGTTTTTTTTGCACCTATAAATCAGGTTGATAGCAGTAGAGATCATTAGTGCTATTATGTTATGGGTGGGAGGCTTTTTTTGTCGTCTTTATCAGCGTCTAACATCCTCTCCACTTGGAGATGTTTATTCAAGCAATGCAAGTGGAGAAAAACTAGTAAGGAGAGATATTAAAATAAGAAAGATGGCCTCTATTTTCTGGAGACACAGAATGAACATATCTCTTGAAATGAAGCAAAAGAGCAAGATAAGCTGGGTGGGGGAGGATTTAATTAAAACTAAAGAGTAGGATGGGAAATTGAATGACTTTTTTATTAACCATCAGTGAAGCTGAAAGGACAAATTCAGGATTCACACTAGAATGAAGAAACAACTAATATCTGTATTTGGTCAGGGCTGGAAACAGTTGTGGTGCTGCAGCTCTTTGGTGGTGGCATTCCTCTCACGGTTGCCAGTGGTAACATCACTTAGTGTATGCAATAGCAATGTCTCTCCTGTGGCATGACTTGCTTTAAACTGAAGTCTTGCTTAATGTGGCTTGTCAGAAATGTTTTTCCAAAGTGATTCTGGCTTCTGGAAAATCTCTGTGAAGTTCAGTATAAGATATAGAACGCTGGTAAAACCCGGGAGTAAATTTTGTTGAGCCAAGGCATTATCAGGTACTGTTGAGAAGAAGTTTCTGAGTTCAAGACTATTTTTTATTTGTTTTTCTTAGTCAGCTTTGGAGAGTGTCCAAAATGGCAGTGGTGAAAGAAACAACAGGTTGAACCTCCAAAATCTGGGATTCTTTGGTTTGGCAACATCCATGCTAGATGAGAGATCCCCGGTGCCTGGGAGTGGGAACCCTGTCCCTGGGGAGCCCTGGTCGGGCCAGGGACAAATGGGCCCACACAGCTGGGGAACCCCATCCCCAGGGAGCCCCAGCTGGCCAGGGCAGCAGTGGACAGATGAGCCCCATCCCCCGTGGGGATCCCCGGTCAGGCGGGAAGAAGAGTGTCTGCTGAGGCTAGGAAGCTCTGTTCTGGGGAGCTCCAGCAGGCCGGAGCCCAAGTCTAAGCCCTGTAGGATGGAGCCCCATCCCCAGGGAGCCCCAGCCAGGCAGAACAGCATTGGGACCAATGAGTGGCAAAAGCAAGCTCTGTCCCCAGGGACCCTCAGCTGGCGGTGCAGCAGTTGGACAGGAGATCTCCATCCCAGGCAAGGATTCCTGGTCAGGCAGGGGAGAAACAGGGAAGTTGAAGCAGGAGAGCTCCAGCAGGCCAAAACCTAAATCCAAGCCCTGAAGGGTGCAACTCATTGGCCATGGGGTGGGAGTGAAGCCAACTACAGGGAGGGGGAGGTTCTGCGAGGCCAGTGGCAGGAGACCTTCCTATTTCTGGCAAATTCCCTCATTCGGGACTGGTCAGGTCCCGTGGGTGCTGGACAAGGGACATTCAACCTGTTGTACCTTCCAGTGTAATAACAGCCCAGTCCTGTAACACTCATTTATGTGAGTGGTCCCATTTAAGTTGAGGCCACTATTCATCAGGTGCAATGACATACATGTATAGAGTGTTGATATGCATGGCTCCTTTAAATAGACTATCTATTTATTTAGTCCTTTGGGATCCTAATGGAGCATAGGGCCTCCACAGTCATTCTCCATCTCTTGCGATCCTTAGCAATAGTCTTGATTTGATCCCATGTTAAGCCAGCTGCTTTTACTTTGTCCACGCAGCTTCATCGCCATGTTTGTTTGGGACGTCCCCTTTTCCTCTTTCTCTTTGGATTCCATTCTAACACTTGTCTCATGATACATTCCTCATTAGGATCTCTAATTCAAACTACCTACTCCATGCCGCTTGTAGCCGCGGGCATGGAGTTCGGACTAAGGGGGATTTAAAAATGGCAGTGCCTGGGAACATGAAAATGAAGCCCAGGATATTTAAATCCCGGGCTTCATTTGCAACTCTGATTGCCCTCATTTGCCTACCTAGCTCGAACTAACGAGCTAATGTAGACATACCCTTAATTAGCAAGGAGTTGATGCGAACATATATGATTCAAAACTCAAATTTAAAATATGCTTATAAAATGCACCCTGAAAATGTCTGGAATTAATGAAAAAGTATCTTCTCAGAATATATCTTGCACTCCAATCAATCTCCAGAATGATCTCTGAAGTTAAGAATTTGCTGGATTTTATACTCATGTTAGTTACCCCATGCTGCCCCCGTCATATTTTTATTATAGCTACTGATTGTATCTCTATAAAGGAATTTACAAAGCCCATACTGAGCAGAGGCAGAAGGGAGAGGAGAGTCTTCCTTGCTTACAGGGAATCAGGATGGTCATAACTCCACAGAACTGCCAGAAGTACCACTCATGAAGGTTTACACCCAGAGCTGTGCCCAATAAACAAAATAAACGTAAGTATAAGGAAGACAAACAAAGAATATTGAGATAGCAGAGGAACAACATACCTATGCTAGGCTGCCTCTAAGAAACTGACTAGGAGATAAAACAAGACTGCAAGTACTGGATTTTAAGGGCTAATATTTAGATTAAGAACATATGGACTGGTCTAACTGTAGGTAAACTCAAGGGAGCCAGTTAGGAGAAAACTGATGCTCCTAGAGAGACTGGACAAAGCACAGTCAGTCTGGGATCATTTTTTGTTAAGTGTTTATACAGTGCTTCACAATGGGGATCTGAGCCCTGATTTATAGCCTGAGGCATTACTGAAAATACACATATAAACTTGGAACCAACCAACCAAGCAACCAGAAGTGATAAACACAAAATTGAGCTCTTCACATGTCATCCAGTTACAAGTGCACAGTATGGATGCATCTACACTGCAGAGTTTTTCTGGGAAAATGGCCGTTTTTCTGGAAAAACAATACTGCTATTGTGTTCTTTCAACAGAGAGTCGAAAGAATGGAAGGGGTTTTCTGACAGAGGTAAACCTCTTTGTACAAGGAAGAAGCCTCTTTCTGAAAAAGCTTTTTTGGAAAAAGGCGTGTGTGGACACGGAAGAGGGAGTTCTATTGTAAGAAGTGGCCTCCAGGAAATAACACAGGTGCCTTGGTGGCCACTCCAATCAAACTAATCAGAACTCTATCATTCCTGTCTCCTGGAAGCTCTTAAAACTGCAGGCACCTGGGACAAACCTTGTGGCAGAAAGCCAGGCCTACGATCTGCACCTCACCATGTAGCTCTGACTGCCACCCACATTTGGACCTATGGCTCAACCACAATCCCCCCAAAATCCTCCTGGCCCTCAAAAGAAGCACCATCAGGGCTCACAGGACCCAACCAGGGGAATAAAATGGGATGCACCCTCCTAGTCCGGGTCGGAGATCTTGTCCCTCCTGGAGCTGTGAGCTGAGGAGGAAACTCCTCAGGATCTCCGCTCCCAGAGGGGAAGGGCCAACATCTACAGTTGGATGGCTGAGGCTCTGTCTGCAAGGGGAACCCTCTCCCCCCACACACTAGAACAGGTGCAGAGCAAGGTAAAGAGCTCCAGCAGGGCTATGCCAGGGCCAGGGAAGGCAGCTCTCGCTCTGGGACAGAACCACACTACTGCCCCTACTACCAGGAGCTCCACCAAATCGTGGGGGGTGATGCAGTCCTTTCCCCACTGAGGGTGGTGGACTCAGGGCTACAGATGCCTGTCATTGCCCACCCGGAGCTCCCTTCCAAAGAAAAGGAGGAGGAGGAGGAGGAGGAGGAGGAGTAGCTGCAGGAGAAGGACACAGCCAACACGATCGCCCTGATCCCGGAGGTGGTACCCCAGGACCTAGATGTCTTGCAGGCATCCGCTGTAGGGAGGGATCATCAAGTGAGTACTCTCAGTTTGTCACACATATAGGGCCGGGGAGGCTGCTGCAGAAGGGTTGGGGTACGACTGTCGCTCAGCCTGCTCGGCCTGGACATCATGCTGCACTCCGTGCACATGGAACCACGTACAGCACCAGTCTGTGCCATGTGGCCTCAGGAGGCAGCTCTGGAGAACCCGTGGGCTCCTGCACACAGGCTCAGGGGAGACCCCAAACACGTCTGACCCCTGGGGGGATGCCCTCCCACCACCAGCCACTGCTGAAAGCAGGCTGGGAACAAGGGAATAGGCATGACCCCACTGTCACGTTATTGCATTTTAAGGGAAGCAGCCAGATCACTGCTGTGCCCATGGGGCGGGGGAGCAGGGTTTTCCCCAAAGTCTATACAAAGGGGGCCATGTGAGCTGTAAAATGAAAGCTTATGTTCTACTAATCCTATGTATGCTACTCGTGTACTTGTATGATGTCTGCATGTGGAGTTATGAATATGGACTCTGTGCTTATACTGTGAATGTTCTCTGCTTGAGACAGAGCCATGGGCCTGGTCTGTCTGTCGTAAAGAACAATTGTTCAATCAATGACTATGCTGATTAGCAGGGCCTCAAGGACAATAGCTCTCAATGTGCCCAATACTCACTTAAGGAATACACCTGGAAACCTGCAAACCAGTCAGTATCTAATTGCTGCTAGCATGGGACACAGGGATAGGTCACTTGACCATGTGACTTGCTCCAGCTTAGAAGGTACCAGGTATGGATATAAAATGCCATGAGGTGGACTCCATTTTGTCTTCAATTCTGCTACTGATCCCAGATGCCGCCTTGCAAGGGACAGAGAGCCAGGAAGGATCATGGACCCATCCTGATATAGGCTGTACACCAGAGACCTTTAAGATAGCAGTTTATAACATCTCTGCTGAGAGCCTGCATCAAGAACTTGGTGACTGGTGCATGTAATGTATTCTCCTTAACAACCTTACTCTCAACCTTTTCTTTCTTTTATTAATAAACCTTTAGATTTTAGATTCTGAGGGTATGTCTACACTACCCTCCTAGTTCGAACTAGGAGGGTAATGTAGGCATACTGCACTTGCAAATGAAGCCCGGGATTTGAATTTCCCGGGCTTCATTTGCATAAGCGGGGAGCCGCCATTTTTAAAACCCCGCTGGTTCGAACCCCATGCAGCGCAGCTACACGGGGCTCGAACTAGGTAGTTCGGACTAGGATTCCTATTCCGAACTACCTAGTTCGAGCCCCGTGTAGCTGCGCTGCACGGGGTTCGAACCAGCGGGGTTTTAAAAATGGCGGCTCCCCGCTTATGCAAATGAAGCCCGGAAAATTCAAATCCCGGGCTTCATTTGCAAGTGCGGTATGCCTATATTATCCCACTAGTTCGAACTAGCGGGGTAGTGTAGACATACCCTAAAGGATTGGCTCAGCGTGATCTTGTGGGTAAGATCCAAAGTGAAAACTGACCAGGGATTTGTGGCTGGTTCTTTGGGATTGGGAGAATCCGTTTGGGGTAGGTGAGGTTGGGTTCTATAACCCCTCACCTTTGTGTAAGGCCAGGGCTGATTGTGACATAGGGAGAGCTGGGGTGTCTGTGGGGTTTTGCTAGTGAGGCTTCCTGCTAGCAGGATTGGCAGCTGAAGAGCTCTATGTGACTAGTTTGTGTCCTGTTTAGGAAAGGTCTCCAGTCTGGGGCTGTAAGCAGCCCTGGTTTTGAGCAATTCACCCTGAGCAAACGCCCTCAGTGGTGCCCAGACCTGGCCCGGTCTGACACACCCACACAGACCGAGGAGTGCCGCACACAGCACTCAGGCATGCCTGCCTGCATAAGGCACCACCCGCTCCTGCAGACAGCGCTGCCAAGCTTCTGTGTGTGTGCGGGACCCATGGAAGGCCAAGCTGCTCCAGGCCCCTCTTCCTTGTCTGCTTGTCCATGGGATGGGGGGAGCGGGAAGCATGGTCCCCTGGGCACCTCAGGGCCCCTGTAAGGCAGGTCCCACTGTGCAGGCTACACATGGCCTTACTCCCTGGGACCTCCTCATCCTCTGGCCTGAGAACTGTTACTCGCAGCTCACAGACAGGGACAGTGTCTTCACGGATGATTGACCGCCTTGCCCTCTTTACTCTCCATAGCTGGACCAGTTGTGACTGAGGGTCGATCACCACCAGCCAAGGCAGCCACCTGACCCCAGGGGAGCCACAAGCACAGGAGGGTCCATAAAGACCTCATGAGGGATCACGTGGCCATCCTGCACAACATGCAGCAAACCTTGGCCCACAAGGTACAGAATGACGCAAAATGGCGGAACTGCATGTGGGACCAACTTGTGTGGCAAGGTGAAAACATGTGTACCACCCTCTGGGAAATGATGACACACCTGGCTCCTGTCCCTACTCCTGCCCTCCATGCTCCTGCCCATTTATGCCCATGCCTCCATCCCCTGCCATACCTGACCCCACTTCAGACTCCCTTCCTGCCCACTCCTCTGTTGGCCCAGGCCCCATCCATCCCAGAGGTCGCTGAGGTCCCCATACTCACTTCCAGCCACACCACACACCACTACCAGTCCTGAGCCTCCCTCCACCCTCTCCCATCCAGGTTCTCAGCCCCCACTCCTCCCCAGTTACTTTTATTATACAAAAAATATACACAAAGATTTTGTTGTTCAACTAAAAACTGGTGTGTTTATTGACAGTACAGGGAGGGGGGAAGGGAGGGGTTGTGGTGGGAAAGGCATAGGGAGGCAAGGCACAGTCCCCTGTGGGGAGGCCCTGGGGAGAGTTATTGGGGTCCTTGAGAGAAACTCTCCCTCAGGGCCTCTGGGATGTGTACCCCCACCTGATGGGCCTGGCAGATTGCAGCTGTCTGCAGATGCTCTAAAGCCCTTCCTTCCTCCCCACCCTCTGCCCCCCACCGTAATAGGAAGGCTTCCCACTTCCTCTCCATGATATTGTGGACAACACAACAGGATGAGACCACCTTGGGGATGTTGTGTTCCCCACAGGGTATGTCTACACTAGCCCCCTAATTCAAACTAGGGAGGCTAATGTAGGCATTTGAAGTTGCAAATCAAGCCTGGGAATTAAATATCCCGCGCTTGATTTGCATCTTCCTGGCCGGTTGCTATTTTTGAAATGTACAAGTCCAGACTAACTGCCCGTGTCTACATGTGGCAGGGACCCGGTAGTTCGAATTAAAGCCCTAGTTCGAACTACCTGTTAAACCTCATTCCAGGAGGAATAACAGGTAGTTCAAACTAGGGCTTTAATTCGAACTACCGGGTCCCTGCCGTGTGTAGACGTGGGCAGTTATTCTGGACTTGTACATTTCAAAAATGGCTGGGAAGATGCAAATCAAGTGTGGGATATTTAAATCCCGGGCTTGATTTGCAACTTCGAATGCCTACATTAGCCTCCCTAGTTCGAACTAGGGGGCTAGTGTAGACATACCCACATAGAGGTGGTCAGAAGGCACCTGAACTGCACCTTCAGGTGCCTAAAGGTGAATTCCACCTGCATACAGGCCCGGCTGAGGTAAGCATTGAATTGGTCCCTGCGGGGTTCCAGGTAGCCGGTGTATGGGTTCATGAGTCACCGCATGAGGGGATAGGCCGCATCCCCCATGATGCATAGTGGCATCTGCACATCCCCCATGTGAAAGTCACAATAGGGGAAGAATGTGCCAGCCTCTAGCTTCTGGTAGAGGCTGGAGTTCCTGAAAATGCAGGTGTCATGCACCCTGTCCAACCACCTGACGAAAATGTCTGTGAACGGTCCATGATGGTTGACCAGGGACTGCAGCACCATGGAGAAATAGCCTTTCCTATTGATGTATTGGGCAACTCTATGATGTGGTTTGGGATGTGGGTTCCATCAATGACTCCCCCACAGCTGGGGAACCCCAGGGTGGCAAACACTGTGACAATCAGCTCCAGGTCTCCCAGGTGAATGATCGTGCGCAGCAGGATGGAGTTGATGGCCCTCACCACCTGCAGAAGGAGACAAACACACAAAACACAGAATCAGAGGAAATGCCTGAGTCCTTGGGAAGTGCCTGTTCCCTTCCTTGCCCCTCCAAACACCCCAGGAGCCACCCCCTATGACACCACCTGCCGTCCCCCAGCAGTGCTGTGTGAGGGCAGGACGGCAGAGCCCCCTGGGGACAGGGCTCCCCCCCAGGTCACCCCCCGCACCCTCACCCTTCTTTCCCTAGGGTCCTCCCTTTCCAGGACTCCACACATCCCCTGCCTGGACTGCAGCCTGAGAGGGCCCTGATTGTGGACTCCCCCACACCGAACTGGTTGCCCACCGACTAGTAGCTGTCTGGGGCAGTGAGCTTCCAGATGGCGTTAGCAACCCACTTCTCCAGGGGGATGGCGGGTCGCAGGTGGGTGTCCCATTGTCATAGGGCAGGGGTGAGCCAGGCCTACAGCTCCATGAAGGTGAGCTTCTGCATGCGAAAGTTTTGAAGCCATTGCTGGTTGTCCTACTACTCCATCACCAGCTGGTCTCTCCAGTCGGAACCAGTGTCTAGCCTCCTGAATCATCTCTCCACTGTGGGGTGCAGTTGCAAGGGCATTGTTTCTACATCCAAGCAGAGGGACTTCACTGATGAGGCTCGGAGTCAAGCTGCGACAGGACCATCAAAAGATGATCTGCAGAAGCTGCAGTATAGCAATGTGGGGCCATCGCATGCCCAGAGACTGCTCTGGCTCCATGCCAAGAAGTATGATGTGGCATCCAAACGCTGGGCAACCAGAGCACACACTGCTAAAGCTTTGCTGTCGCTTGGAGAGGTAAGCAAGCAAGCAAGCAGCAGAAACTGAGAAATGGCTGTCCAGGGGGGGGTCCCTTTAAGCACATGTGTCTACTAGCCTTAGGCAACAGCACCCGGAAGAAACTGCTGACCTAATGACCTACCTGAACTGATTTCAGGTGGCCCAAATGTGAGATAGCGTCCAATCAGTGTGGACGCTATCTTTTGAAAAAGCAGATCGCTTTTTCATTGCACTTTCACAGTGTAGATGCTCTCTTTCGGAAGAAGTTTTTTTCTGATCTCTTCCAGAAAAGCTTAGTCTGAAAGAATCTTTCAGTCTAGATGTAGCCTATCAGAACAACTGCTTTGCACTATGTGAAATGTGATGCTTCTTTCTTTAATTGTTTGGAATGATTTTTGGAATTACATCAGAAACTTGGATTTATCTGTATCATCTGGTCAGGCAGTAATCCTTCTTTGGGTGAATTGAGAGGAAAGGTAGAGGTTTTAACAAATATTTTTATCTATTCGTATTCTAGTTACTTGGAACTGAAAGAGGGGCTACAACTGTTGAAAGGATACATACTATACCTTTATTGCCACTGCAAATTCTAGTGTAGAAAAGACTGCAGAAGATTCTGCCTATGCCTATGTTGCCTCTCCCTGTCTCCACCACACATTGAATATTCTGCAAAATGAACTTTTATAAAACTCAGTTGGAGCAAGACCTGCTTGAGATCAGCAGTGAGTTGACTCCAGAAACACTCTCAGGGTAGAATGCACACAAGTTTCAGTTGAGGAAGCCAGTGGAACTAAAGCATGTGCTTAGAGTTAAACATGTGTCTAACTGCTTTCCTAAAAAGGTCACAAAAGCATTGCATGAGTCAGTCCAATTAATGAATTTGCGCAAACAATAAGGAAGGTTCATCTAATACATTTGCCTGCATGTTTATGTTACTATTTAATATTTTAGGAGGCACTAGTTTGAGACACTGAAAACATCAAGTACATCAAGTACTGTATACAATGCTGTAGAAGACAGAATGAGTAATAATAATAATTAAATCATTACATAACTTTAATATTAACAATTAAATAATTTTAAATACTAGTAAATTATTTCAGACAGAGGGGCCATTCCATCCATTTATTAGGATATGTGACAGATCCAGACTAGCTGTCTACCGCACACTGATGGAGAGAAGACATGCTGGGGCTTGGGTGAACAGCCTTCACAAGCCTAACTGCAATATAAACAGGCAGGCATCTGGGGTCAATTGAACTTACTAGAAGCTACAGGCTAATTAGACACCTGCAGCCAATTAAGGCCTGTGGTGCTGCTTTAAAAAAAATCTCACCCAGGCAAGAAAGGGGAGGTGGGAGGAAAAGAGAGAAGGACTGGAAGAAGGAAGTATGGTGTAGAAGAGCTGTGTGAGTGTTAGCTAAGGACTGATGCGCAGGTATCAAAGGAAAAGTACTGGAAATGATCATTTGTGGAAGTGGCCCAGGGAAAAACTGCCAGATTGAAAGTGACAGTAACCCTGCCTGTTGCTGCTGCCTTAGGGTCCCTGGGCTGGAACCTGGAGTATTGGGTGGGCCCAGGTTCCTCCCAAGCCTCCCCAGGACATCACAAAAATCTGCCCTGAGAAGAGAGATCAGGACTCCAGAATGGAATTTTACTCCAAACTTATGAACTGGTCTGTGATGAACATGGTTCAGTAGGTTGTGGCTCCTGCCTCTAGCAAAGAGAAAGAGGCTGTGTGGAGGGCTACAATGAGCCTCTGAGGCTAACACTATCTGCCAGTAGTGTGGTGAACAGCTGGAGCTTTGCCATAGGTACCAAGCAATATATGTAGTGGAAATGTAAGTATATTGCACTGTTAAATTTCTTGGCAAATAGTTCTGCTAAAAGTAGGCAAAAACTAATTAGAAAGTCACTTATTTAAACCACATTACAAATTTGTACTCACATTAATTCAAATATTCATTTTCTGCATCAGCTGATTTCCAGAAAAACATTCATAGTGGGAATTAACCTGAAACAGCACTGAGCTCACTTCATTAAAAAATTATACATTTGTTAAATGGTGTTTTTTCACTCTTTATTCAGAGGAAGCGTGGCATGCCCAATTTTCAGTTAAGCTATATGTGACTGAAAGTGACATATAATTACATGTGTCTTGCAAGTGGTTATTTCTCCATCATGAATTCAATGCATCACAGACTTCAACAAGAATGACAGCAAATAGGAGAGAAAGACATTGCAAAAAAATGAAATTATATTTTATTATTTGAGGTGAAAAATTGTTAGGTTTAGCTATGCAGAGCATATGTGAATGGGAAGGTTTTGTACTAATTACATGGCTATTTAAGAATGACATGCACTGTATACTTACTTTTTTCAAATTCGTTGGTAATTACCATAGCAATCTATCATGTGATGCAGTACATACAAAGTATTTCTAGTGCTTATTAAAATAGCAATTACTCCTCCAATTATATCCTAACCTAACCCTTGAACAGAATGTTTCTCTACAAGTCTGTTCTTTTAATGCATTTGCATTTATTATATTTTAATTTGTTCTTTCTCAATTTTGCATTTCCATCATTTTCTGGATGAAAGATGTTAAGGAGTTCTGAGAATTTTAAAAAGTGAGCTGACATTTGAAATTTACAAATGTTCATGCTGCTAGCCAAGATACATCCTTTATGTGGCTGGAAGCAGTGGAGACTCTTTCTGGGTCCAGTGAAGTGGAGGTGGGAGATTTCCATTAGCAGCAGATGAGGCTGTGTTCTAGTGACCTTCCCCTTTTTACCACATTCTTCTCTCTTTCCTCTTCATTTCTTGTGCTGCAAGAGGGGTGGGGAGAGAAAGTGGGGGGAGTCACATATTGCAGCTGGGCCTGGCTTCTGGCACCACTTAACATTGCTTCCACTGGGCAGTGGAGATGGTGTTGGAGCTGAATAATTGGCTCCCATTTTTTGGCTGTGGAGAATAAGTAGGGTTGATGCAGTTTGTTGGCTAGGCTAGGCAGGTTAGCCAGTGAGGTTCCTCATTTCAGTCCAACCATCCACACTATTCTTCTATTTGCTGGATCTCCAGTGATACCTGCCTGCTGACTAGTTTTTGGATCTGAAAGGGATTTTTTTCTATAAGGCAACATTTGTGGGGGTTTTCACTTTCTACCCAGAAGACAGGAGGTCCAGTTTAATAGTTTAAATTACAATTGTGACAACTTTGGTGAATTCCAGTGTAGTTCATGCATTTCAAAGATTCCAACTGTGATCCCAGTAATGCAGAGGACTGCTTGGGCATCAGTTTTTTGGCACTCACGTGGCATAGCAGTTCAATAATCTGATTTCCAGGAAGGGTCCTTTAGCAGTAGTTGGGGCAATAGCCTATATACTCACCCTGAGGTTAAGTCCGCTACAGCAATTGGTGCTTGCTGAGATCTGTATTGGAGCAACCCTGCTCTGCATTTTGGGGTGACTGTCCTAGTAGGTAATAGCTTTCAATAAAACTGCATACTCCTCACATAGATACATTACAATGTCTCTTTCTCCTCCTTTCTCTATCCATATCTAAGACAATCTGTGATAGAATGTTAGTTCTTCTCTTCCCACAAATCAACAGACTGCAGATGTGTAAACCAGCATTCCTACAAGAAAAGCAATGTCAGCCTATCTCCTCTGCTATGTTACCTTCATTTCTTGTAGTATCACATGCAGGTTCCATATTGTGTGATCATAAATCAGATTCTGCTATCCATTACCTTGCAGTGAGAGTCATATCATCTTTGTGCTGACTATACCAGACCGAAGTAAAAACCCATTAATCCTGAGACTGTATACAGTTCTTGTGACCCATGCCTCATTCAACCTGTGCAGCTATCCCTTTCAAAAATCTTTGGAAACATTCATGAAACAAGACCCCTAAAAAGCAGGTAAATTAAGGGAAGGGAAGACAATAGTGACAGACTCTGCATTAAAATATAGTTCATATAGCTTTCCTGGGAGCATTTTAAAATATTTTACAGCCGGGCCCTGACTTGTGACATGACAAGTGATAACTCGAACCCTCATTTACAATAGGTGCCATGCGCCATCATAAATGCGGGAGCTGAGGACATAAATCGTGAGGTTTTGGCCCCTTCTGCACTTACAACCCCCCACACTTACAACATTTTTGTAACTTAGGTGGTCAGAAGTTGAGGGGTTCCTGTATATATGAAACTCTATGGCTACGTCTAGCCTGGTATGATTTTCCGGAAATGCTTTTAACAGAAAAGTTTTCTTGTTAAAAGCATTTTCGGAAAAGAGCGTCTAGATTGGCACGGACGCTTTTCCACAAAAGCACTTTTTGTGGAAAAGCGTCCGTGCCAATCTAGACGCGGTTTTGCGCAAGAAAGCCCTGATTGCCATTTTCACCATCAGGGCTTTTTTGCGGAAAACAAATCTGAGCTGTCTACACTGGCCCTTTTGCCTGAATGGGAGCAGCATAGTATTTCTGCAAGAAGCACTGATTTCTTACAGTAGGAAGTCAGTGCTTTTGCGGAAATTCAAGCGGCCAGTGTAGACAGCTGGCAAGTTTTTCCAGAAAAGCAGCTGATTTTCCGGGAAAACTGGGCAGTCTAGACACAGCCTATATGTTTAATTTACCCATCAGAAGATACTAAAATAGGCATTTAGATCTGATCTGATGACTAATATATTATCTTAATGATTTGATTAACTTTAAATGAAATTAGACGTGATCAGGACTGAAAATGCAGATTTTCTTCAAATGCTCAACATTAGATGGACGCATGATTTTGCACAGCTGACTGAAGTAGATGTTACATTGTGGGGAGCTGTATGGGTCAGAAGGTAGATAGCTACATGGTTCTAGCATAGGGAATTATACCATTCAGCATCTGTGCTTTGCACACTTGTTTGAAGGCCAAATAAGAAAGCACCCCAAACTACCCAAGTTTGTAGTTGTCTTACATTTGCCAACCCAGTTCTTCCTGTTTCTTCCAACAAGACATGTAAGATTTCCAAGACTTGACTGAGCATAATTGTTCACGTATAGAAAATAGACAAGATAACTTCTTTTTAAATGCTATAAACAACTTTTTAGTGCTTGATACTAGTAGGAACAACAAAACAAATGGCTAGATTCTAACTGGCCTTTGTCCAGAAACGCTGTGGGTGAGGAGGTCAGGGGAAGCCTTCACTCCCCACTTTTTCCTGGCACGCTCAAGATACAGAGGAGCTGAACTGATCTTTCACTGCTCTTGTGACATTATTGGATTCTGATATGAACATGCAAATCATTGTTACATGTTTATACCAAATCAAGTGACTTATCAGATAGTTGACTAGTCGCTTACATCCCTATAATAAACCTTTAGGCTACGTCTATAGGGTAGGCTAACAGTGTGTTCTTTTGGGTAAGATCTGAGGTATAAATTGATCTGGGAATGTGGCTGGTCCTTTGGAAGAATCTGTTCAGATTTGGTGAGACTGGTTTTCAAAACCTCTCATTTTGTAAGGAGTGGTACTAGCTGTGAAGCAAGAGAAATAGGAGTATGTAAAGGGATTACTTGTGTGACTCCTTGTTGTCCAGTTTGGCAAATAGAAGTGCTGTGGTTTGGTGTGCCTTATAGGGGAGGATCCCAGTCCTGGGCGGTAAGTAGCTTAACTCTAAGCAACTAACCCTGATTTGACTCACTCAGCAGTGCCCCAGAAACCCAGGCCGCATCTAGACTGGCATGATTTTCTGCAAATGCTTTTAACGGAAAAAAATTTCCATTAAAAGCATTTGCGGAAAAGAGCATCTAGATTGGCATGGACACTTTTGTGCAAAAGCACTTCTTGCGGAAAAGCGTCCGTACCAATCTAGATGGGTTTTGCGCAAGAAAACCCCGATCGCCATTTTTACCATCGGGGCTTTTTTGCACAAAATGGTTTTTAGCTGTCTACACTGGCCCTCTTGCGCAAATACATTTGCACAAGAGGGCTTTTTCCCAAATGGGAGCAGCATAGTATTTGCGCAAGAACACTGACGATCTTACATTAGATCGTCAGTGTTCTTGCGGAAATTCAAGTGGCCAGTGTAGACAGCTGGCAAGTTTTTCCGCAAAAGCAGCTACTTTTGCAGAAAAACTTGCCAGTCTAGACGCAGCCCCATTGTATTACAGTTATTTCAGAAATACAGTCTGTGCAAGGAAAGGATCTGAGGAAGACAAGGCAGGGGAACTCCAACTTGCAGAGTGGAAATTGAGCTACACCAGGGACAACCTGCACTCTCTCCCTCCCAATAGGGTACAGTAGTATGTCTACTCCCTCTACTTTCAGGGAAGTTTCAGGACAAACCCAAGGCTGAATACCTTCTAGTATTCCTTCTGGCATGGTGTAACTCCACCGCATGTTAGGGCTGTGCCTTAAAGACTCAACCCAGCTTTAAATGAATATTGAAAAGAGAGAGTGAAAGCCATCCATGATACTGGATGACAATCAAGCATCTACAAGTACCTCTTCCAGATGGCTGTATTATATTTGCATAATCTTTCCCCAATCATTAAACTATTGAGGAGGTTGCAATCATTTATTTTTCAACTTAAATGATTTTTGAAGTGAGGTCCTGTGTACATAGCTTCTTCTACTAGCAAACTTAAATCGAAGCATTACGCAGTACAGTGGAATAAAAACTGGAGAGAAGGGGAAAATCATATGCAACTCATGCTGAGCCAGCTGACCATGATATAAAAGATAGACTGGATAATGATTTGGGAGTAAAGTTCTATTTCAAAACCAACAGATTCTTACAGATGCAAAAAACAGTTTTTTAAATTCCGTCTCTGGGAGTTCACATCTCCTGAGCTTTGATTTTAAGGTACTAGTGAAGTCAGTTTGTTATGATATTTAGCACTTGAATCCATAGCTCTAACATAACTCTCTAAAGTATTATTCCTATTTTACAGATGGGGCTATTGATTAGGTGAGTTATGTGAAATAACATAGCAAAGTCAATGACAAAGTTGGAATTAGAAAACAGTCCCCTGCCTCCCATTCCCATGATAAATCTATTCCAGTCCTGTTGTTTCCAACCACATATCTGCTCCTCATTCATCACTATTCATTTTAATCTTTTTTCACATTTGCAAAAATGTGAATTTTTCATTATATTAAGCATAAAGATGTACAGCCGCTCCCCAACTTACGGCCACTTCCACTTACGACCATCTGCACTTACGACCAAAGCGGTCATTAATACGGATCCGAGTTATGAACGGCGTTCCACGCTTACGAACAGCTCAGTCACCATGTAACTCTATGGGATCCGAGTTACGAACAGTCCGAGATACGAACAGTCCAAGTTACGGACCAAGTGTTGGTCCGTAACTCGTTCGTAACTCGGAGAGCGGCTGTACTCAAAGTTGGAGTCAGGTGGCAAACCTCCAGTAGCTGAAATGATTATCAGAACCTAGAAACTTTAATCTTATTTCAGTTTTCTCTTTTAAGTTCAGGTGAATGTAACAGGATTTTATATTTCCAGTCCTTATCACTTCCTGAAAAACTAAACAATTTTCAGCTCACTCAGTCTCTTCAGGTTAGTTTTTCCCTAAACAGTACATTCTAGAGTTTTCCAGTATGAAATTTCAATCAGTAAGGGCATGTCTGTACTAGGAAACTATTTTGAAATAATAACTCCTGAAATACTAATTTCAAAATAAGCATTATTCCTCATGACAAGCAGGAGATATTATTTTGAAATAACCAACCCGTGATTTCAAAATAACGAGCTTGGTAGTTTGGATGCTCAGCTTGCTATTTCAAAATAATTTCGAAATAACTCCCTAGTGTAGACCGGGGCTAAAAGAAGAAATACTAAATTATGGGGAAAGTCTCTGTGGTTGAGATGTATTAGTCTGTCATTTTAAAAATAGGTATTGGTAGTCCTGTGGCACCTTAGGCACAGTACAGAGGAAGATCTTCTAGCGTTAGAATTAGCAGGTCTAGCTAAGACAGCTAATTCGAACTGAGAGGGGCACTCTGGTCAATGCTAGCATCCTGCTTTCATTTGGAATAAAGGAAGTCAAAGGAAGAGTGTTCTCCCTTCAACTTCCTGCAGTGTGGACAGTGCCAAAAGCCAAATTAAGGTACTTCAACTTTAGCTACACACTTAATGTAGCTGAAGTTGCGTATCTTAATTCGACATTGTCCTGTAGTGTAGATGTACTCTTAGGCTTTGTCTACACAGCTGGCTTTTGCAAGCAGAGAGTATGCAAATGAAGTGCTGATTAGCATTTTGTCATGCTTCATTTGCATAATTTATTCAAGTCAGTTTTGCACAAGGGGTTTTTGTGTAAAAACAAGCAGTGTGGACATTTTCTTTTTGCACAAAAACCCCTTTTTGTACAAGATCCTTATGCCTCTCTGGAAGAGGAAAAAAGAAAATGTCCATACTGATTATTTTTGTGCAAAAACCCCTTGCACAAAAATGTCTCAAATAGATTATGCAAATGAAGTGTGACAAAATGCTAATCAGCATTTCATTTGCATACACTCTGCTGGCAGAAACCAGCAGCGTAGACATAGCCTTAGAGACTAACAAAAATATATAGATAATGAGCTTTCATGGGTAAAATCCACTTCATCAGATGAGAGTGGAATTTATCCGTGAAAGCTCATGATCCTATATATTTATGGTAGTCTCTACAGAACCACAGGACTACTTGTTTATAAATTATGGAACAAATTCTGTCATTGTACTTTTCAGTCCCATTCAGATGTATAAGCCAGCACTGAATTTGGATTGTGATGTGTAATAAATCTTACAAGAAAACTAAATATGTCATGTCAGATTTTTAAGCTGAAAAATCCATTAGTTAGAAGAACTAAGGATGTGTTTATGGTGATAGTTTTTATAAAAAAGTAAATCACCACTATAACATGAAAAAATCATCTGGTATCTAATACAAAACTGGATCAGACACATAGCTGGTTTCAAATCAGAGTGCTCTCTCTTTCTCACATGAGCCACAAAAATCGATTGAGTTGGCTGGATGCCAGAGGATGACAATTCCATTTTGCAGCAACTTCTAAGGTTACAAAATTTGTTCTCATCCAAGGGTCGAAGTCATGCCCTTCTTCTGCCTCATTTAGAGAAAAGATTTGCATCCAGCATCACTTCAAATGAGAAAGAACAGAGACCTGCCCCTGGGTCACCTCCAGCCCAGCCCAGCACCCTAATACCAGGATATAGAGTCAGAGCCTCAGTCTTAGCTTTGAAAAAATGCTTTGTGATATGGTTTGTCTTGGATGAAACATAGTATTTCATAAAAAATGAAAATGAGAGAAAATGTTCCAACAAACTGTACTCTAGATCCTGATTTCACACACACTAAACTTTGTGTATCTAGTGCTTTTCTGCTGGGTTCATTGCAGAAGGAGTAACGGTAGTTCGAATTCGGACCTTTAATTCGAACTACCTAGTCCGTGCTGCGTGTAGCCGCGGGCAGGGAGTTCGAACTATCGGGCATTTAAAAATGGCGGCGCCGGGGAACATACAAATAAAGCCCAGGATATTTAAATCCCGGCCTTCATTTGCAAGTTCAAATGCCTACATTAGTTCAAACTAGGGTGGCAGTGTCGACATACACTTAGATTCCATGATGATGAGACAGTACCCATAGGTATAAAGGAATCACTCCTGCTCAACTGCTGTTGATTCCTTCTCCTTTATCAGTGACTATAACTATGCACCTTACACAGTTCTCTTATACTTCAAGGTGAGTAACTGTCACGGGATGTGAAACCATTCCCCCAGAGTGTTCCAATCCTCTTGTAAATCTCTGCAAAATACTACCTTCACTCCTAGACCCACAAAGACAAAACTAATTTAGCCACGTGAGCATTTCCAGGAATAATACCCATGTTCTCATTGCAGGACAAGCTTACTGCGATGGGCTAAAATCACAGAAGTCCCTTTAGTGCACTGATCATGCCATTGACACCTGTCTTCCTCCTGTTTTGGGCTCCCTACCACCGTATCTTGCTGGGCCAGATCTTCTGCTTTTCCCCAGACAAGGCACAGAGTTGGGTTACTATCCCTCAACCAGTTCAGCACTGGGAGAACTCAGTTTTAGGGCTCAGCACCCAGGAAATCAATCTCCAAATGGGACTAAAATACCAAATAAATTCATCTTAATCCATGTAAAAGTTTTACACAGAGAAATCTTAAAGGGGAATGACCTTATATTAATGAAAGCAAGATACATACCGTGTGTTGCTCCCCTCAGGTAGCATTTATTTACACTGGGCCTGATAATAAATAAAAGGTGTTTTTATTAAGTACAAAAAGTAGGATTTAAGTGGTTGCAAGTGAAAAGAGTCAGATCACGGTTGCTTACTAAATTAAAATGACTAAAACTCAGTTAACTAATTCTAATCCACTAAGAAACCAGTTACATGCAAATTCTTTTCCTAAATAACTGTTCTTATTTCAGGTAAACACTTCAAATCAGAATTGATCTTTTACTCTGGCTTGCATCTCCAGCTTCTTCAAAGTTTCCTCTCTCCCCCCAGCTGAAAACAAACTGATTGCTTCCCATTGCTTAAACAGGCTTTCCCCCAGGGCAGGAACCCTTTGTCTAGTACCCTCCATTCCCATGGGAAAATACGAAGCTCAAAATGGATTCCAATGGCAGGTGGCATAGTAACATGTTTTTCTAGAATCAACCCCCATTTGGAATTACAGGACAAATGACTATTCAGAGTTCCTTGATTTGATATGAGACATTACATTTCAGGGGCACCTGTAATGGCCCTCATTAGCACATTTAGAACTACAAACAAATCCACACTTCCTATTTCTAACTTCACATTCAAGAATAATACATGCAAAAAATAGGATATACAGATTCATGAGATTATAACTATAACACTGATATGTTACATCACTTTTTTTGCATAAAGCATCTTTGAGTTATATATATTTCATAAGCCAATTTTAAAAAAGCATGGGGTTTGCACATGACACGTATCCTGAATTTCACTGAGTACTCATGGATACCTTTTCTTTCTAGACTCTGGTCTACACTAGCGCAGTATTTCATAATAACCCCTCTTAGGTTGAATTTATAAGTGGAGTGTCCACTACCAAGCCCATTATTTCAAAATAATGAGTTGCTTATTTCGAAATCTTTACTCCTGCTTTGCTTGGGGAATAACGCTCATTTCAAAATAGTTATTTTGAAATAGCATTAGTGTGGACACTCCTGTGCTACTCTTGCAAAATAATGACTCCACAGAGCAATTTGAGCTAATTACTCTCTAGTGCTGCCTGGACCTCTAAGTTGAGGTAGAGTGCCCTCAGGCTGATTTCAAGGCCTGCATTCTCCCCCCTTTCTAATTTCCCTCCTCCCTTTCCCTACTATTGATGAGCCAGAAGCAAGCCTCTACGAACATATGCCATTGTAGCAAGAATTAATTGTATATAAGGGTGGGAACATAACAATCTTGTTTACCTAAATGTACTGATCATGTAAACAAAGTCAAAGGACAAGCTGTACAACTAAGCCATACTGTAACAAGCAATGAAAAACCCCCGGAAATTTCCAAACTGCCACAAACAAGGTAGAGATACAGTATTTAAAGCTGCACCAGAGCACAGCAATTTGGATCTCACCGATGGGCTTTGGGTACCAGTTCCGCAGAAGTGAGTCTGGCCCACGAAAGCTCATCATCTAATAAACCATCTTGTTAGTCTTTAAAGTGCTACATAGTCCTGTATTTTGTTTCAGCTACACCAGACTAACACGGCTACATTTCTATCACTATTCGGAAGCTGAGACAGTCTTCCATTTCATCCACAGTCAAAATGGGGTTCCTGGCTAGCCAAAAGGATGTAAGAAATGCCGCTTTTCCTATCATGTTGTTCTTTTAGTTAAGGGGCACGGCTGATAGCTGTCAGGAAATACAGTGCTTGGCTGTGTCTACACTGCACCCCTTTTCCGGAAAAGGGATGCAGATGAGACAAGTCAGAATTGCAAATGCAGCGGAGATTTAAATTTTCCCTGCTGCATTTTCATGAACATGGCTGCCGATTTTTTCTGGCTCGGGGCTTTGCCGGAAAAAAGCGCCAGTCTAGATGGGGATCTTTTGGAAAATAAAGCCTTTTCCAAAAGGTCCTTTATTCCTGATTTTAAGAGGAATAAGGGACCTTTCGGAAAAGGCTTTATTTTCCAAAAGATCCCCGTCTAGACTGGCGCTTTTTTTCCAGCAAAGCCCTGAGCCAGAAAAAAGCCGCAGCCATGTTCATGCAAATGAAGCAAGGAAAATATAAATCCCCGCTGCATTTGCAATTCCGACTTGTCTCATCTGCATCCCTTTTCCGGAAAAAGGGTGCACTGTAGACACAGCCCTTGTGTTTGACAGATACCTGTGTAGTTTTTTTTGTACTTTGAGAACCCAATGTCGGACCTCAGACTTACTCTTACCAGCAACAGTGACTCCCCTTATAAGAAATCTCATCAAGGTAGTTATCTTGCCCACTTGTCAGATTTTTTTTATTACAAAAGTAGCTTTTTATTTCCCTTTTAGTTTCAGCCATTTTATAATGACTCATGCTTATGTACTTTGAACCTAATAATCCCAAAGCCTATGAAAATCATTTCTATTACTATTATTTATATTACACCAAGTGAAATCGGGGTCCATTGTGCTAGGCACATAAGGCATAGTCAGTCTAAGATTCTTACAATCTAAGCAGACAAGACAAACAAAGGATAGAAGGGGAAATACAGCCACAGAGGGAAAACATTACAGATGTTCATGGACAATTCAGTTTAGTGGAGCCAAGAATAGAATGTAGCTCTGCTGAGTCCTGGTCCAGTGTCTTATCAACAGATCATGTTGCTTCTGAAATGTCTTTTTTTTTTCCCCTGGGAAGCAATGGGACCATGCTATAAGTCAATCTAGGATCTTGTCTACACTAGGAAATTATTTCAAAACAACTAAATTAGACACAACTCCCAATTTTACAAAATTGAAATAGTGTGTCTCTAATACAGGGATGCCTTGAAATCAGTCTGAGGCAGGCTCCTTGAAATCAGTAGTAGAGAAAGGGGGGGAATTGAAAAGTGGGGCGAATGCATGCCTCGCCACCCCTATACTTCACACGTACAAACTTCTTCTGCGATTGACCCCTACAGCCACTTATTTGTTTAACTATATTAAAATTTGAGCATTAGTTTAGGCAAAACAAGAAGATAACGCTAAACCAGATGCACCTGTGTTTGTTTATATTAAAGCACTGTGATCAGTGGAAACATTCCAGAATGCTACTTTCTGATCATAGAAAGCTGATAAACAACCTCCCACTCTTTTGTCTTCCTCAGCAGAAATATGATCATGTGAAAACAGTTTCAGACAGCTTCCCCAGCTGGATTTCATAAAGGAAAAAGGAAAACTTTATTTCAGAATCTCTTTTCATCCTTTATATGGACACTATTCTTAATTCATTAATGACAGCAATACATGATCTGGTTTCTATTTTCAGTGGGATTTTGTACATGAGAAGTGTGTGATAGCACAGACAACACATTCGCATGGACAAACAGTGAACTGTGTATATACTAGTGTTACAACAATAGGACTCTTTAGGATAAGTCTAAACTGCACGCTTATTTCGAAATAAGCTATTCTGGAATAGTTATTCCAAAATAGCTTATTTTGAAATAGCATTTTTATACTGCAGGGAAGCCTCAAAATTAGTCTCAGGCAGACCTCCCTAATGTAGAGGTGCTATCTTGATTTAGAACCCCAGGAGGCACTGGAGAGGAATAACTTAGAATGGCCCTGGTGAGGAGCTATTTCAAAATAGCAGCAGTGAAGCATCTACACACACCTTATTTTGAAATAGCTATTTTGGAATAGACATTATTCCTCAGAGAATGAGGTTGACAGATTTTGGAATAAGCCATCCATTATTTTGAAATTATTGCAAAATAACGGAATTGCTATGTAAATGTTCACAATGTTATTTGGAAATAACACTATTTATCTTGAAATAATGGTGCAGTGTAGGTGCACCTTTAAGGCTGACTTTAGTGGAGTTTCTCAGAATTTATGTCAATATAGCTAATTGCATAATTTGTCTCCAAATATGATTTTAACTGTACCACACAGGTACATGTGCAGAAAACAGAAGTTCACCGAACATATTTATTGAATTTTAAGATATGTCCAGACTTCAGATAATTCCTTACTTTACATAAAAAGGGAAATAAGAACAACCCAGGAAACTACAGAGCAGTCAATTTAACTTCTGTGCCAGAAAAGATAATGGAGCAAGTAATTAAGGAATTCATCTGCAAACATCTGGAAGAAAATAAGATGATAGGTAACAGCCAGCATGGATTTGTAAAGAACAAACCATGTTAAACCAATCTGAGAGCTTTCTTTGATAGGATAACAAGTCTTGTGGATAAAGGAGAAGCGGTGGATGTGGCATACCTAGACTTTAGTACAGCATTTGATAATATCTCACATGATCTTACCAATAAACTGGGAAAAGACAATTTAGATGGGGCTACTATAAAGTATCTGGATAACCATTCTCAGAGAGTAGTTATTAATGGTTCACAAACCTGCTGGAAAGGTATAAGTGCCATTCCGCAGGTGTCTGTTTTGGAACTGGTTCTGTTCAATATCTTCATCAATGATTTAGATTGGCATAGAAAGTATGCTGGTTAAGTGTGCAGATGATACCAAGCCGGGAGGGGATGCAACTGCTTCGGAATGATCTGGAGAAATGGTATGAGACAAATAGGATGAAGTTTAATAAGGACAAATGCAAAGTGCTCCACTTCGGAAGGAACAATCAGTTTCACACATACAAAATGGAAAGCAACTCTCTAGAAAGGAGTACTGCAGAAAGGGATCTAGGGGTCATAGTGGACAACAAGCTAAATATGAGTCAACTGTATGACACTGTTGCAAAAAAAGCAAACATGATTCTGGGATGTATTAACAGAAGTGTTGAGAGCAAGGCATGAGAAGTCATTCTTCTGCTCTACTCTGCGCTGATTAGGCCTCAATTGGAATATTGTGTCCAGTTCTTGGGACCACATTTCAAGAAAGACGTGGAGAAATTGGAGAAGGTCCAGAGAAGAGCAACAAGAATGATTAAAGGTCTAGAGAACATGAACTATGAGGGAAGACTGAAATAATTGGGCTTGTTTAGTTTAGAAAAGAGAAGACGGAGAAGGGACTGTCATCAGTTTCGGAGTTGTTTGTTCCTGATAGGGACATGATAGCAGTTTTCAAGTAACTAAATGAGTGTTACAAGGAGGAGGGAGAAAAACTGTTCTCCTTGGCCTTTGATGATAGGACAAGAAGCAATGGGCTTAAATTGCAGCAAGAAATGTTTAGGCTGCACATTAGGAAAAACTTCCTAACTGTCAGGGTGGTTAAACAGTGGAATAAATTGCCTAGGGAGGTTGTAGAATATCCATCACTGGAGATACTTAAGAGCAAGTTAGACAAACATTTATCAGGGATGGTCTAGATGGTGGTCGGTCCTGCGGTGAGAGCAGGGGCCTGAACTCAATGACCTCTCGAGGTCCTTTCCAGTTGTAGTGTTCCATGATTGTATGGTTCTATGATTACCTTTAATTATGAAATATTATTTGTTTTCAGGGATAAAGTTGATAGAAGATAAGATGCCTCTCAAACTTTGATTTCATACTTTCTAAACATGTGCCAGAAACTGTTTACTACAGTTTTGTTATGGCAACAAATGCTGTTCTCAGACTGCATGATGATAATGCAGTAGAAAAAGAACTTGGATGAAAGAGTGAACAGATTAATGTATTTAGTATGGGTGCATCTATACTGTGCCCATAGCTCGAATTGCATAGCTTATTTTGAGTTAATTTCAAAATAGCTTATTTCAAAATTTATCACTGTTTATCACAGTTTATCTCGAAATAGAGCACTTTTCCAAAATGTCTCTTAATTCTCGCGGAATGAGGTTTACATGGATGTCGGAATAGCAAGCCCGTTATATTTCAAAATAACAGGCTTGGTCAAAAGACACAGAACAGCTATTTCAAGGAAATTCCAGTATCTTGAAATAGCTCCACAGTGTATATGTACCCTAACAACATGACAACAGTCTTGAGATATTTATTTCTATCTCTCTCCCCGAGTTAAGAACTTCCAACATTAAGAAATGCTGGTCAGAAATATGATCCTTAACACCCAATGGCTTTTGTTAGAGCTGAGGACACTCAGAATCTTGAAAATACTCATTAAGACGCTGATTGAACAATATGAACAAGGGGAAAAGAAGGGAAGAGTACGAAGGAGAGGAATGAAGAGGGCAACAGTTTTCACTAACAAGATAATCTTGTTAACTGAACTGTTCTTAACATGATGTACATGTTGTCATGGGGTATATAAAATCCACCCTATCGTGGACACTAAGGGTTATTAAGTAGGCTCACTATCTCCTCAGCTACAATCAATGGCTGAGGGATAAGAATATTGCAGAACAGAGGTGAGGGTAACTGTCCCAGAAGCTACAGAGAAGTCTTCTTCAGCAGCCAATTATCAGGAAACTACCCAGAAAGTTGGATTTCCATAAAAATATTATCAGAAAATGTGCATCTGGAAAAGGCCTACAAGCGAGATGAAGTGGGAAGCTGCCCAGAGGAGCAGAAAGGGATTTTGAGGAACTGGGCCTAGCTGCTTAATGCATCCATGAATTGTGGATTCATGGAATACAAGAACTGGAAGGGATCTTGAGAGGTTATCAAATCCAGTCTCCTGCTTTCATGGCAGAACCAATACCATCTAGATCATTCCTGATAAATGTTTGTCTAACTTGCTCTTAAATATCTCCAATGATGGAGATTCCACAACCTGCCTAGGCAATTTATTCCAGTGTTTAACCACCCTGACAGATAGGAAGTTTTTCCTAATGTCCAACCTAAACTTCCCTTGCTGTAATTTAAACTCATTGCTTCTTGTCCTATCATTAGAGGTCAAGGAGAACAATTTTTCTCCCGCCTCCTTGTAATACCCTTTTAGGTTCTTGAAAGAGTAGTGGGGGGGCGTACGTTCCTCCACCATCCCCTACCAAAGGACATAGTCAAACCCCCTTGAGCAAAAGGAGTCAGGACTCTGCTGCAACTGAGATTATTAATCTTTTGCTGGGATTACTGGACTCAGACTCTATCAGACTACTCTCACCTTCTGGGGAAATACAATAAAACAGCTTGCTGGAATCCTAATGGGTAGCTGTCTGGCACAGGATCCAAGAACTGCTAGTACTGTTCAGGAAGGTAACACAAAATTGCAGTGACATTTTGCACAACCACAAGAGAGGGCATTGTCTGGCAAAGTCATGCCCAAGATCATGTTGTATGTTGATAGGGCATATCCATTGTATGGAACACATTATGTGGCACTGTAATTCTCCTTCTCAAACTTTGCACAGGTTAGATTATATTCTAGATTAAATTAGATCCTTATATGTTCTGACCATATCTACATTGATGAATTAGCAAACAATCGTTTAAGTACAGTTCTTGTTAATATTGTTTATAAATGTGCTACAGACCATGCATAATTGTTTTAATGACAGATCCTGGAGTTGCTGTCACACTGCATTGACTACCATGGGATTGCCACATGACAGTTATCAATGAGAGCTAATCAGAATGATTTTGAACAAAACATATCTGTTCATCCACAAATGACCTTTTTTTAAAAAAATAGAATTTTTGGTGAAAATATTTTTACAAACTTTTCTGATTTTCTACTGGAACTTAAAAATGTCACCTATGGTTGTTCTGTTCGAACTTTTATTTTTGCATGAATAAGAATATTTGTTGTTCAGTGTTCTTTTATAAATTTATGTTATGCAATCAGGATAGCAAAACTATGCCAGGCTTTAGTAACCAGTCCCATGCCATAAATGACTAATAGCATAGACATATTGCATAGCTGGCAAGCAAGACATAAGTCAAAATTGCTTAATACTGTAAATAGTTACAAATAACAAATACATGCTCAGAAACCCTGAACCATTCATGAACACAAAGGTGCTCCATTTAATGGTCCTCACTACAAATGAGTCCGACAGCTCTGCTCTCTATAGCTGTTCTCAAAAGAGGAAAGAAAGGGGAAAGTAAGATTAAACTTTATAAGGCATGACTTATGCATTTTAGTCACAAACTCACTTAGCAAGTAGCATTGAACTAAATATGCACAGCACTACCTACTAAATACTTGTTAATCTTTCAGTTTTTCTTTTTCCTGGCATTATCTGACTGAAAATGCCATTAGTGGATATTGTGATTTAAGGGGGAAAGATACTGCACAATAAAAGATTCATTTTGTGTGCTAGCTTTTAAAAATAAATCTTGTTTCCAGATCTCAAATGCAAATTCAGTATCACTCTAATCTCTGCATGCCGAGAACTATCTATGAAGAAAATTGTGTTTTTCTGGAAATATCTTCTCTTTATCATCTTTATTTTAACACTAGAAGAAGGAAGGGGGGGGGGGGAATTTTATGAAACACTAAGGGTCCATCTACACAGCACCCTTAACTCAAAATAAGACAAATCCTGTATCTTATTTCAAATTGATTTTGAAATTTGGCACATCTACACAGTGCCAAATTTCAAAATAAAGTGCTATTTTGAGCCATCCTTATCCCTTGTGCAACAAGGTTTCCTGGGATGGCAAAATATCGCTCCTGTTATTTCTAAAAATATTTTGAAATAACAAGTGGCTTGTGTAGACACAGGGTAGCTATTTCGGGATACCTCCAATATTCCAAAATAGCTGTGCAGTGTAGACGTTGCTACAGGGATAATTTCCTCTGCTTATGTACACGTACTTGTGCTAGCTCTCATCAAAATGGAACTAGTATAAACAGCAGGTACAGCCATGATATCACTGGGAATGGCAGTGGAGGTACAGCTGAGCTGTGCTGAGTACACACCAGCCTGTGACCAGTGGATATCTACTCAGTACAGCTCAGCCACTCTTCCACAGCTGATAACCATGGTCCTACAGCAATACTGCTATTTATACTTGCACCAGCTCTCTGAGATCTAGCTGAATATGGGGAATCCCGTCCCAGGACATAGGGCAGATGTAGCTCAAGATATGCACCTGGATAAGGTGACCAACCATATCATTGCTGTAATGCACACTTCCACATCCTGTTCTCCCTTTAGTGTCTGTCAGCCTTCCCAGTTGTGGCACATCTACTATACACTATAAGCTGGTTTGGACAGGAACTATATGTTCCAGTGCCTTCTCTAAATGCCCAGCTTACTAGTGTGTTCGAAGAAATTATTGGTTAATTATTATTAAAAAGAAAGCAAAAATTTTTAACCCACAAAAATGATCACTAACAAAATCTCAAAAATATGATCCTATGCACTCTCATTAAGTAAAATATTATAATATTAACCTATAGAATCACAGAGATTTTATAGGACTCTGCAAGTACTAGTTCTAGTATACAGAAGCAGGAATGAACTTAATACTAAAATAAAGATATAACACCATCTACATTCTACATTCCAACTCCCCACCCCCACTCCCACCCCCACCCACACCCAGTTAAATAAACAGTAAGTCTTAGGAAACCAAGCCATTTTTTCTTGGATATCTGATGCCATTTAATCTCATAGCATCCAGATATCCTATCAAAATAATTAAGATGTTTTTAGCTCCTGACATTTTTTCAACATGTCTGCTATGTAAGAAGTTAGATAACTATTTTAAGTCTCCTGGAATCAGTGCATATCCTCACACACCTTCAGGTTCCTCCACACGCCTAACACAAAATGTAAGGGCATCCAGTGCAATGAATGCCCCAATAGCAACTATGTGGGTTCAAACAGGCGATTACAAAGCTCTCAAATGAACTCACACAGGAAGATGATAAAAGACAAAACTGTCATATAACATGTGAGTGGACACTTTTCACAAAGCAATCACTCTCTATGTGACCTCTGTCCTAACTTTAAAGGAAACCTGCACAATACTTCAAAAGATGAGTCTGGGAGCTTAAATTCATAGCTTTGCTAGGCACAAAAAATCATGGACTGAATAGATATGCTAGATTTATGGCTTATTGCAACAATCTGTAACCTACTAACAACCCTCTCATAACTGCATTCCTTACTCCCACCCTTCCTTTCCTCCATCTGACTAGATGGGTGTTAACAGGCCACTTTACCTTGAATGGTCCCTTGAAATATGTATTAACTGCTTACATTAAACAGTCTGATTCACCTTTTGTTTACCTGTTACACTAGGAGTACGTTTTTCAGTAGCTGAAGAAGAGCTCTGTGTAAGCTCAAAAGCTTGTCTCTCTCACCAACAGAAGTTGGCACAATAAAAGATATAACCTCTTCGTATTGCCAGTCTCATGTTCAGCACAACAGGTTCCGCTTCATTGGCCCACCTCTCAGAGTGGGTGGTACATGGAAAGCCCTATCAAACAATCTCTGTGATGTACAGAAATAATTGTGTGGCGATAAGGTGCCCTATCATGCACCCTCAGAATACTGGACATCCTTATATTTCCACAAGTGACATGAGCACTCCCCTGCCTGTCTAACACACCTCAGCTGGCATGACCACACATGTGAGTTTACACAACTTCAGGGTCACTATTTAGAAGAACATACTGCCATACCCACACTGGCATAACTTTGTATGCCACATATGTGAAAAGTCACAGTGACTGAGGCAGGGTTTTGTACTCTTCAGAATGTCATCCCCCATCTGATACCAGACAGAACTATCCCTGGTTTTGTTTCAGTTCTGGACAGAGGACAAACATTACAAAATTAGGACTGACTGTCTCAGTTAAAAACAGCCTCTTCTCACAGCAATCAAATAAATGTTTTTGAATAAATAAACTATCTGAGACCCATGACCCTTACTGGGAAGCTGCCGGTAAAATGTGCTGGCATCACCATCCAAAAGTACTATTAGATACTATGCTTTCGTCTCATCAGTCCATTCATTCACAGAGATCAACAGCTTAAAAATCTGTCAAGGGCTCACAGATTCCAGTCACATTTTCATGTGTAACACTGACAGACTCTAGTCGTCTGCAGATGGAATCAAATCAGAGACCTTTGGAGCCTCTATCACATGAACTAAACATCAGCTGGCTGTTAGCTAATGCTGTAGAATACTCATTGTTCTTTCTGTAAGTGATCTCAGTGCCACTATATGGGACAGTACACCCCACCCAGAAGGTGTGTGGGTTACACACACCCAATAAATTTCTTGTCACTCCAAGATATGTTTGCCATCTGGAAGCTGCTGCCAACATTTGTAATACTCGCTTGTAGAGTCACAGAGATTTAATGGGACACTGCAAGTACCAACTCTAGAATACGCAGGTAGGTTTGAACTTCCTGCTAATCCCCCAGGTCAGACTATTTACATATTATAACATCATAATATACAAAACAACTCTTTAACACTAACATAAAGAAAGTACTCTCTGCACTAACATTACAATATATATTCCACTTTCAAAGCAAGGTAATATTTGATTCTCATGTTCTTTTTAATTCCCCTGTCAGACCAAATCATGACTTTCAATGTTATTATCATTATCATTACTGTTAGTAGTAGGGAAAATATGATCATTTATAAATGACCTGGAGAAAGCGGTAAACAGTGAGATGGCAAAATTTGCAGATGATACTAAACTGCTCAAGATACTTAAGAACAAAGCAGACTGTGAAGTGCTTGAAAAGGATCTCACAAAACTAGGTGATTTGGCAACAAAATGGCAAATGAATTTTAATGTTGATAAATTCAAAGTAATGCACATGGAAAAAAATAATCCCAACTACACATACAAGATGAAGGGTACTAATTTAGCTATACACACTCAAGAGAGAGATCTTGGAGTCATTAATAGAATCATAGAACACTAGAACTAGAAGGGATCTTGAGAGGTCATCGAGTCTAGTCCCCTGCCCTCACAGCAGGACCCAGAACCGTCTAGAACATCCCTGATAGATGTCTATCTAACCTGCTCTTAAATATCTCCAGAGATGGTGATTCCACAGCCTCCTTAGGCAACTCATTGTGCATAGTTCTCTGAAAACATCCACTCAATGTGCAGCAGCAATCAAAAAAGCAAACAGAGTGCTAGGAATCATTAAAAAGGGGATAGAGAATAAGACAGAGAATATTTTATTGCCTCTATATAAATCCATGGTACACCTACATCTTGAATACTATATACAGATGTGACTGCCTAATCTAAAAAAGATATATTGGCATTGAAAAGGTTCAGAAAATGGCAACAAAAATTATTGGGGGTTTGAAATGCATGTCACATGAAGAGAGATTAAAAAGACTGGGATTTTTCAACTTAAAAAAGAGGATACTAAGGGGAGATATGATAAAAATCTATAAAATCATGTCAGGTATGGAGAAAGTAAATAAGGAAAAGTTATTTACTTGTTCCCATAAAATGAGAACCAAGGGTTACCAAATTAAATTAATAGGTAGCTAA
This sequence comes from Pelodiscus sinensis, assembly GCF_052426305.1. NCBI lineage: Eukaryota > Metazoa > Chordata > Testudines > Trionychidae > Pelodiscus > Pelodiscus sinensis. The sequence continues at coordinate 39,541,355 of NC_143054.1, read as the reverse complement.
CTTAAAACAAAAAGGACGTTTTTCTTCACATAGTGCACAGTCAACCTGTAGTATTCCTTGCCATAGGATGTGGTGAAGACCAGGACTTTAACAGGGTTAAAAAAGGCTAGATAAATTCATGGAGATTAGGCCCATCGATATGTATTAGCCAGAATGTGGAGGAATTGTGTCCCTGGTTTCTGTTTTTCAGGGGCTGGAAATGGATAACACAAGAGGGATCACTTGATGATTACCTGTTCTTTTCACTCCCTCTTGGGCATCTGGCATTGGCCGCTCTCAGAAGACAGAATATTGGGTTAGATGGACCTTTCTTCTAACCCAGTATGCCATCTTATGTTCCAGATCATGATTAGTAATAGTAGTAAAAATATTACTTATTTACTTCTATGTTACCCAAAATGTGTAAGCAACTTTACAGAAAGTAGATGAGGTTCCTGCCCAGGACATTTTATAATCATAGGGTGAGGATTTTCAAAAGTATCCAACATTGTCTTAATTCTGTTCTTGTTGAAATTAGCGTCAATGGGAGTCAAGTTAAGACAATGCTAAATGCATCTGAAAATCCTACTCATAATACAAAAGATACAGACAGAAGTTGAGGGCGGAGGGACTGATGATTGGAAAACACTGAGACTGGATAGTGAAGTTCTCGGCTACGTCTACACTGGCATGAATTTCCAAAAATGCTTTTAACGGAAAAGTTTTCCGTTAAAAGCATTTTAGGAAAATCGCATCTAGATTGGCTGGATGCTTTTCCACAAAAGCACTTTTTGCGGAAAAGCGTCCGTGGCCAATCTAGACGTGGTTTTCTGAAAAAAAGCCCCAATCGCCATTTTCGCGATTGGGGCTTTTTTTCGGAAAACAGTACTATACTGTCTACACTAGCCCTTTCGTGCAAAAGTCTTTCGGAAAAAGATTTTTGCCCGAACGGGAGCAGCATAGTTTTTCCGGAAAAGCACTGACAATCTTACATGAGATCGTCAGTTCTTTTGCGGAAATTCAAACGGCCAGTGTAGACAGCTGGCAAGTTTTTCCGCAAAATCATCTGATTTTGCAGAAAAACTTGCCAGTCTAGACGCAGCCCTCCAGTTTTGGTTTGGTGTATTCACTGAAGTTGTTTTAATACTGACCAACTGCAAGTGGTCATGCTTTAGCATCTTTTATTAACTAAATAAAGTTACTTACTGAATAAGTAGTGGTGAAGGAAGCTGAATTGGTGCTTCAAATATTATATCAGTGATAAATATTGGGAGAAAAAATGTCTAAGTACATGCTGCTCTGGGAGCAAAATTTCACTAACTTTGTCTTTTCACTGTTTTTTTTTTTCTGTTCAGAGTTTTCTTCTTTCCCTTTCCTCCTTTTCCTTTATGACTTCCTTTCTCTAGACTTCCTCCAGGTCTCTCTTCATCATTTTACTTATCCTTTTCCATTTTCCTATTCATTGTGTTCCAGTCTGCTTTCTATTTTTAGTTATGCATTTTGATCACTTTTAAAATTCATTCTTTTTTCTTGCTCTTAAATTTCCTTGGTTTTTATTTTGGTGTCCTGTTTCTTATGACTATGATGGATTTTTCTCCATATACGCCATTTTTCTCTTCATTCCTCCTAGGTCTCAATTTATATATATATATATATATATATCCCTAATTTTTTCTATGTTTGTACATTTCTTACTAACATTATATGGGCTGTTGACCATTATTCAAAATATTTTTCATTGAAAATCTCATCAGAACAGCTATTTCAATATCATGTAGTATATAAGAGTGTATAGATACAGATATAGATATAAAATTGGCTTTACAGTTCTAGTTATGTAGGATAATTACCAACCTCATGAAGTATTCAGAGGTAAATCTGCAGGAGATTTTTGAAGTTTGAATGACCATTGACATCCTTGCTAGAGGCCCCCAATTCAGGAAAGTATTTAAGTATATGCTCCATCCCTGTAGAGTTAAAGTTTAAGCGTGTATGTAAGAGCTGTTGAATAGGATTTTTCTGTACTGAGCTGAGAGAGCTAGCTTTCCTTAGATTTTTATTCTGCGATTAATATTATTTTTGTGTAAATCTTTCTTCAGAAGGATCAACTAACACAAAATGTTGAAGTTCTCATTAACTATCTGGCAAGCAATAACCTGTTCCCCCTCCTTTTTTAATTCCTGCAAAGTTTGCACCATTTTGGATTGTTCTTATTTCTTAACTGAATGTCTGTATTGAATGATCTGACTAAAACAAGCAATTAAAGCCTCTGTTTACTTGTGTCCTTGTTCCAATACACGTATGGAAAGTACTTAATTTACTCTTTGGGATTTTGAACAGGATTAATGTATTTGTTACTCAATTAGTGAATTGTCCCTCTGTCACTCAACTTTATTTAATCAACTGATATTATTTCAGAAAAGTTGATAGGAAGTCTTAAATAAACATTATAAATCTTTCCAATTGATTAGCATGGAAATGTCCTTGTTATCCCCAAATAAACCCTCAGTCAATGTTATTCCTAATTGCTGTCATTTGCACTGATGTTTAACTAATTCCTGTTCTTTTCAAATAGTAGCCACAATATGGGCTTTTAGGCACAGAAGTCAAATACCTATAAATCATGGTAGTTAGACACCTAAATACCTTTGAGGACCTGGGTCTTAGTTCTTTCACTCCCCCTTGCTTTGCTTTGCACACTCTAGTCCAAAAACTGAGGTTTGAAGTTATCTTCCAAACATTGCAGGTACTAAAGACTGCAAAGCCCTCTTATAAGAACATAAGAATGGCCATACTTGGTCAGACCAAAGGTCCATCCAGCCCAGTATCCTGTCTGCCAGCTGTGGCCAATGCCAGGTGCCCCAGAGGGAATGAACTGAACAGGTAATGATCAAGCCATCTCTCTCCTGCCATCCATCTCCACCCTCTGACAAACAGAAGCTAGGGACACCATTCCTTACCCATCCTGGCTAAAAGCCATTAATGGACTTAACCTCCATGAATGTATCTAGTTCTCTTTTAACCCCTATTATAGTCCTAGCCTTCACAAACTCCTCAGGCAAGGAGTTCTACAGGTTGAAAGTGCACTGTGAGAACAAGAACTTCCTTTTTATTTGTTTTAAACCTGCTGCCCATTAATTTCATTTGGTGGCCCCTAGTTATTATACTATGGGAACAAGTAAATAACTTTTCCTTATTCACTTTCTCCATACCACTCATGATTTTATATACCTCCATCATATCCCCCCTTAGTCTCCTCTTTTCCAAGCTGAAGAGTCCTAGTCTCTTTAATCTCTCCTCATATGGGACTCGTTCCAAACCCCTAATCATTTTAATAGCCCTTCTCTGAACCTTTTCTAGTGCCAGTATAACTTTTTCGACATGAGGAGACAATATCTGTACGCAGTATTCAAGATGTGGGCATACCATGGATTTATATAAGGGTAATAAGATTGTCTCCATCTTATTCTCTATCCCTGATATACTCGCTCAGATTGCAGTTAAAGCTCTGATGGCAAATTTTTGTGTGTATTGGGTGGGAATGTAGGCCAGTGCTCACTGAGGTTATGTCTACGCTACCAGGTTTTCCAGAAAAACACCACTGCGTCCAAGGAACGGTCTGCTCTTCCACTTTTTTTTGCCTTCTGAAAAGAGGAGGGATCTTCTGAAAGAGGAGGCTTTTCCAAAATTCGGTCCAGTGTAGAAAGGGCAAATTTCGGAAAAGCCTCTTCCGAAAATCTATCAGAAAAACGTACGCAAATTGCAGGGGTGCAATTTTGTACCTTTTTCTGATACATCGGTGTAGTGTAGACATAGCCTGAAATTAGTGAAAAGCTTTCCACTGAATTCAGTGGGCATTCGGTCAGGTCCCTCATGCAAAGAAAGAAAGATCCTTACTACATTGTTTGCTGCCTTTCCTGACCTCTCAGTTCAAACCTGTGTGACTCATCTCTTTCCAGCTTCAGTGATTGCTCACAGTCCCTCTCAAAGCATCTCTGGGGTGACTTTTGAACATTTCCTGCTCTGTCCAAATCTCATCCCTATCCTCACAACTGATCCCACTTTGTCATGCCTTGGTTAAATCTCCCAGGTAGTCTGGCTCTTTTTTAAGACCCAGATTCCTCTAAACACATGTTATCAGACCCTGTTTAGCATTTGCTTAAACTTAAGTATATGTGTAAATATTTTGCTGAATCAGAACCCAGTCCCTCTTCATCAGTTACACCTACTGTACTCCTACAAAACTGTTTCTGCATTGCTACTATTTGTATTTATCATGTGTTTTACCATAACACCGAATAATGCGTTTATACATAGCATTTTTTCAGAATGAGAGCCATTATTTATTTATTTATTTAAATATTTTTACCCCGCCTTTCTATTTAAAATTTCAAGGCAGCTTGAATATTATTCCAAAATAACAAAGTGAGCATCTATATAGCACTTCTGTTATTTCAAAATAAATTTAAAATAATGGACAGCTTATTCCAACTTCTGTAAATCTCATTCCATGAGGAATAATGCCAAATCCAAAATAGCTATTTCAGGATAGCAGTAGTGTGAATGCTCCAATATCTCCTCCCCAGGGACATTCAAACTAATATCTCCTCCCCAGGGACATTCAAACTAATTACTCCCCAGTGCCTCCTGGGGCTCCAAATCAAGGTAGCATGTCCACACTAGGAAAGCCTGCCACGGACTAATTTTGAGGCTTCCTTGGAGTGTAGACTATTTCAAAATAAGCTATTTCAGAGTATTTCTTCCAGACTAGTTTATTTCAAAATAAGCATGATGTGTAGATGTACCCTAGGAGTCTCAGTTGTGAACCAGGAATTAGCCAAGGAAAGCAGATGAGAACCTTTTGTGTCTGTGACAAGAGAGAAGGAAGAAAGTGTTTTAACAGTAAAAGGGAAGGTGAGCCCAGGGAAGAAGGAAGGTCATGTTTGATACATTTTCTCTTGGAAGAAACTGTCAATATCTAGTATGGGAGAGAAATGAAGGTGAGTGGGAAGAATTTGAGGAGTGAGTCAAAGGTATTGAAAAGATTGCTGGCATTTGGATTGCTGTATTCAGTCAAGTTGAAGAAGTAGAGTAGAATTCTTTATCGAGGAAAAGTTAATGGAAGAAAAGAAAAGAATGTGGTGAAGGAAGTTAGCTTAGTCACAGGATTTCTGCCAGAAATGTTCCACAGCACAAGAAAGCAGGAACAGAGGAAATGGATACTGGGAATGAGCCAGGGCTGGTATGATAGACTTTTCAATAAGGCATGGGGACAGAAGAGTCCAGCACAAAAGAGGGCACTGAGCAAAGAGCTGAGCGTAGATGAGAAGACATCAGTGCTAGTAAGCTGGAAGTCACTAAAAGAGCAAGTGAGAGGGCAAGAGAGAGATGGCTGATGGGTAATGTTGCAACAGGCCAAGTTATGATTGAAGAGAAGGAACTCAGGAGCAGAGAGATTAGTGAGAAGCAATGCTCAATGAAGGATCCTGACTATGTTACTGAATGTGCATGCACTGCAGTTCAAATCTCCAAGAAAAGTGATTGCCTACATACTGGTTCCCAGCTATTTAGTTCTGCATCCTGTTCTCCCTATGCAGATAGCCTGAACACCACCTGTCTTTCAATGTTCAGGTTCCCACTGAGCCAGCCAAATCCTTATGTCATTATGTGAAATGTGAGAATGCCAAATCTTTATTCTTTCAGTTCAACCCAGATCTTCAGAATGTCTGCTGGCAAAAACTATCACTACCTCCACGCCTCCAGTGCACACCTTTCCTGGGTGAAGTAAAAAGTTTCAGGGTTGATAAGTAATACCATGTGACCTCATCTTGAACTTTGACTCGAATAGAAGTTTTGGCTGAGTAAGAGAGCAGAACTGAATCCTCAGAGTATTGGATGGAGGCAGCCAGAGTATATGTTCAGAAAATGGAAGGGGATACAAAAGTGATTCTGTTTGCCGAAAGTGGTCCATTTCATTGAGCTTGGGGGTTCTCAGAAAGGGCCTCAAATACTCCTTGGTTTAAAAGCCAGCTCAGAAAAATCACTCATACAAATATGAGAGTTTGACCATTTTGTAACTTGTAGGAATTTGGAGACATTTCAATTTTCCAACCAGGCAGATAGATTATACTTTTACTAGTGTCATAACCTTGTATGTTAACTACGACCTTGATCCTTAATCAAGAGTTTAAAAAAAAGAGAAGTGTTTTAAAGTGCCTGCCTCATCAAGTTACCATAATTAAATCATCATTTTCATCAGGCATCAAAATGTGACCAAATTACCATGTAAAAACTATTAATCACAGCACAGATACATTTCAATTGCAAACAGTTTAGGATGCATTTATAAAAATCTTCTTGAGATAATCACAGGAATAAAATTGCATTAATGTTTTGCCATTCAAGGAGGACCTGCAGATTATTGCAGCAAGATGACTATTAAAATATTAAGGCCTAGGTCCTGCAAATGACTATTTCTGTGAATGTTACCATTTATTTCAGTAAGAATGTTCAGGATTGGGTGCTTAAATATATGACTAAATATAAGCACATAAGTAGACTCATTGAAGTCAACGTGTCATCTCATATACTTAGATAATTTATTTAAAGATGATCAGTTCATATTATGCCTAATAGATCCTATCTGAAGTCATTCAGTTAACAGGAATAGCTCTGCTCCTTCCATACACCCACAATAATAGAACACTTTGCTATATGATGTAGATAACTTAAAAGACACTAGAACTTGTCTACATTGTAACAAGGACATGGCATGGGTAAAATACTAATCATCTTCTGCAAAAGAACAATTCTGACAAAAAATAACAAACTGATCAACTTATTTGTTTCATCTTCATCGCTGTAACCTTATGATCCTCTTCTGAGTATGTATCCTGTGTGATCACCAGGAAAGTTGAAGCTTGTGGAAACTGTGCACTTCCTTCAGCAGGTATTTCTTGATGAAACCACTCTTACAGGAACTATTGGAAATGTCTTTTTTACCTTACTATTGGTAATTCCAAAATCTTTATATTTCCAGTTGGATGCATCATGCTGAGATCCAACTCACCCATTCACATTGGGGGGTGAGAAGGTGGAGAACAATTTAAATTTTAATCACTCAAGTTGCTATCTTAGATTCCTTCTGTTGGCCTCTGCTGGTTTCAGTTAAAGCTAATTTGGTCAGTAAATAGTGGACAAAAACTAAATAGGATTGCCAGCTTGTTAGGACCAGATGTACCAGACATCATTTGCAGCAATGGTGTCAAGTCCAACCAAGTATCAGAGGGGTAGCCGTGTTAGTCTTAAGTCCAACCAAGTTGGCAATCCTAAAACCAAAGCTCTGCCCATTTCTTTTTCTTCCTTTCTTTCTGCACTTTCTCCCTATCCACTGACTTTCACTAGGGTATACACGGAGAACTGGAGCTGCCTTCTATATCAGACTGATATTTAGGTAGTCTGAGAACTGGGGTTAAGACTTGTAACCCTAAGATATCCTCAAATTCTAGTGGCAAAGGGTTGTTTATGTAACAGTAAGTCCAATCAGGCCTGACAAACTCACCCAAGCTAACACATGGTATTTAGCTATAAATAATGTAGTTTAAGATATTGAATGGAAACTTATATCATACTGGGCATCTGGGTAATGTATATATTCGTATAAATTAAATGTAGGTTCTGATCTAAAAACTATTTTTCTCAGGCCTTCCTGTTTACTGAGCAAGTAAAATGAAATCTCTATCTCTGGAATATGTGGTACCGTATGTTGTTTGAGAATAAAGAGTAGCTGTGCAACTGGTTTGTTTAATATAGTTGATTTTTAAAGATCATTTAGCTAAAAAGGGCTAATCAAGAAAGGAGGCAAACCATGTTCTAATATATGGAATTTGTTAGACAGCAACAGTCCTGCTGAGGAACCTTTCTTCATGCATTCTAATGTAACAACTATCTGGAAATAATTTTTATACGAAGAGTTAAATTTTACCTGCACTCACTGTGAAGGAGACAAAGAAATGTATACCCATAAGTCATCAAAACCCATGAAGGATAGTCCAAAGCAGAAAACCAGAATTTATAAAACAGTTGTGTAGAAATACAAAATACAGTTCAAATTTTAAAAAATTGCAAATAATATTTCTTTTATTTATTCAGCAACTTTCATGAAACTCTGTACTTTACAGCATTAACTAATGTTACAACAGAGAACTAATAAACAAGTGAAGAAGATATAAACTGAGGCAGAAGCAAGGGGGGGAAGATGCCTTCAGTTATCTTAATCAACTGGAGAACAGATGAGGTTAAGAAGCAAAAAAGGCTGTTACAGAGGAAAGAAAGCTACATGGAAGAAGGCTCTTTGCACCAAAAGTAAAAGGACATAGAAAAGGCGAGAGCCAAGTGAGTAGAGCAGGGAGTAGAGTACAAATTAGAATTAAAGCTGGCCCATATGCTATGTTACAAAGACCAGGAGGCAGCTACTGTTAGCCAGTCAGGGGCAGTGATTTTGAATTAGAGGGACTATATAATGGAGTATAGCATGTCTGAACAAACCATGGCACAAGAATTGGAAGGCTGCTTAAGTGTTTTTGTGTTTAGTTTTGCTTTGTTTTATTTTTGTTTAAAGCAGATTTGTCAACGTATTATATAGTAGAACATTAGGAGAAATGGCAAATACACAGAGGGGATAAAGTGGAGGAATGAAAGTGTAAAGACAGGTTAAGATCAAACTAAAATATGCACTTCGGGTTAACTTTTGAATTTATAGACTAATAAAGGAGGAAGTAACCTCATTAACAGAGAGTTATTAAAGTGCCTACCTCCAAATGCAACAAGCTTAGCAAAGAAATGAGATCTGGAACTATCCGCATACAGATAATAAATGAGTGATATTATGAGCCTAACTGTAGCTTTGCTAGAAGATAATAATTCAAATATTAATATCCAGGGGTATCAATTGTTTTTAGAAAGGGCAGTAAGTGTAACGACCCTCAGGAACTGGCATAAAAGGAGGGTGAGGGACATATGAGTAGGAAGCTGATCTTGCTAATTCCTCCTCTGTGGCCACACGAGTAGCAAAGATTTGGGAAGAATTGCTGCAAAGCAGCATTCAGGCTATTGTCAGAGAGCAGGAATCTGTACAGTACTCTGTAGATATAGGATCACCAACTTTCTAATAACATGAAACTAAACAAATCTCTGCTTTCCCATGCCCCACCACTTCTGTGTCTCTGCCCATGCCACGCCCCTTCTCCATGTTCTTGCACCCTTCTCGTTCCATCCTTCATGCAGACATAGCTCGATCTTCCTGAACCTAACTCACATTCACTGGGCTGAGTCAGGGGTTTAGTATGAGGGAAGGAGTATGAGTTCTGGGCTGGGGGTGCAGGCTCCTGGTGGGGCCAGAAATGATGGGTTCCGGGGGCAGAAGAGGGCTCCAGGCTGGAGCAGAAAATTTGGGGGGGAGGAGGGTTCTGGTTGGGGTGTGGGTGATGGGGTGGGGTGAAGAATGAAGAGTAAGGGATGCTGGCTGGGAGGAAACAAAAATTAAAGGAACTGAAAGAACAGAAGGGCTGTCTACTGCATCTGAAAAGTGTACCTCATTGGCAGACCACCCTGGGAAGCTGCTGTCAGAGACTGGGCTAACCAGCCTAACTCAGGGAAGACTAGTGATTCGTGGGTGACAAGCTAATATAAGATTGTCCTTGGTGTGCATATCTGAGGTGGAGGTTTAGAAAAGAAGAGCCAATAAGGCACAGTGGCCAAAATGCTGGAAGCAGCACATGGGACCAAAAATCTGGCTAAATATTCTGAGCTATGTGTCTCAGATGAATTTCTAAAGAGGAAGCATTTCTTTTCAGGTCTACAGCTTGTTTTGCTATCTTATGAAGGAAAGTAATTGTAAGGATGGAGTGTATATACTATTGGAGTGTACAGACTGTACGCCTATGCACTATTGTGCTTCTGATACTGCATAGCGTATATGTATTTAACTCCCACTGAAGTCAATGAAAGTTTTGCATGAATTTAAGACTGCAGGATCAGGACATAAGCCAGAGGTGACATACTTGTCCATACAATATAGCAGGGCTAGGGAACCTCTGGCATGCCAGTTTCACGCGGTTTATAGGGATTATCTGTTGGCAGGCTGCCTGATGCTTTGTTTACCTGAGTGTCTGCAGACATGGCCTTTCTCAGCTCTCAGTGGCTGCAGTTCACTGTTCCCAGCCACTGGCAGCTACAGGAAACAGCACAGGCCAGTCCACTGCTTCCCACAGCTCCCATGGCTGGAAATGGTGAACTGCAACCACTTGGAGCTGTGAGGCTCTGAGCCTGTGGACACTCAGGTAAGCACAGCATCTGGCAGCCTGCCACGTACTAGGATTCTTCTTTCATTTGATCTCTAGATAAACAAGTAACAAACACTAGATTTGCCAAATAACATAAGCTTCCAGTGTGATACTTTGGCAGAAAGGGCTAATGTGACCTTGGAATAAATAAACAGGAGAGGAGAGAGTGGGAGTAGAAGGTGATTTTTACCTCTGTATCTGGCATTGCTGAAAATGGAATATTGCATCCAGTTCTTGTACCCACAATTTAAAAATAATTTTGAAAAATCAGAGAGAGTGCAGCAAAAGGTTTAACTCTCAGGGCTGGAGAAAATTAACTCCTTAAGTCTCTCACTACAAAGCAGTCTCTTTAGCTGACCAAAAAGCAGATTAAGAGACGAGTTGTTAACAAACTGTAAGTACTTATAAAGAAAAATTTTCAAATATTATAGGACTCTTCATGGGGGCTGACAGACTTGCTGGGACCCAGACAAGCTGAAGTCTGGCACCAGTTCAATTCTCTAGGAAGGGGCAGAAGGAGCATCCAGACCTTCGTGCCACCTGGAGCGTGCTGCACTGCAATTGGCTTTCCTCCCCCTGCAGTCCTCAGAGCTGACCTGAGTGCACTACCCGGTGCTCCAGTGGCAATTTAAAGGGCCCTGGATTCAAGTCCTGCCCTTTTGAATTGCTGGGCCCAAGGGCAGTTGTCCCTTCCATCCCCACACCCATCCGTGGGCCTGGTGCTTTGTAACTTGGCAGAGAAACAACCAATGACAAGAATATAAAGCCAAATAAATTCAAATTAGAAATAAGGAAACCATTTTTAAGAGGAAATATGATAAACAAACTATAAAGGAAAGGGATGGATTCTTCGTCTCTGGAAGTTGTCAAACTAACACTGGATGTCTTTCCAGAAGATATGCTATAGTCAGACAAATTGTGGAGAAATCCTATTACCTGTGTTATACAAAAGCTTACACTAAATGAGCTAATAATCCCCCCTATCTGACCTTAACAGCTATGATTTTTTTTTAATTTTCTAATAAAGGTGATGATTACACATAACAATATTCAAGAACAGATTTAGGATTCAAATAACAAAGGAGAAAGGGGAAAATAAACTTTAAACACTTGAAAACATCAATATTCTAAACAAAATTAAGTAGAATGAATCACATAAAGGAAATGATACATTAGGGAAATGGGGACAGACGTGGACATAGAATGCAAATGCACTTTATGGATAAGCAAGTACAACATCATTAAAATCACTGGAGTTGCATTTATTTACACCAGAGCTGGATTTGACTGAGACCATGTGTATCAGTAACAAATTAGCATGAATTATAATGAGACCTACAATATGTGGATGAGAAAGACAATTCACAAGATTAAGGAAGGGAACAAGTGAGCTTAGAATTTTTAATATTGTGAACCAAGATAATGACAAAATGAATTGCACTGTCAGAAATTAAGGTTTAGAGATGTTTAGATATATAGCAGATAATTTTTTTATATATAAATATGTCCCTGTGTTACAGAGACTGATACATAGAGATATTCACCATGCTTCAGAGTTAGTACAAAAAAAATTAGGTATAATATTTTTCTGTCACAAAATCCTAGAGAATTGAAACAAAAATGTTGTGTGGAAAACTTGTCTTCAGTGAAAATTTCCTCAGGCCCAGGATAAAATTCCTGATCGCTACAGCTCTGTAAAGACACTAGAAATATTAATAATAGCCAGAATTAATTTGAAACTTATGTTTCATATCTAATTTAGTGAGATACCATCAGAAGAGATTAATAAAAGGAAATCATGCCTGTCACATATGCTTCAGTTGTCTGTGTGTGAAGTAATGAAATAGAATATGAGGATGCTTAAAATGAATGATGAAAACATAAGGTATTGTAGACATGTCTATGTGCACTAGCAGGGATAGATGGAGGTATACTTGTGTTGGTTCCATTATTTCTGATGGGGTGGCACTAAGCTATATGAAGTCAAACTCACTATCTCGGGGTGGGGGGGCATTTTAAGATGATCTTTTGTTCTGATGTTTCCAATTAGTTGAGAAGGGCAATATTGATATGATTTCCAGTGTCATAGCACTCCATTCTAGAACTCTGTTGGGTTTTTTTTCAAAGTCTCAGATGGGGAGCTGTGTTAGTCTGTAACTTTAAAAACAACAAGTAGTCCTGTGGTACCTTAAAGACTAACAAACATTAGCCACTTATTGACTTACAATAAGCTATTTCCTCCTTCCTTATCTCTTCCTTGCCCCTCACCCCTATCTTCTATTCTAAAATCTAATTTGTTAGTTCATCATTTGTTTACTTTCTTCATTGTATTCCTTTGTTATATATGGTCATTCCAGTTCACTTTCAGAATACTGTATGATCTGAAGAAGCGGGTCTGCCCAACAAAAGCTCATCACCTAATAAACTATCTTGTTAGTCTTTAAAGTACTACATAATTTTTTCTTTTGTGTTACCAAGATCAGACTAACACAGCTACCTCTCTATTACTTCTCAAAAATATATAAAGTATCATTCCAGCCCGTCTGAAGAAGAGTGGTTTTGACCAGGAAAGCACAGGACTACTCTCCCCCACCCCCTCCCCGCCTCCAGTGTGCTATGGTTGATCATATTTTTTAAATATCTATCTAAAAACAGCAGGCCTTAGTTAAGAGTTAGCTAGCTGAACATCATTCACAATAGAAGAGAAATAATGCCAATGGGCTGTATAGGGAAGGGCGGATTATTGTAGGGTAAGAAGCTTATATTTGATAGATCAGATGAGAAAATGTGGTCCCCTTTGTTAATCAAGCCCACAACCTGAGATATCTGCTGGCTCTATAGCTGCATGACAAGCTAGGTGCTCCAGCCAAGAATGCTTTCTATAACATCTGCATGTAGTGAGAATGTGGCAAACTATCCTTTTGTAAATGAACTTTTCACAATTATCCATATCATATGGTTTGCATTCTTTGAAGACAGCTATAGAAATCCTCATTTGCCACAATTCCCTTCCACAATGAATTAAGAAACTTTTAATTTACTAGTTACAATTGAATTCTAGGATTGAACTCCAGTACGGTGATCTGAAGATCTGAAAGTGCCCACTGTCCTTTTCAGGGCACAGAGACTAATTTCATATTCCAGGCTTCCTTTTCATAAATCATGGAGTCCATTGTTCTCCCATTCTGGTCTCTCCACAAACATCTGGACAGCCTGTACCTCTGTTTCCCCTAATGGACCAGTCTCTGAAGTCAAGAGAGAGCTTTGTTAGGCAACTTCAGCCAGCCTGAAGCAAGACTTCTGCCTGGCAAGTCTCCATTTACACATACTTCCCCACCCTCTGACTTTAGAAGAAGCATTCCAGACTGGCTCCTAGCAACCCAATCTGCCATACAAGACTCCATATGCTTAAAACTATCTATCACCCACATTTTATCTCCCACATACCCACAATAATATAAATCCAATATATATTCTTCATAGATACACATGAAGATGAAGGGCAATATATGATGTAAAGTTATCCTCCATCCTCACTGTCATTACTAAATAAATCTCTGATAGAAAACATTCCTGTAGGGACTTGATTTGTTTTGAGAAACAAATGTAAGCAATTTCAACATACTTCTTATGGAAACTCGATAGACAGAAAGTTACAAAATGCTTGACACAGACTTGATAGAATACATTCAACACATTTATCTGATAGTACAGATTTGTATCCTTCAGCTAGATTATATTGTCAGTTTGCACATTGCAGTGGGAGCTCGGCCAATCCATTGCTTATTAGATATATAATAAATCTAAGTCACAGATTCAATCAAAGCAACAGAAAGTAAAAGAAAAGGGACTTTTCAAATCCCAGATGCCTATATTTTAAATAAGTCATTCACAGACAATACTGTAATGCAGGTTTTTACATACTAGCAAAGGCATCATTTGATTTTATTGTCAGTATGTTCATTCATATGGAAGGTATAGGGGTGATATACTACCATCAAATCTAATTTCTAAGACACTTGAGAATATATTTGTCTAAGGGAAAAATTGAGGATTTCATTTTAATTAATGAAACACAAATTAATTAAAAAAGGGATAGAGCAAGAAAAGAATAGGCAATTATTCTGGGTTTTCTCTCTCTTCCTCTCATTTTGACCAGAAATTCCATCTTGACCCTGAAAAATATTTCCACATGCAAGCTTCATCAAAACCAAATCATTTTTGCAAAAAGTTTTGGTTTTGACAAACTGACATTTTCTGACAAGAAAAAGAGTTCAGGAGTTGCAAAACTCCTCCCAACCAGTTTTATTGTACACATACAGGTATAAGGAGCATGCAGAGAACATTTTTGCAAACTCAAAAAAAGGGGTAATGTAGTCCTCAGATCAAATGGCTAAGAAAGGAGATAGTTGTTTACATTTACAAACTCTAGAAAACATTTCCACAGAATAACTACTATATTCTGTACATGAAAGCAGTTGAAGTAGTGTTTAAGAGACAGAGTAATGTTGAGGTCAACCCACTTTAGAAATTGATAAATCAAAGGAATGACATTGGAATACAGTGATATTTTGACCCTATGGAAGTCAATGGAAGTTATGGCTCTGCCTTTCATTATTATATGTAGGGCACAATGTATCCAGATTTGAAGGCTAATCTAGAAAGCTAACAACTAGAACTACTGAGATGTTTCAAATGGGAACATTTTTTACCAACATTTTGAATTTTGGTGAAAAAGGGGGGAAGTTTAATAAGAATTTTAACCCACCCACCCCCTCCGCCCCCCATCTAAAAGCCTCCCCATTCTCCAGTCAGGTTCATTAAGAACTATACTGAAATAAATATGATTGCAAAATGCAATTTGAGTCTCCAACAAAACCTGGTCTAGAATATCTGCAGCTGATATCAAGTAAACAGCATTCAGCCAATGAAACAAATGACTATCACTACGATAAAAATAATTAATTATACTATATATCTTTCATCCGGCCAATTGAACAGGTTCCATATATATTTGTATACCACTTATATGATACTAGAAGATTTACCTGGCATATCTCGGGTCCTTAATAGAATTAATTTTTGATTTTCTAAATTTAAATCATTGCTCTGTGGTGGACTTCAGATGAGGGGTTCAATATGTAGCTCTCCCTTACCACAGCAGCTTGCAGACAGGTGAGAAGCACCTCTCAATGGCTGCTGCAGCTCCAGCAGGCACAGCTGGGGGAGGTCGCATGTCTCCCATGTTGAATAGGTCCTGGTTCAACTGCCCCCGCCATCCCCAGCCAGAGTGTGGAATGCAGCAAACCACGTACTTTCCCCTGACTCCTTGCTATAGGGGAACAGCCAGCAATGTTGGCATCACTGGGAATATGGGCCAAACCTTTTAGAATACATAAAGAGACAGCGTTGTGATTATAAAAAAAATATTTGCATTTATTTTGTAAGGCCACAATTGTCAAGAGTGATCAAACAACAAGCAAACACATGATCCTAAATCACTATTATGAAGGCAAATTTCAAAGAGATATAGTTTTCTTGAAGACCAAGCACTACCTGGATTGATCTTTATCTATATCCTTCAAAAAATCTGGGTGTTCAATCTATGTCAGACACTGATGATCTGCTCATGCCACCAATCCCTTTCCTGGCCACATGATCTCCATTCATTTAACAGCATCCCTGGATCAACACTCTTTGTAATTTGTTGGACTTCCATCTTAATAATACATACATTCTATGAATGTCACCAAAACCAGGCCAGTGCTGATGGAGGCAGATGCTGGGTTTGACTATGAATATCCTCTTTTCTGATCTTGTCACTTATTATGGAGCAGCTGATGAAGATGATGAAAATCAGGAATGTCAGTCTGTTGCTTTTCCACCTTCTTCTGCATTCACATTTCACAGCCATACAGCCAAGTTATCATAACCATGATCTCTGTAGATCTGCAACTTCATAAACAGCTTATTGCCCCAATATTTTCACAGAGACCACCGAAGGGCCTAAAACATGACAGCAGCTAATGCATCCACATTTTTTAACATCATCAAGAACCATCTATTTAACAATTGCCACCTGTACCATATCCTTTCCTCGTGTGTTAATATTGTATTGGTTGTCATCTAGAATTGTAGGCTGGTTGATGGTAATGGCCAGAGACTTAATTTTCTCTGGATTGATCACCAATTCAGTGGGCACTGCTTCATATCCAACCAGACTAACTATTTGCTGCAGTAATTCACCAAAATGAACAAGCAAGGCAATGTCCTCAACATTTGTGTGTTTTCAAAGCAAATTCATGTTTTCTCACTGTGACCTTTTCCAGCTTACCCATCAGCAAATCTGATGATTCAGCAATTATGATGACTAAACCCAGTCTGATGGGGTGGGAATTTTCAGTAGAGCCACCTTCTTTCAACCAAGAAGAGATCTGGATCACAGCCCATAAGTCAAAGTTGGAAAGGCATGAGGAGTTTAAAACATCACCCCTGACTGGAAGACAGCTGAGAGTATTTGTATATCACAGCTGCACAGGCTGTCTCTTTTAGACTCCCTATTGCATAACTATCATCCCCATTGACTTAATATCATCCAGAAGAAGAAGGATGTTGTTCTGCCTCTGTTCAAAACACATAAGGATAAATGTAACAACTACCACACTGTTGTCAGACTAAGGAAACATCCTTACATCCATGTTACTATCTTGAACCAACAATGACCTTCATGGCTAGGGTCAGGGCTTTACTGTCAACCAGATCTTCAACTTGAGACAGCTTTCCAAGAAGATGGCTAAGTTTAATGAACACTATACTTTTTATAGACTTCTCTAAATGCATTGAGCAAGTTCATGGCATTTGCTGAGCAGATTTGGCAACCATAGGATGATAGCATTACCGATAGAACCACTCTGTAATGGAATGAAAAGCTGGGTTAGAATTAATGGTAGGAATCCAGCATGGTTTCCTGTTTCTACAGGGGAAAAGTGAAGAGCATCTTTAAATAATCTTCCCATCAATTCTGCAAATTAATACTGCCATCCTGATTCTTTACGTGCCATCTTCTGCTGCAAACACTGCAAAGTTGAACCGAGGGTGTGGAAATTGTGCCTACCTGCAGCCTGTTCTAAACTGCCTAAGTGAGCCAATTACTTGATGTTCCAAAGCTAAAGCCTTTCAGTATTTGCTCTCAAAATCATGGAAATGAAGGGTTGGAAGTGAGATCAGTAGGTCATCTAGTCCCGTCCCTTGTACTCAAACCAGGACTAAGTAATAATTAAACCATTTCTGACAGATGTTTATCTAACCTGTTCTTTAACCTCCAATAAAGTAGATTTCACAGCTTCCTCTAGGCAATTAGTTCCAGTGCTTACTTACCTTGACAGTTAGGAAGCTTTTCCTAATGTCCTGCCTAATCCTTTTCTGCAGTTGGAGTCCATTATTCTTGTCCTATCCTCAGAGGTTAACAAGAAATTTTTTTCACCATCCTCCTTGTAATTACCTTTTATGTACTTAAAAACTGTCTCTCTCACCCAGTCCTCTATTCTCCCAACTAAACAAACCCAGTTTTTTTAATTTTCCCTCAGAAGTCAAGTTTTTTAGACCTTTATATTTTCTTACTCTCCTTATGGGTTTTCTTCAGTTTGTCCCCATCATGCTTGATGTGTGGAATGCACACCTGGACACAGTACTCTAGCTGTGAGGTTTTATCAGCACAGAGTAGAATGGAATGGAGTAGAGTGAAGTCTTTCCCTCATCAAGGGGCTACCCAAACTCTAGTGAGTGGGCCACATGAATGGGCCTACTTCATCTACTTGGACTACAAGACTGTTGTAACCAAGATGATCTTCCAGGGTATGTCTACACTACCACCCTAGTTCGAACTAGGGTGGTTAATGTAGGCAACCGAAGTTGCAAATGAAGCCCAGGATTTGAATTTCCCAGGCTTTATTTGCATCTTGCCGGGCGCCGCCATTTTTAAATGTCCGCTAGTTCGGACTCCGTGCCCGTGGCTACACGTGGCATGGACTAGGTAGTTCGGATTAGGCTTCCTATTCTGAACTAGCGGTACACCTCATTCCACGAGGAGTAATGGTAGTTCAGAATAGGAAGCCTAATCCGAACTACCTAGTCCATGCCGCGTGTAGCCGTGGGCAAAGAGTCCGAACTGGTGGACATTTAAAAATGGTGGCGCACGGCAAGATACAAATGAAGCCTGGGAAATTCAAATCCCGGGCTTCATTTGCAACTTTGGTTGCCTACATTAACCACCCTAGTTTGAACTAGGGTGGTAGTGTAGACATACCCCCAGATAGTATAAACTTAAAAAACAACATATGGTCTGGTGGCACTTTATAGATGGTATCATGAGCTTTCATGGGCACAGCCCATTTCTTCAGATGACCAGATAGTAGTTTTGCTAACTTGCATACCCAGAATTTGCTGGATGTGCTGATTAAATTATAGTAGCCCTTTCATTGGATGCAGTGGGAGTAAATGACTTTTATGGTCAGTGTTGTGTAATCAGCATGCAGTCCACTTCACATGTCCTTGCTTTACGTGTGTATCACTATAGAATCATAGAATTCTACAAATGGAAGGGGTCTCGGGAAGTTATCAAGTCCAGTCCGCTGCCCTCATGGTAGGACCAAGCACCATCTAGATCATCCCTGCTCATCATTTCCAACCTGCTCTTAAATATCTATAGTGATCGTGATTCCACAATCTCCCTAGGCAATTTATTCCAGTGTTTAACCACGCTGACAATTTCCCCAATGTCCAACATAAACTAGCATTAATACTATCATGAAAAACCTATGAATACAAATCAGTGGAATCTGGCACACTTGCATAGACAATAGTAAACAAAATGTCTTAGGTCACACATAAGATCTCGATGGGCCACATATGGCCCATAGGCCACAGTTGCCCACCACTGCTCTGTGCTGTGTTGTTATAACTATGAAAGTCCAAGAATATTCAAAAGACAGCTGTGTGAGGTAATATCTTATATTGAACCATCTTCTGTTTCTGAGAGAGAGAGAGTGTTTATCAAGTTACCTTTTTTTCAGGTCCAGAAAAGGTCCTGAGAGGGTCTCAGCTCAATACAAGATTGGACAGACAGTGTAGGATAAGTATAAGTAGTGAGCACAAATTCTAAGGGACTATTCAAGGTTAAGTGACCCCGAATACATTTTTAATCATAAGATACAAAGGGTGGTTAGTGGGTTATAACTAGTTGTGATAAGCCATAAATATAGTATGTTATTATAGACCATGATTTTTAGTGTTTAGCAATTTTTTTTTAATTTAAGATCCGAGTCTTGTCTTATGAAAATGTTGTGCAGATTTCCTGTGATAATGTGGACTGATAGGTCAGAGATAGAAAAATCACTTATTAGTCCTCATCCTCAAAGGATTCCTCTGAAATATGACTTTGAGACAAATAGTAGCCGTGTTTTGTTTTTGTTTTTTTTTCTTAGCTCCCACTGCTATTAACATCTTCTGACAGATCTATGGTTGGCATTTGAAGGGCTGAAACACCAGCTCCAGCTGGCGGAGTCAGCACCAGTGACCTGAAACAGCAGAGAAAGTGAGACTTCATTCTCTCTTGCTTTGATGGCCTTAAACTGCTAAGAATGCTGTAGAGATATATTTAAGAAAGATTGTGATTTGAGACTCTCCTTCATAATGCACTGTGTTGTGAGTGTGGAGATTTGGAGATGTGCCCTGGGGGTATGGTTGAGAACAGCAGGTGGCTGTAAGCACCAGTTCACCAGAGATACTCTCCAGTTTTTTTACTGACATTATATTATTATATTATTTTCTCATTCACTGGTTTGTGAATTCACTTGATTCTAATAACATTTTGTTTAAAAAAATTAATTTCAAACCATTAACTAGCTGCTCTGTAAATCAGAGGCACACTTTTGTCAACAGAAGCTGATGGGAAGTGAGAAATTCAGCACCTCTGCTAGCTAATTTATCATTGACCAATCATTGGCCTACCAATCAGGTGTGAGGACAGAACAATAACATTTGGGGAAGATGTTACTGGTGAAGCCACCATCTGTAATGTTTTGGTCAGTTGCCCTTGAAGCTTAAGTTGCCAAGAGTTTCTCTCTTCCTCTAAGGCAAAAAAATAAAATAAAATAAAATAAAATAAAATAAAATAAAATAAAATAAAATAAAAACCCACCTCACTAAGGAAACTTGCAATGATCCTAAATATTCGACTTTATAGCTTTTTATATCATACAACATTGTCAGGGCTGGTAACAGACTTCACTGGGCTCTGGGCAATATGTGGGGCCTTGACTCTGGGCAATCCAGAAGGGACAGAGCCTTGGGCAGAGCTAAGGGTAGTGAACACTCAGTGCCACCCAGAGCATGCCCCACCTCCCCTACCCAGGCCTCAGTGCCATCCAGACTGCACTGTGCTCGGCTCTGACAATGATTTTTAAAGAGTCTGGCTCTAAAGCCCTCCCAGACATACTTAAATCACCAGGCCCTATGGCAGGGGTAGGGAACCTCAGATCTGGAGGCAGGATGCAGCCCTCAGCTTGCCTGGATCTGGCCCCCAAGGCTCAACATTGGGGAGCCCACACTAGCACTCCAGCCCCCCTGCCACCCACCCAAAGGGCTGGAGCACATAAAATCTACTAGCCTGCCCCCCCACCCTGCCACAGGCTCTGGTGTGTTAGGGGAATATGGGAAGTGTATTTCTCCTTCTCAGTCAGGGGCTTCTCACTTTGCTTCTCACTTGTGTGAGGCTCCCAACTAATTTTTCTGTGGGTCAACGGTCCCCAACCCAAAAAAGGTTCCCCAACCCTGCCCTACGGCAACTTTCTTCCCCCTCCCATCAGCAACATTGAGCACTATCATATATGACAGCTACAGAACACTTTTAAGGTAATTATGTCAAAAATGTTTTATAATTGTTTTTATTCCTTTATTATCAATCCTTTTATCCCTACACCTATAGAACGGAAGACTTCTTAGTGTCATTATGTGGGACTTACAAGGAGAGAAAGATAAAAATTATGAACCTTTCAGAAGTTACCTAACTGCAATCTCCTCCTCTATAAAGGAGTGTTCGTATATAACTGAGTACATAATAAGAGTATCATGTCAATAGAACCTTCTAACTGAAAATGGGGATTAGAAATGGATATGGATCCTGATTCCGATCCTGGTTTTACAAGCACGTAATTATAAACTAGAGTTTGAATGTTGGAAGATTTGTGGCATTAACCTGTCTTCCACTGAATACTCATAAACATCAGTTTTATCTATTACACTTTTCACATATTATCCATCCTGATTTGTTCACAGATCACTTCTAGAAATAAAGGTTGCAGATTCAGAGCCAAGGCAGAAACCCTTTTTTGTTAGTAGTTGTTTAAATTTTAAATATTAGAGTTCCCATGAAGCATTTCCATTTTTCATTGGAGAAGTTAAAATTCTACTATTTACATGAAACAAAGAAGGGAGAGAGAAACAATATTTAAAGACATATTAACAGAACAATTGATTCTTATGTATCATTTAAAAATTTTGCATGTGTCAGTCAAAGCTTTCTGAGGTCTGAAACAAATACAGGCAGTCCCCGAGTTACGCGGATCCGACTTATGTCGGATCCGCAGTTACGAACGGGGCCCTCCCTCTCCCTGGTCTCCAGCAGACCAGGGAGAGGAAGCAAAGCGGCGGAACACGCGGGCAGCGGACAGCCCAGACGCGTCTGGGCTGTCAGCTGGCCGCGTGCTCCCCGGCTTTGCTCTGCTCTGCTCTGCTCCCGGTCCCCCTGGTCTGCAGACCAGGTGGACGGGGAGCAGAGCAGAGCAAAGCCGTGGAGCACGCGGCCAGCTGACAGCCCAGACACGTCTGGGCTGTCTGCTGCCCGCGTGTTCCGCCGCTTTGCTCCCCATCCCCCTGGTCTACAGACCAGGGGGACGGGGAGCAAAGCAGAGCAAAGCCACGGAGCCCGAGGGCAGCAGGATAGCCACGGCACGTCTGGGCTGTCCCGCTGCCCCCGTGCTCCGCGGCTTTGCTCCGGACGCCTGTGGTACAGCAGCTGGGGTGCTGCCGGTTGGTCCCGTAGCGCTGCTCTGGGCGCCACTGGACCAACCCAGCAGCACCCCAGCTGCTCTGCCCCAGGTGTCCCCAAGTCAGCCGCTGCTGAAACTGACCAGTGGCTGACTACAGGAAGCCCCTACCCCGGGCTTCCTGGAATCAGCTGCTGATCAGTTTCAGCAGCAGCTGACTTGGGGATGCCTGGGGTTCTTAAGTTGAATCTGTATGTAAGTCAGAACTGGCCTCCAGATTCATCCGCTGTTGAAACTGATCAGTTTCAGCAGCGGCTGAATCTGGATGCCAGTTCCGACTTACATACAGATTCAACTTAAGAACAAACCTACAGTCCCTATCTTGTACGTAACCCAGGGACTGCCTGTACTTAATTTTGTGTTATATAATAGACTGGTATCTAATACTTGAAATCAGATGCTGGTGGCATCAGTAGAAAGAAGGTTTTCCAAGGAAACTCAGGCCCATTTATTAAGTAATTTGAGTTTCTCTGACCATCAATTTTAATATACATAATTTTTTCTTTCACATATATTTTGGTATGCAGAAATCTGTGTGACTCATCTAATTACAAAAATAATATTAGAATCTAAAAAGAGGTCTTAATACAGTTCATTAAGGATTTTAAATGAAGTGTTCGCTAATCAACATTTAACTTCCCTGTGTTCTAATTAAGTGATAATCAGTAATCACCATTGTCTCAGAATATATGAGGCAATAAAAATCAGTCCCATGTACAAAATAAAGTGCCACAACATTAATTGAATAATGTAGCAAGAGATTTGTTTTTGCCCCATTCTTTTTGTGGTCTTCCTTGTGGAGTTTTGTATTAATTATAGTGAATTAAGTGAGTTGTGGCTAGTTAAGGATTCCTTTTAAAACTGAAAATTGAAATTGACTATAGCTATGAGTTCCGAGCTATAGTTGGCTGTGCTTCCACTATATGCATTTTATTTTGGGTCCTCTCCAGCAGAGAGTTACAGTGGAATTATAAACACAACGGTGTGAATTGTCTTCTAGGAAGTTTTCATTCCTTTTTTAGTCAGGCTGCTTCCCTTATATTCTTTGAGCTGAACTGTTGCTGGATAGTAAATTCCCAGTCTATCCAGTTTGTAAATATTTGGTGAAAACTATCTGAATTTTTTCTCTCTACTGAACAGGGTGCTTGCCTACTGAATAAGTGCTAAAGAAATTGTTGATGAAATGCGCACACAGTATGTCATCCTAAGCACATCAGCTGAAGTCAATAATTTATACTTTTTGTCCAAAAAAGGGAAAAATTAAGAAGCTTTCAGAATAGAATCTCAGTCCTAGAGCTCAAGTGGCAACCTCTTCATCCTATTCCATTTAGATATTGAGAAGGTTTTGAAGTGACAGGGGTTTCAGCTGCTCCCAAGCTGGAGCCAGCAAGGAGAATCCTTCTACTCCTGCAATCAACAGAGACTGAGCTGGGCCACTCCTTCTTATCCTAGGCTACATCTAGATTGCCGTTTTTATTGGAAAAAGGTACGCAAATTGCACCGCACAATTTGTGTACCTTTTTGTGATTGTTTTTTCAGAGGAGGCATTTCCAAAATTTGGCCCATCTACCCTGGGCCAAATTTCAGAAAAAAACTCCTCTTTTGGAAGACTAACAAGCACTTTAAAGACTATGTAGCACTTTAAAGACTAACAAGATGGTTTATTAGATGATGAGCTTTCATGATATTAGAGGTGGGGAAGGGTAGATGTCTGTGAGTTAATAGTATTAGAGGTGATAATTGGGGAAGCTTACCCATTACAAAGATAGCTTCCCCAATTATCACCTCTAATATCATTAACTCACAGGCATTCACCTTCCTTCCCCCCCCCCCCCCCATATCCCCCTTCTGTTCTGAAATGTGATTTGTCCTTTTCATATGTGTTCATTTTTTTAAATTGTATCCTTTGGTATATATGGCTGTGACTATTTTCTTCCACTATTTGATCTGAGGAAGTGCGTCTGGCCCACGAAAGCTCATCATCTAATAAACCATCTTGTTAGTCTTTAAAGTGCTACATAGTCCTGTATTTTGTTTCACCTATAAAATTGGGATTTCTGATCACCCTAGTACTCAGGCATGGAGGGTAAAATTCACCTGTGTACAAAAGGCACAAACCTGGCAATTTAGTTCCTAATTGTGCCCTTAAAATAAGATAAATGTGCATTATGCTAGAGTGCTACTTGGGGAAAATTTCACCCTTAAAAATAAGATGATTTACAAAGATAATGCAGGATTTCTCTGGGGCCAGGACTGTGTTAGAATTCTACTCTAGTGTCACAACCACAAGTCCCTCCCTCTTTTTCTCTGAACAATGTCAGTACAGAATTCATTTAATCTTGCCTTGGGTGCAGGGGAAAGCAGGAGAGATGGAGATATTCATGTTCATTCAAAATACCCATTTTACCTATATGCTCACATATTTTAGGTTCATTTTTGGGTGCCTTGCTTTAGATTTACCCCTAAATATTAAAACTAGTCAGCTATGAGGCTACAGAATGATACAATATGAAACAGCTTAGCCCCCACTTAAATATTTTATCTGTTTAGTGATATGGTATATAAACCACAAAAAATTAAATAGTTTCTTTGTTCAAATTGAACTGAACCCCATTAGAGACTGTCAAAAGCAACATAAATAAGAGAACAAAGCAAAGCTTGTTTGACAAAAGTGACAGCAAATAAATATGCAATGCCTGAGAAATGGTAAATGTAGTTCTCCAAATTAGATTCTGATATCACTATAATTTGTGTTAAACAAATCAGAAAAAATATCACTTTTTAATTCTTACAAACTGCAGATTTCAACCAAGCTGAATAGATAATTATGTTTTCCACCATTTTGCAGAATGAAGAAAAGGGCATTTTATCCCATTTATTTTTTGTTTTGTTTTCTTGGCTCTAGACTCCCCAGCAATTTTGAATCATTGTAACTTTTATTTAAATGAAGTACAAAACTAATAATTTTACATGTTGCAAAAGCAAAGTTAGTGATCTCATTTTCACTGTTGTATTGAATACATATTTGTTTATCAGCACGAAGCTTCTTATCTTCCTTCATAGCCCAAGGCAGAGTTAACATTTAATTAGAAATCTCAGTTTCTAAAGCTATTGAGGTTATTGCCTTAAAGTGATCGTCCTACTCAGTGACAAATACTCAAATAGATTAAACAGGAAAACTTTCTATATGTTTATACCCATTTTGCTCTGATGGTACTGCTTGTTATTAAAACACTGATTATTGTGCCCAGTGAAAACTCTCACATTTCTATGGCTTCTTAACAATCACTGATCAGAAATGAGTGGATGGCAGAGTTCTGCCCTCATTTGCAGCTGTTGGACATAATGGCAATAAGGTCCAAATTCAGAAGAGCACTTAAATATATGTTTAAATCCCAATGTCTTCAGTGGGATTTAAGGACACCCTTAAGTGCATTCCTAAAATAGAGCCTAAATGAAGGGGACATGGGCCCACTGTATTTTATGTTATATGTAATTATAATTGTTCCATGATTGAATTTATTTTGTACTCAGAAGGAGTGGGATATAAGATATTTCAAGCCCTTAATTTTATATGAGGTTCCAAAAGAGGAAAGAATACTTCTGTAAGGATGAAACAGTTTAAGGTTCCAAGGTTGGTTGTGCTCAGAGATGTTAAAATTCTATACAGAGAAAGGTCCCTTTAAAAACTGATTGACAGCTGCTGCTGATGAAATTCTTCCAATAAAACAGCTAGGCGACTCAAGAATGTGGCAATAACAAATAATGAATACTCCATTAAGAGTGTGAACATCTGATCATTTTAGGATGTGGAGTTAAATCTGCAGTACTTAAGGCAAGTTCCCATTGTCTTCTGAATATTTTATCATGAACATCTATACTTATCTAGCTCTTTCTGTAATTAATGGCAAGAATTTAATTCCACAGAACTTTATCACAAGGGCAAAACCACAAACAAAGGGAAAGTCCTGTAGGAGGCGAAGTATAAATTATATAGTAATGATAAGTTAGAGTTCAGCTAAGAACTAATATCTGGTATTCAGACATCACCATGATTCTTGTATAAAACAACTTATATTTCTCTTCAGAGGTATGGTCTTTCCCTGAAAGAATAGGCTCCTGAAAAGAAAATATGTAATGTTTTGTGCCACATAGAGAAGTCCATATAAAATAATTTATTGTAAAGCAAATCAAATTTCAGAGTACTTCAAAAACATGATTATGTTGCTGAAGAAACTGTTCTGTCCAAGAAACCATGGAAAAATTCCAGAACTTCTATGCTAAATCAATTATAAATAGGGATTACAAATAATGAGAGGAACTCAAATTTATTGTGTCTTATCTGTTTTATCAACTTCTTAATATGTTTTAAAAGTTTATTTAATACAACAAACATGCATATGTAATACCAACAGGCAGAACCAAATGTGGGACCTATGGAGTGCAGTTCATGTGGAAAACCCAGCTGGATCTCTGCTAAGGCTGTAAACTAATTCTTCCTCTCTGTAAGTGGTCTAAGTACCACTATATGGAATAGTAAATCATTTCCAGTCGATGTATGGGTTGCATATATATGTGGAGGTGACATTTGTATGATAAATTGCTAATAATCAGTAGTCTAGTAAAGGAAAAGAGAAGGCATGCTATCTATAAATATTTAAAGACTGTAAATATCAGTGATGTAAAGGAAATATTTACTGTAAGATTATTGTATTTAGGGTGATCTATGAGAGTAAGAGCTGGTAGTGGCATTAAAGAAAGATGCTTATAGATGGAACAGTGAGGGTTAGATTATACCTGTAATCTCCCAAAGGAAGCCATGCCAGATGCTTGAGGCATTCAAACTAAACTACACAAAAACTAAAATATATACTCTAGAGATAAGACCATACTATATTATACACTATACATAGAAAATCACTCAAGCATAAAATTATTCCTTAATTCCATATTTAAAATAATTAAAAAATGAGCACCCTGTGAATATGCCAAGCAACTAATGATGTATGTCCCAGAGGTATGAAGGAAATACAAAAGGACTGAGAGAATCTGGTCCTGGCCAGAAAAGCCAGCCTTATGCTTCAGGAAAAACAGGCAACAAAGCTCCAGGGATTACTTCATATTGCCTAGTTAGTTCTTCCATGGAATATAATAAAGAAGACATTTTTGATCTAGACCTTTGGTTTGTTGTGAATATTTCCTCCCACAGTATGATGCACTAAGAAGTAAGCTATGCAGTGTTTTCACCATGGTCCCTGATATATTTAGAAATACAAATTTATATCTGATGTTATTATTAATATTCAATTTAGAGTCATCAAGTTTTGCTGAGGAAAGTTTCATCAGACTTTGTAACAGAGTCACTTCTGATTAGCAATTTAGAGAAAACCAGAATGTTCGTAGAGTTATTTTACTTCTTTTATTTAGCTTTAGGGGATAATGTCTCCCCTGTGCAGTTTACAGAGTTGCAAAAACTTTACCAAATTGATCTGAAGATGTAAACTCTGGTAATGAATTTTCCAAATCCTACCAAGCTATCGAGCTAACTAAAGTCCATAATCCAGTAAAGGGCGGAGCTTTCTATTTATAAACAGCTGTTCTGTTTCATTAATGAATGTTTTCAAAGTGGCAAAATATGATATTCACATTCATATCCTTGGAAGAATGTTTATGTTATTGTGGTGTTTTCATTTTCAGAATCTTTATAAGCTGAAAAAATCAAATAATTGTGATCAACCATGTGGAATAAATAATAATAATTAATAATTTCTGCATGCCACTATTCAAAATGTGGTTATGTTGTTGGTGACTTTTAAATGCATGATTATATGCATATTTCAAAGACCAAAAAGCAAAAAAGGGAAAAACATACTGTTTGATTTTACTGCATTCAGGATTATCATTTATCTCCCAGGGCATTTTCATACTACAGGAGAGTTTCTTCATTTGTTCTACAGTCATGGAGATGCAGTGAGGTACAAATATTCTGGTATTATGACATGATTTATGGCTATGGTGGGAGAATACACCATGACTGCTATCCCTTTAATGATTGAAATCTTTTTAATACCCAGCAGTTACTATACACCAGGGTTGTGTTTTGTTCAACAAAATATTTATACCATATAAGTTTTGAGAATTTGTAGCAAACTGAAACATGGAGGGATTTTCTGTGGTCTCTGACAAGTAATATAATAAAGTTAGTTGACTATATCCCATTTTCTGTTGCAGAGATATTTTACAGAGCCTAGGCCAGTCAATGCCTTAGCTGCAACATCATCCTTCCCCTCTCCATGTGATAACATTTTAAAGATCATTTCTCTAAGTATCAAACACTGAAGCTAAAACTTGCACAGGTAGCATGGGATCTTTCATGTCTTCAAGTGGTCAGGACCTCTCTTTTGTCAGTTATTTCCAACCACAGATTGACCCCAGTGCCACACAAGTGTACTGATTCAGTCCTGACTCAGAAGAGAGAGTGGTAGCTACTGTACTGAATCCCAAACCACCAAGATTGGTACCTACTGTACTAAATCCCAAATACAAATTTCCTCTAACAGGCAGAATTTTCCTTTCAAGTGCTGATGCAGCCTGACCTTACCTAGCTACTGAAGTGTGTCAAGATCATAGTGTATGATGATACGGCTGCATAGAAATTATATTGGCATTTTCTCTCCTGGTTTCAGTGTTTATTGTATTTAATTATTTGTTTTTCATTGGTTTAATTAAAGTTTGAAACGCCATTCAAAAATGTTTTAATAGTATAGTGTTCTTTATTGCTGACACCATACCATCATAAAATCATACTTTTAACACAGAATACTTATAAAATCAGTTGTTTAAGTAATACTGGTGGCTACATGGATCTAGTTCTAGAAGAAATTGAAAATGTCCTAACCCTTATTTCCAGAATCAATAGAGTACCTATTGTTGGTATTTTCTATTCTGAGGGGAGGAACATTTGACAATGTGCAAGGAAAATATAAAAATACAATATTCTCCGCTCTGTTGTTATTCACAAATAAACCATACTTTTATTACATTTCAGAATCTATTTTACTCTGTCTCCGTACCACTTGCCATTTCATTTCTATTCTTCTGATTCTGTTACATTATTCAGTCTTTCTTGAAACTTTATGTTGGTTCTTTTTTTGAGTCTTTTATCTTTCAGCTTTGTATTGTATAGCAGTTCTTTTCCCTTTTCTTTTCCTCACTGCCACTGTCTGAACAACCTTGTCTCTTTTCTTTACAGCCTGGTTTTATCATAAGAACATTACTGTCCAATGTAATGAGACATGCATTGACCATCTTTATGTGCAGGAGCCAAGGGAAACAAGTTATCTAAAGTGGAAACTAATGGAAACAAAATCAGGGGCATAACAATTTATTCTTGAAATCTGGGGGCAGTTCTCCAGCTTTTGTATACTGTATAACTCCACTCATGTCAATTTACAGATGTAACCTTGGCTGTGTCTAGACTACATCCCTTTTCCATAAAAGGGATGCAAATTAGACACATTGCAATTGCAAATGAAGCGGGGATTTAAATCCCCCCCACTTCATTTGCATAAACATGGCTGCCACCATATTTCCTTATTGTTTTTTTTAAACTTGCTGCCTATTAATTTTATTAGGTGACCGTTGGTACTCGTGAAATCTACAGGATAAAATAAACTTTCTTATTCACTTTTTCATGATTTTATATATCTCTGTCATATACCCTCTGAGTTGTTAATTTTTTTCTAAGCTGAATAATTCCATTCTTTTAAATCTCACCTCATATGAGAGTTGCTTCATATCCATGACCATTTTTTCTTCCCTTCGCTTTACTTTTTCCAAGGTTAATATAATTATTTTTGAGATGAGGTAACAAGGACTATATGTAGTAGCCAAATCATAGGTGTACCATGAATTTGTAGTGTGGCACTATATTTTCTATATATTTTCATAATGCCACTATATACATATGCTTTTTGCAGCAGATATGTAGTTGTATTCATGCACATGAATTAATAGTCTGGGAACATAGTTTTAATGGTGCAAAACTCAATATATTGTCCACCATACCAAATGAAGATCTTACTTCTAATGTTCCCATTTCATTCCATGAAAGAAAACTACATCATGACAAAGAAATAAATCTACCAAGGCTGACTCTATTCAGAATGTAATTTACAAGGAAAGAATCTTTTGCACATGGTAAAAAGTGAAAATAACAACGGTTCTTTATCTAACTCATTCTCTACACTGTTAAAGCAATGTTCACAGACTACAGGTTCAAGTACAATAAAACACTATATTTACTGCAAAACCAAAAACCTTTGAGGAAGAAAAAGCCAAGTAGTTATTCAATGTTATACATCTGTAAATTTAATAATTGTTCTGCTACCATGCAAATTATGCCATAACATTATAAGGTATGCTTTGGGTACCTGTAATTTGCTATTTCTTTGATTCATGAAACTCAGTTCTTCTAGCATACAAGTCCTTCTCTTGTTTCATGCTCAAGCAAATGCATAAATCCAAAAGGGGCAGAGACACATAGGTAAGCTGAGCGCAACAGTGCAGAAAATACACTTCATTATAGAAAATATTCATAGAGCAAGGTATGTAAACAAATATATTTATGATGTTGAATTTGTATTAATTTCTTTATTAGGAACTGGATTAATTCACATAGTGTTGAAGCATAAAACATGTATGAAATTAACATTTAATAACATTCTGTTCGAGTTATTTTGTTATTGCTAGAGATGGGTGATCTTAATTGATCTCATCTTCTGATCCCACATAAGGATATAAGAAATGTTATGCAACATCATGGTTCTTCTTCTCTAGTATCATGTCTCTGACAGTGGTCGGTACCAGAGTTTCAGATAGATAAATGGAACAGGGTTGGAGTGATGCACTCTTGTCTTTCACTCCTGGTTTCTGGCCATTAGAGGTTTAGGGTCACCCAACCATGTAGTTCCATCTCTGCTTGGCTGATCGTCTTTGTTGGACTTACCATTTGTGAACTTTTTTAGGGTTTTTTTTAACCCAGTAATACTTATGGTCATCTCAACATCCCATGGCAATGAGTTCCATGGTTTGATTGTGTGTTGTCTGGAAAAGTACTTTTTGTAAGCCTACTGCCTCTTAATTTCATCAGTTTCTATATTATGGAAAAGAGTAATCGATATGTCTCTATTTACTTTCTCCATACAGTTTATGACTTTGTAGATTTCTATCATACCCTCACTTATGTGTCTGTTTTCTAAACTGAAAACAACAGGCTTGAAACCATTCTTATACAGCAGACTGGCACAAAAAGTACCTGCTCCAGCAACTCTGTGGTACTGCTGCATGAGATGTTCCAAGGAAAGGGGAAAAACGAAGGCTACGTCTACACAGCAGGGTTCTTGTGCAAAAAAATGTTTTGCACAAGAGTTCATGCACAAAAGATCTTGTGCAAGAGCGCGTCCACACTGCCATCTGCTTTTGCGCAAGAGCATCCATGGCAGTGTAGACACTGTCTTGTGCAAGACAGCTCTGATGACCATTTTAGCCATAAGGGTTTCTTACGCAAGAAACCCCTGTGGCCCATCCAAGAGTCTTGCACAAGAGGGCTTATTCCTCATGGGGAGAGGAATAACTCTTGCACAAGAAGCCCTCTTTTCCGATGCCTTACTGTAAATTTACTTGTGCAAGAACACGTGTGCAGACGTATGTAGACGCTCCACAAGTTTTTGCGCAAGAACAAATGTTCTTGCACAAGAAGCCTGCAGTGTAGACGTAGCCCTAGGGTATAGGAGAAGGTATGGCCAAGGCAGCTCTGAATGCAATTCTGCATCCCTATAGTAGCCCATAGTGGACAGTACAGCAGGGGTGCATTTTAGAGCTGCTCATCAGAAGTTGCTGGCCCAGTTCCTGTACTAGCTGGGATGTAGTGGATACCCCAAGCTTCATTAACCACAGCCACACACTTTACCTGAGGCAGATGTAAAAAAAACCTACCCCCTGGTAGAAAGAGAAACACAAGCATGCAGGGCACTGTGCTAGTAAAAAAGGGACATTAAAATGCAGTGTAAAGGGCTTACTGTATATATATCACGGCTCAAGTTTGTACTGGAATTTTACTGGGTTTTGCAAGAGCCCCAGGAGCAGTGTGTACAAAAATTAATGCAAAAAGAGAAGGTAAAGGGGAGTAATGGGCATGGAAAGACAAAAAGAGACTTGGGGAAAAGGAAATGCAAGAAAGAAATACATAGATATACAGACCACTTGCCCATGACAGCCCCCTTGTTTGTGATTCTGATCTTCTTCTGTCCCCTGCACCTTGCTAGGAAAATATACCCACAAAGGATTGATAGTGCTTCCAGTCTACTCATCTTTATGATACTAATCTTAAGATCATGAGCCAAATTAATATATGGCAAAGAAAATCTTCTTAAGGGTAGGGGGAAGAGCCTAAATTTCTCCAAGGGGGAAAAGGCTGGTCAACGTGCAACCATAGCCATCCCTTCATCACACAGAGGCTAATGTTCTGTATTAAGGAACAGACCAAAAGTTATATGCATGCTTCAAGCATAGCAAGGGCTATCAGTGTGCATGATCCCTCATTCAGACTTAATGCTACCAGCCATCACTGCTTGGTGCATGGATCTCCTGTCATGCATTCTTCTACCCTCATAAATCCAGTCTTCCCTGTGTATATTTCAAGAGCCATATCTGAACCCAAATTAATAATATATATGGGTGGCAAACATTACTACCTTTCACTGGGAAGCATCAGTTCTTTTATATGTTGTAAATAGTTAAAACATAATTTCTTATACACCCTAAATGGTACACTGCATACGATATAACAACTCCAGGCAGACTCCAGGTTGTCATGCTTAAAGATACCAGTGCAAACATAAAAGATGAAAACTCTTTCTATGTTCTGTGATGCCACATGTTCGAAGGATAACATTTCAGACAGCATCAACCATCTTCTAGTCAACCCAACTGTTAATTGGAGTGAGACTAATTAATCCCATACCTTTTATGTGCAATGAGAAATATTCCCTCTCTCTTTTTTAAGCAGAAGATTTAGTGCTCAGTTTTATTGGTGTTTTAAGATTTTCCTTCTCTTTTTGTCAACAATATTAAGCTTGTGTAGAGGCCTCTGCAACACCAAAGTGCTCTGCAAGCTGATTCTGATACTGAAAGCCAAGCACTACTATTTTTCAAAGTTAAGTAACATGAATATGATGTGCTGGGTTCTTGCTCAATTAAAAATTCTGGTCTACAGATTTATACTGTCTAAAATGGAAATAGCTTTTTACAAATTCAATTATACCTAACACCTATAACCATAAACTCTCACTGTAATTTCTGCTGTAAAAAGCCCACAGTAATATACCTCACAACTAGAGTGATGAACCAAGGAAGCTACTTCTGATTGCTATGCATCAATAATATGCATATACTATCTAGTTTCAAAGACTATATTATGTGCTAGAAACACTCTTAAATTCTGCTGATTCATGCAAGTAGATGTAAAAAATAATCTATTCTTTCTTTGTGGATGGGACGGGTTGAATAGAACTCACTACTCATGTTCTTGATAGGCTTATATAGCCTCCATGTGCTATAAATATAAAACATTATTTTGGAAATATTATTTTTGCTTGCGGGAAATTGTTTAAATGGAAGGGGGAAATGAGAAAGTCAAAATCTGCTGACAACTGTTGATGTCAAAGAAGAAGTACATCATTTTCCCTCAGACTTTATTGTGTTTAATCTTTTTTTTTTCAACTGGCTGATTTACACATTAGCAGAATTTAAATGCAATAGAAAAAGATTAAGAAAAATACCACCAGCCAGCAAAAATCTGTTAAGACTTGTGTAGAGCCAGGCTAATTTTCACAGCATGATCTAATTTCACTTATGTAATTCATCCCCAGTGAGTCTTGATATGCTTAAACATCAAAATTGATATAATATGGCATCAGTTTTCAGGAGCCCTATCTAGCAGGTGAGCTATTTAGGTGGACATTAAGATGGATTCAGTTATGAAATCAAGACCTTAGCTTTTATTTTTCTTTCTTTTCCTATGCCTATTTCTGGAAAACTGAGGTCTGAAATTTTTCTCAAACTATATCTGGTTACAAATCTCAGGGTATGTCTACACTACCCCGCTAGTTCGAACTAGCGGGGTAATGTAGGCATACCGCACTTGCAAATGAAGCCCGGGATTTGAATTTCACGGGCTTCATTTGCATAAGCCGGGCGCCGCCATTTTAAAATCCTGGCTAGTTCGAACCCCGTGCCATGCGGCTACACGCGGCACGGAGTAGCTAGTTCGGATTAGGAGTCCTGAGGAGTACAGCTAGTTCGGATTAGAAGCCTAATCCGAACTAGCTACTCCATGCCGCGTGTAGCCGCGCGGCACGGGGTTCGAACTAGCCGGGATTTTAAAATGGCAGCGCCTGGCTTATGCAAATGAAGCCCGTGAAATTCAAATCCCGGGCTTCATTTGCAAGTGCGGTATGCCTACATTACCCCGCTAGTTCGAACTAGCGGGGTAGTGTAGACATACCCTCAGAGAGGTAACTGTGTCCATCTGTATCTGAAAAAACAGTGAGGAGTCCTGTGGCTCCTTAGGTCATATCCACACTAGAAAATTATTTCAAAATAATAACTCTCGAAATAACAAAATCAAAATAATGTATCCCCACTTCATGGGAGCTTTGAAATTAGTCCAAGGTAGGCTCCGTTATTGTGGATGCACTACCTCAACTTAGAGCCCAGGAAGCACTGAATAGTAATTACTTGAAATTACTCTGGTTAGGTCTACACTATAGCTTTTTTTGATTGCTTTTCTGGAAGAGGCTTTTCTGCCTCTAAATAGAGTCAAATGGCCAAACATCCTCCTCTTTTGGAGGAGCCCTTATTCTTCATAGAACGTGATACACAGGGCTCCCCGAAAGAGCGTGTTTTCTGTTCTACAAAAAAAGTGGAAGATCAAACAGTATCCCAGAAAAACCCTGCAGAGTAGACATACACCTCTGGGGAGTAGTTATTTTGAAATAGCAGCACCGGAGCATCCACATTACTGCCATTTCAAAATAATTCTTTCGAAGTTAGCGTTATTCTCTGAGGAAAGCAGGAGTATAAATTTCAAAATAACCAAAATAACAACCCATTATTTCAAAATAACTGGCTTGGTAGTGTGGACGCTCCACTTATTATTTTGACATAAAGAGGGTTATTTTGGAATTACTCCCTCATGTAGACCACAGTTTAGAGACTTCAGATTTATTTAGACATAAGCGTTTGTGGGTAAAAACCACTTCATCAGATACATGGAATAGAAATCATAGAGGCAGGGATATGTATAAGTACTAGAACACTAAAAAATGGGAGTTACTTATCAAGTGTAAGACCAATGAGGCCAACTCAGTGAGGGTGGATGTGGCTCAATCCCGGCAACAGATGTGGAGATATGAATACCAAGAAAGGGGAAATTGCTTCTGTAGTTAGAGAACCATCCTAAGTCTTTATTCAGTCCCAAATTGGTCGTGTTACATTTGCAAATTAATTTTAGCTCTTTTCTCTTTGTAGCCTGTCTTTGAAGTTTTTTTGAAAATGATGGATACTTTTAAATTTGTTACTGTCAAGTGTCTGATTTGTGTCCATTTATCCTTTGGCACAAAGACTGTCCGGTTTCGTCAAGATACATGGCAGAAGGGTATTGCTGGCATATAAAACATTAGTGGATGTGCAGGTAGATAATGGTGTGGCTGATGTGGTTAGGTTCTGTGATGGTGTCATTTGTATAGATATGGGACAGAGATGGCAATGGGGTTTGTTGATGAGATAGGTTTCTGGGTTAGTGTTTATGTAGTGCAGTGTGTGGTTGTTGATGAGTATTTGCACCAGGTTGGGAGGTTGTCTGTAGGTGGCAGCTGGCCTATCTCCAAGGTCAAATGAAATTGAAAGTGAGGAATCATTTTCCAGGATAGGTTGTAGAGTGTCAATGATGTGCTGTAGGGATTTTAGCTGGGGGCTATGAGGATAGCCAGTGGGCCTGTCCTATAGTAGGTAACTTCTGGGTACTCTCCTGGCTCTTTCAATCTATTTCTTAACTTCCCTAGGTGTGTATTTTAGTTTTTCCTATGTTAAATCAAGATAAAGAACAGAAATTCTGAAAAATATTTGCAAAACAAAAGAGAAAACTTTTTTGTTCATTTTGAGTCAACTGAAACATTTCATTTGACGATTACAAAGCATTTTGTTTCAGTTTTCATCTTTATCACCATTCTTTCAATCTACTTAACTTAAATTTCTAATGGAAGTGCCTTCAAGCTAGAAAAACAGACTTTTTCAACAGAAAATGTTCAAAATTTGACAATGTAAAACTTTTTCAAAACATATTATTGAGTCAGGAACTCTGCTGAATCTGACCCTGTTCTACAAGCAGTTTTCATTTTAATGTATTTGCATTTTTAAACAAAACAAAACAAATTTTTTAAAAAGGCTAGTTCTGTGGAAGGGTGGGATGTAACATTTTTTGTTTGTTTTTGAAGGCATCTAAGACATGTCAATGTGAAGTTCTTGCTGAAACCAAATAGGTTAGTAAGCTCCCACCATAGTCCATCAGATGCATTTTTGTTTGATTTTGTTTTCCTAGAATTAGACTCAGCACTCTTATATCTAAGCCTCATATACTATGCAGAATATGCTTCCGTGGAAATTTCCAACTAAACTCTTTGATTGCCTTTAACAAGTGCCTTTAAAGATGATGCAAAATGAGTACGACCATATATTATTCTATTAATAACTTACTCCATGATTATTACAACTGACAAGAAAGCCATTTTTCCTATGGAGAATTGTATTTGCAGTTTCTACACAATGCTCAAGCAGAGTGACTAGCCCAAGCACTTCTGAAATTTTAGCATTTGAAATTAATATTATATGATCCT
Source organism: Pelodiscus sinensis (assembly GCF_052426305.1). Classification (NCBI taxonomy): domain Eukaryota; kingdom Metazoa; phylum Chordata; order Testudines; family Trionychidae; genus Pelodiscus; species Pelodiscus sinensis. Next base: position 39,503,975 of record NC_143054.1, on the reverse strand, counting down.
GCTTTGGGCTGGGGGTTGAACTCGGTGACCTCCTATGGTCTCTTCCAACCCTATGATTCTATGATTCTAGAATTAAAAGGCAGATTGTAGTTTATTTTCTTACAATGATTAATAACTTACTCTATAAAAACTGAAGCCAATGGTGCAAGATGCTACTCAATTTGTTAGGGCATGATCGTCTGACCCTGAATTTGTGGATTAGTTTCAAAGTAATAATTTTTAGAAGAAAAAACAAATTCTCACACAATTATCCAAGCTGATGAGGCAGTGTTCAGATGTTAGCTGGTAGAAGAGAAGAGATGAGGTCAGGCCATCAGACCCAGGAGAAAATGTTACACCTGAGTAGGTCGGCTAATACAGCAGGAGCTTAAGTGTTTTAGGATGAAAAGAAATAGAAATTGAAAAGACTGTGAATTGGTAACAAAAATCAAGCAACTTCAATTAGTCTTGTCCACAAGGAAGTATCTGAAGCTGCAATATGAGTACAAATTACATTGTGTTCAGTAGATATAGAATCTATTTCGCAATCTGAAATTCTACTTTGAAAGAACAATAGGCCTTCTAACTAATCATGTGGAACAATTTACAACTGTCAACATCATAGCAACTGTACTAAATTGGTAGCTTAGCATGACCCTACACCAGAAGAGAAATTAGATGTTCTGATAACATTTAGAAGACTTAAAGAAATGATCAGCATTTTGGCAAACAGTATACAACTTTAGAATGAAGAGGCCTTCTATACCAGAGTTTCTCAACCTTTTTTATAAAATACCCTTTTTAAAAAAAAAAAACCTTAAGTACCCTCAGTACCTACAGTTTTCAGACACACACAATTTTTTTCTACCATTGCAATACATTTCTTTAAACAACTTAATCGTAGCCAGGTGGGTGATGCAATTTTTCGGTGTTAAAAGTACAAAAATAATAAAATGCTATAAAACTTTAAACAAAAATTCAGTTTTCTCCAAATATCAGTTGTGTTGCCATACCCAAGAAAATGGAAATGTCATTGCACAGTTACTGGCTAATTACAGATCTATTAAATTTCTAAGCAGTACAAATGGGCTGATAGTGAAATCTTTTCCCAATGTCTTCAAAGACAGTTGAATGGATATAATCCATGATTCACTGCAATACATTTTGTTTTAAGCAAATGAAGGTTTTGAGAGCCAGCTATGTTATCTTTTAAGTGCAGTTATCTGGGGGGGAGAGAGAGAGAGAGAGAGAGATCTGAAGTAGCCCATAACCCTTTCTCTCGACTCCCTTTGGCAATTTTATATTTTAAAAATGGGAAGAAGGACAATCCAGGGAATTACAGACTGGTCAACTTCAACTCAGCCCCTGGAAAACTCATGGAGGGTCCTCAAAGAATCCAGTTTGAACCACTTGGAAGAGAGAAAAATGATCAGGAATAGTCAACACAGATTTACCACAGGCAAGTCATGTCTGACCAATCTAATTGCCTTCTGTGACAAGGTAATTGGCTCTTTGAACATGGGGAAGGAAATGGATGTGATATACTTTGACTGTAGCAAAGCTTGTGATACAGTCTCCCACAGTATTCTTGCTAGCAAATTAAGGACGTATGGATTGGATAAATGGACTATAAAGTGGAAAGAAAGCTTGATGTCTGGTTGGCAGTCAGTACCAAGTGGAGTGCTCCAAGGGTAAGATCTAGGAGATCAATTTTGTTCAACATCGTTATTAATTACCTGAATGAGGGGATGGATTGCACCCTCAGCAAGTTTGCAGATGACAAAAGCTAGGGAGAGAGGTAGATATGTCAGAAGCTAGGAATATGGTCCAGAGTGACCTAGACAAATTGGAGGATTGGGCCAAAAGAAATCAGATGAGGTTCAACAAAGACAAGTGCAGAGTCCTACAGTTGGGACGGAAGAATCCCAAGCACTGTAACAGGCTGGGGACCGACTGGCTAAGCAGCAGTTCATTAGAAAAGGAATTGGGGATTACAGTGGATGAGAAGCTAAACATGAGTCAACAGTGTGCCCTTGTAGTCAAGAAGGCTAATGGCATATTAGGGTGCATTAGGAGGAGCATTGCCAGAAGATCTAAAGAAGTGATTATTCCCCTTTATTTGACTCTGGTGAGGTTCCAAATAGGATAGAGAAAGGCTATTTTCATTAGCGACAGATGGCAGAACAAGGAGAAATGGTCTCAAGTTGGAAGGTCTAGGTAAGATATTAGGAAAAAACTAGATTACTAGGAGGGTGATGAAGCACTGAATTGACTTACCTAGGGAGATGGCAGATTCTCCATCTTTAGAGGTTTTAAAGACCTGGCTTGACAAAGCCCTGGCTGTGGTGATTTAGTTAGGGTTGGTCAGGCTTTGGGCAAGGGGTTGAACTCAGTGATCTCCTGAGGTCTCTCTTCCAACCCTATGATTCTATGATTCTCTGAGGTGGATCTGTCATGGAAGGGGACTACAACTCCCATCAGCCCCCACCTTACTGAACTTCCTCTGGCCAGATAAGTGAAAAGTGTACTCTTATGATTGCAATATGAGTTGGAAGCATATGATGGCAATAGGAAGCTAAGGGGAAGTTCCAGGAACTGTGGAAAGATCTGCATGTGGAACAGGCTCTAATTGCTGCTTATCTATGTGGACTTGTGGCAGAGCAGCACCTGCAGAAGAAACTAGAGCAGAATAGGGTTGTCATCTGACCAATTTTCATCCATAGAGTCTGAGTTTTAACTTGTGTGTCCAGATGTCATTTGACAGACTCTGGTGCCCTTTTTATCATTGGAAACCCTATGCAGAAGGAAGGAAGTAGTGTAGCAGACACTGCTACCTCAAGTGCTAGGCTGTTCGTGTGACTCACAATGAATGGCACGTGGCATACAGGGATGGAGCCTTGGAGTGAAGAAGTGAAGAAGGGGTGGGGCCTCAGGAGAACAATTGGAACAGGGTAGGGCCTTGAGTGAAGAGGCGGAGTTGGGATGGGCTTTGGGGAAATGGGTGGGGCAGTGGGCAGGGCCCACTGGGGCAATGGAGTAACCTTGAGCAATGGAGTAACCTTGGGGGCGTCTACTTACCAGCCACTAGAAAGGTAGCAACCCTAGAGAGGGGCACCAGTGAGAAACACTGAGAGCTTAGAAACCTGTGAATACTTATTTGCCTGAATAGGAACTGTACTGGAGAGGGCCATCCAGGTAGCAGGCCAGAAGAGCCCTGACTTTCTATTGGACTGCCCCAAACTGAATACACCATTGCTCACTTTGAACTGTAAGGGTGCATCTACACAGTAGGGCTAAAGTCAAATTAAGCTACACAACTTCAGCAATATCAGTTGCATAGCTGAAGTCGAAATAGCTTAATTCAGCTTTTGGCGCCATCTACATAGCAGGAAGTCGAAGGAAGAACACTCTTCTTTTGACTTCCCTTACTCCTTGTGAAAAGAGGGTTAACAGGAGTCAGACTAAGAAGTCCTCCAGATCTACATTATTTTGAAATAAAGTTTTGTAGTATAGGCGCGCACTATGTTATTTTGGAATAACGCTGCTGCGTAGACATATCCTAAGGGTTGTGGATAGGGAAAGCAGAGAGTAAGAAAGGTATGGTTGGCTTCTTACATGTTGGATATACTCCCTGGGAAGCTGCTGCTCACCAAAACTCCATTAACTTTACAATTGTGACTTACACTGCATGGGGGTTGTATTGCACAGATGAACAGTAGCTGTTCTCAGCGAGGCCTGTCCTATTTTCACATGATTCAAGTGTTACCTCAGAGCTTTCATTTGTTGGCGCTCCTGGCTGCAGATGTTGTTTGGAGTTCTTTCATTTCTGCTAGTTTGTCTGTGACAATAATCTGCAGATGACAAAACTCCAAGTTAAGATCTTGAAGTATATTCAAAAACCTGCAAAACATACAAAGCTCTGACCACAGGCTCTGCAATATAGTAGATAATACTTATCACCGAAAAGCAGGCAGTCAGCTTTCACATGCGCTAATATGATCACACTGTAAAGACTGAAGAGAAAATGCTGTTGCACTGACGGATAATTTCACCAATTACATTTCTTTTCAGTTACCATATTTTCCCACATGAATACTTCTTTGATTCTGCTAAAAAGGTTTTCTTGGATCAGGGCTTTACAATTAAAACAAAATTGGTAGCCATGCTTTTTGGATAAAATAGAAAGCAACATGGAAACAAATGCAAATCAAGGAAGGATGTATTGGCTCAGATGTGCCTTGTGTTCCAGATGATTTGCAGCCTGTCATCCACGCAGAATAAAATAAAAAAACCACCCCAATCTGAGGAAGCCTAGTGGCATAGAAAGTACAGAATAGCTACTATGCCACCCCATCTGTCTGACTAGCATAAAAGGCATGGCCAGAGGAGAAGAGATCCAGAAGGGACTTCACTTAGCCTTGGTAACACATAGCTGGCATAACCCTTTTAGTAGTCACTGGAGCAACACTTAGCATGCTGTTATTCATGCCAGGGGACTGACCTGGTGCACAGCTGGCCTTGGTCAGGATGGCAGTTGCAGAAGTATTTTAAAGCATCTGTGTGTGCTTCTTGGCTGTAGCTGAGAATCTGGGCTATTAATGTTGAAATCACTTCACTTACGTTCATAGCAGGAGTGAATACTGATGACATGCCTTTGATCCAAAGTTACCAAAAGGCAATAAAAACCATGATGCAATAAACTACTGCTCAATGAGACAAATGCCACAAGAAATCAGGTGGCAGAAGCTCTGCCTCAGATGTCTTACCAGCAAGTCATTCTGATGAGGGGAGGTGGGTATAGATAGCTAGGAAATGTTACAATTTCTGATTGCTGCATTTCAACTGCTAGCACTTGGCAATTTGCAGAGTGTTGCCATTTTCTGAGGTAGAGAAGATGTAGCATGTTACAGAGCAGACTCAGGCCAAAATATGTGGGTGAAAATTTACACTTCAGGAACTTAAATAAGGGTGCATCTACACAGCAGGGTTTAACTTGAAACAAGCTACACAAATTTAGCTATGTCGATTGCGTATCTTATTTCAAAATAGCTTATTTCTACACAGCACTTAGGGGACATCTAGACTACAAGCCTCTTTTGAAAGAGGCTTTTTCGAAAGAATCTTTCGAAAAAGCCTCTTTTGAAAGAGAGCGTCTAGACTGCGACCTCTTCTTTCGAAAAAGTGAGCCACTTTTTCGAAAGAGAGCACCCAGGCAGTCTGGATGCTCTCTTTCGAAAAAGCCCTGTCTGCATTCAAGAATGCCTTTTTTCGAAAGGGCACTTTCGAAAAAAGGCGTTCTTCCTTGTGAAATGAGGAGTACCGCCGTCAAAAGAAAAGCTGCGTTCTTTTGATTTAATTTCAAAAGAATGAGGCTGTAGTCTAGACGCAGGTTAAGTTTTTTTCAAAAAAAGGCTACTTTTCTTGAAAAAACCCTGTAGTCTAGACACAGCCTTATTTCTAAATAGAGCACTCTTTCTCTGACCTCCCTTATTCCTCATACAATCAGAGTAAGAAGTTCTCCAGCTTGACAATATTTCTACATCCTTTCAAAATAACTGCCTGTTATGTATTTCGAAATAATGTTGCTGTATAGTCGTACCGCAGGGGAGTTAGAGTCTGTGTTACTGAAATCCAGTTAATCTCTGTTGATCAAAACCTAGAACAGATTGCAATGATGTCTGTTGGTTGAAGGAAGCATTTAGAGGAGTAGAGAGGTTATTTCAAAATAACGTTGCGCTATAGACGTACCCTAAGTAGCCTGATTTTCTGAGTTGCTGGATGCCTGCCATTTGCTAGAATACAACAGAAGAATGGGCCTTATGTTCTCAGAAAAACATGACTTATGTTCCTTCTTCTTTTACTTTGGCCCTTCATCTAAAAGGACATCTATTTTATGAAGTTGTTGGGGAACAGTTCAGACTCTGGTAGATTTTTACTTATCAACAAAAATGGCAAAAGAAGACTTACTCTCATCACAAAGGCTAACATAAGGCCTAGATGTCACTTATGTACCACATAAATCCACTAACAGTAAATTTAAAAGGTCCATAAGGGATGAATTTTGCCCACTGTGATCTTCATGTGTTCAAAACAGTGGTGGAAGTGCTTCCACAGAATGAAAAGAGAAGGCTACTATTACACATTTCTCAAGTCAAGATTTTTGCTATAGTAACTTGATAATTATGCTAATTAATACAAAGTAATTTGCTTTAGAGTAGCAGCAATAAATGATGAAAGATAAAAAGGGCAGCCCATTTGGTTAGATAACGAGGCTTATTTATGAGTTTACGTCCTCATGATAAAAGTGTGTCATTAAAGCCGTACATCATATCATTGTTTTGTCTGCATGTTCTAGTAAGTAAACTATTATGAGAATATGATCAAGTAGGCTTCATGCACAGATAAGCACCTTGTTGTGACCAAAAAGCAGATCCTTGTATGAATGATGGCATTGTTGTTGTTGTTTTTTCCTGATAAACCTGACAGAAGTTTAATTATAGACTGGGCAAAAATTCAGCACAATTTCTTTCTGCATCAACTGTCAGCAAAATGCCTTCGCATTTATTAAGTTGCTCTAATCTATAATTGACTCTGTGGTCAAACTGAAACCCTTTGGGGTCTGAACCAGCATGAGCTCCAGGTCAACAGAAATGGAATCCCCAGTGCTTCTTCCAATGAAGATCTTCAATTGGAAAGGATGGCTCCACTTTCCTGGGGGAAGACTGTTTTGTAGACACTGAATACCTCACGGAAACTTGCTTCCTATTTATGAAGTCTGCAGCATGAGGGGATGATTCTCCCCAACTGAACTGAATAACAGTGAGATAGAAATGAGCTCTAAAGAGGTCAGGGCCTGAAATCACTCAGTTTTCATTGGCTGCTGACAGTAAAGGACTTGAATTCAAGGGCTGAGATAGGAGTCCGTGGGAGTTAGACACATGTTATTCCTTGTGAAAAGCAGGTCTAGAGTTCAAATTCCACAGCCCCTTATTCCAAAAAAATGGGCTTGGTAGTGTGGATACAACACTTACAAATTCGACCTTGCGGGGCTAATTTCAGACTAAGATCCTAGTGTAGACTAGGCCATATATATTCCCAAACTTGTTAAATCCAAAATAACATTAGTGTGGATGCTCTGATGCCTCTAATTCAAACTAATTGGTCTCCAGGAGGCCTCCCATAGCTCCTCAGATTGCTTCCTATGGCTTTGAGTCTTAGGTAGTGCATGTGTAACCACCACCAGGCAGATTTGAACCTGAGCCCTCTGAAGCAGAGTATAGGAGCCTCTACCCTCTGAGCTAAAAGCCAGCTGGCTCTCAACCTATGCTGTAAAGGTCTCTTGGTCTTAAAATTTGCTGTGTTCTAGGTACCATTTGCATTGCTCAGTAATCACACTAGGGCTATATCTACACTGGCACAATGTTGTGCCAGAGATATGCAAATGAGGCTAAGCATGGAATATCGCCGAGCCTCATTTGCATTCCTAATGAGCTGCCATTTTTGCAGAAGAGGTTCTTGTGCCAGAAGGAGCTGTCTACACTGCCCCTTCTTGCGCAAGAAAAACCTTCTTGCGCAAGAAAAACCCTCTTGCACAATGCCGCTATGCTGATCACTTTCAGGAATAATGACAAACATTGCACAAGAAGGTTTTTCTTGCACAAGAAGGGGCAGTGTAGACAACTCCTTCTAGCGCAAGGGCCTCTTCTGCAAAAATGGCGGCTCATTAGGTATGCAAATGAGGCTCGGCGATATTCCACGCTTAGCCTCATTTGCATATCTCTGGCACAACAACCCGCCAGTATAGACATAGCCTAGGTGTGTGGGTTACTCATGCATATTAATGGAGCCTGCCTCAGACTACATTCAATGTTTCCCAGTTGTGAGGACATGGAACTTCAAATTTGTAAAATCAGTGCCCAGAAGTTGAATTTAGTAAATTCAAAATAATTTCTTAGTGTAGACATGGCCTAAGTGAACAGGCATCTATGACTTTTTCAGGGATTGTTGGACTTAGAGGTCCAGATGATTTTCTGACATACTGTATACCAGTTTGATACAAGTGTACATAAGTTTTATACAGGTGAAACTACATTTATTTTACTATCTTGTCTTGATTTACACTGGTGTAAAATAGGGGAGAAACTTGGATTTTTTTTTAGTAGCAAGTCACTGTGATTACTTTCCAGTGAAACTAGTATTTAATGACACAGCTGATAATCTAAATTTTCACAGAGACTGGACAAATGTATGATTTCTCCCTTCTGTACTTCTGCTTGTATGCCAGGAAATCCAAGAGCTTTCTTGCTTTTCATGTTTCTCATGTTTCAGTGTCTTCATTGAGGACTGGTGCTATTAGTTCCAGCTGTAGTTTTATCATACACATTTATCTTACATTATCTTCATTCTTCAACTTTTTAGTAGTAATAATAAACCTTCAAGAAGTAATAATAATTAGGGTTGATTAATGGGAGTTAACTTATACAATTAACTCAATTTTTTTGATATTTTGGATTTTTTATACATTTTCAAATATATATATTTCAATTACAATAAAGAATACAGAGTGTACAGTTCTCATTTTATTTTATTATTTTTATTACAAATGTTTGTACTGTTAAAAAGGTAAACAAAAGAAATATCATTTTTCAGTTCATCTCTCTTTTTTTGTGTTATTGTATAACTGCATTCAAAAACAAAAGAGTAAATCTTTAGAGCCTATAAATCCACTCAACCCTATTTCTTATTCTGTTGATCACTAAGACAAATCAGTTTGTTTACATTTATTGGAGATAATTCTGCCCACTTATTTACAATGTCACCTGAAAGTGAGAACAAGTGTTCACAAGTTACTGTTGTTGCCAGCATGGCAAGAAATTTGTAAGACAGATATGTTAAACACTCATATGCCCCTTCATGCTTTGGCAACCATTCTAGAGGATATACTTCCATGCCGATAACACCATTTAAAAAAACATGTGTTAATTAAATTTGCAACTAAAGTCCTTGGTGGAAGAATTGTATATCTTCTGCTCTGTTTTACCAGCATTCTGTCATATATTTTGTGTTATAGCAATCTTGAATGACATTCCAGCATATGTTGTTTGATTTAAGAATGTTTTCAGTGCAGAACTGACAAAACACAAAGAAGGTACAAATGTGAGATTTCTGACATAATTACAGCACTCAACCCAAGGTTTAAGAATCTCAAGTGCCTTCCAAAATCTGGGAAGGGTGAGGTATGGAGCATGCTTTCAGAATCTTAAAAGTATAACACTCTGATATGAAAACTATTGAATCCAAACTCCCAAAAAACGAAAATCAACCCTCTGCTGGTGGTATTTGACTTAGATGATAAAAATTAATGTTTATCAGTCTGTACTGCTTTGGATCAATATGACACAGAACCCATCGACATGGATGCCTTTCCTCTGAAAAGGTTCCCAAAGCATGAAGGGACATATGAATCTTACCACAGCTGGCAAGTAAATATCTTGCAGAGGCCCTGGAGGTTTTTCGCCTTCCTCTGTAGCATGGGGTACAGATCACAGCTGGAGGATTCTCTTCATCTTGGGGTCTACGAACTATTTGAAGGCTTCAATATCTGAGATATAGGTGAGAGGATTATTCTATGAGGGGGTGGATGAAATTCTGTGACCTGCATTCTGCAGATGGTCAGACTAGATGATGATAATGGTCCCTTCTGACCTTAAAGTCTATGAGTCTATCTTGTGATGCTGGCTACAACTGTGCCATATGAATGCCTGTTCCCACTTTTAGGTGACATTGTAAACATGAAGCAAGCAGCATTATCTCCCATAAATTTAAATAAAACTTGCTTGTCTAAGCTATTGGCTGAACAAAAAGTAGGACTTAGTGGACTTGTAAACTCTGAAGTTTTACATAGTTTTATTTTTTGAGAGTAGTTATTTTTGTACATAATTCTACATTCATAAATTCAACTTTCATGATAAGTACTTATATTAGGTGAACTGAAAAAAATATTTTTACAGTGCAAATATTTGTAATACAAAAATTAAAAATTGATCATTATACACTATAAATTTTTGTTTGAAATTGAAATTAATATATTTGAAATGTAGAAAATATCCAAAATATTTAAATAAATGGTATTCTATTACTGTTTAATGGTGATTAATTGCGCAATTAATTTTTAATCACTTGACAGTCCAAATAATATGAATGTGTTTATTATTTCTATAAAATTCTTCATGTACCACAAAGACAATTTAGAAGTAAGGTTTCTTATGACTGTAATGAAAAATATTCCAGAGAGGTACATTGCTGTGAACTCTTTCTTATGAGACTTTCCCCTTATAGGATCAATAAAAAAAGGACAATGTCCAAGCTGTCTCGCTTCCTTATCCTGCAGCGCATGCAATAGGCTCACAAATTAAGATTCCCCTGCAATAACATTTTAGTCTCAAGATTAAATGTGAACTACATGTTTATTATCATTAGAATCACCATAGAAATCAAGTAATAGTTCTCAAAGTAGCCCAAGAGATAATTAATCCTTTGGGAGCCACAACTCCCAGAATGCCCAAGGAACTGTCATTTAAAGTAAGCCCATTATTTTCAATGACTTGGCAAGACAGTGAGAATCAAAATTTCAGCCTGATACATGAGAGGTTGCACATAGCTTATTACTGTTAATTGTCTCACTTCTTTGCTGCAAACACTTCCAATAGCATAACACGTATCTGTGAGTCTGAGGAAAGTTTCACACATAGTCACTAGATGAAAGTTATCTCACAGAAAGCTCAGGAAACACTTTCCTTGTCTTTTACTTTTAATTGTTATTAAATTGTCATTCGTATTTCTTTCTTCAGTGGACACAGTTTCTAATTTTTCAGTTCTGTATTTCACCACAAAATGCATGATCTAGAGCAAAACTTCTCAAACTGGAATCAGGAAAAAAAACTCCAGTGTCCCTGCTGATGAACTCCTCCCCACCTTGTCCCAGGATTCTTACCAGCCCTTCTTCAGCATGACTCTTGAAAGTAGCCATCAGGTTCCTGCAGCAGCCCTTACATGCAAGGATGACAAAGGAGGGTCTATGTGCTGCCCCCACCTGACTATGCAGCAACCACAACCAATGGGAGCTGCAGGGGCAGTGCCTGTGGATGCAAGGGCAGCAAATAGAACCTCATATAGGAGCTACAGGGACCTAGTGCCTGCTTCTGGAGCTGTGGTAAATGCTTCTGAGACCTCACACTCCTTTCTGCACCCCATCCCCCAACTCAGCCTTGAGTCCTGCCCACACCCAAACTCTATGCCAAAGTCCATACTCCCACACTAAACCTCAGTCCAGAGTCCCCTCCAACAGCCAAACTCCCTTCCAGAGCCTGCATCTCCTCAACACCCCAACCCTCTGCCCCAGCCCAGAGTCCTCTCCTGCACCCTAAACTGCTCATCCCCAGCCCTACCCCACAGCTTGCACTCCCAGATGGAGTTCTCGCTTCACTTCTGCACCCCAACACCCTACTTCAGCTCAGTGAAAGTGAGTAAGGCTGAGAGAGAGCAAAGCAGCAAAGGAAGGGTGGATGGAGTAAGTGGGGGAGGAACCTCAAACAAAAGGTGGGAAAGGGGTGGAACCTCAAAGAACAGGCAGGGTGGAGCTCCCCAAAAACTTGTAAATTAAAATAAGGGTGCTCACTTTGCCAAAGTTTGAGAACTGCTAGTCTAGAGTGGTTCTCTAAGGGTACGTCTAGACTACCGCGTTTTGTCGACGGAAGTTTTGTCGACAGATACTGTCGACAAAACTTCCATCGACAATTTGCGTCCAGACACATGGAGTTCTGTCGACAAAGCAAGCCGCTTTGTCGACAGAACTCCGTAGTCTGGACGCAACGTTACAGGCAATAACACCTTCTGTCGACAGAAGTCTGTCGACAGAAGGTGTTTTGCCTCGTAAAATGAGGTATACCAGCGTCGACAAAACCGCAGAGTTCTGTCGACGTTATGTCGACAGAACTCCGCGGTAGTGTAGACGCTGGTATTGTTTTGTCGACAAAAGTCCACTTTTGTCGACAAAACTAGGTAGTCTAGACACACCCTAACTGTGAGCTGAAATCCCAAAGTGGGTCGTGACCTGTGTTAATAGGGTTGCCAGAATGGCTGGGTCCCAAGGCTGAAGCCGAAACCCCACCATCCAAGGCCCAAGTCCCATCACCCATGACCAAAACCTGATGTGTTCTGCCCCCATACTGCTACTTCCCCCCGCCCTGCTCCTTCTGACCAAGGCTCTTCCTCAAGCCACCTCTTCTTCCCCTCAACCGCAAACCCACTTGTTCCTTTCTACCTCCTCCCCTATTTGCTCACTTGTGTGGGTGGTAAAAAGAAGTGGGCCGCCTATCCCCACTTTGGCACTCCTGTTGCAATTATTAAAGAAAATGATGATGCTTTAGTGTCAAAACTGCTGGAAGGAACTGATGGAAAAGTCTAGTCTGACTTTTGACTAGATGTTCTGGCCTGCCCAATTCTTGACCTTTTACTTGCATTTTTAAATTTTAACGCAAATAAGTGCACCTTTTTGGTCTGATGTGACATTCATCCCCTCTGTTTCCAGCTGTTCTGTTGATGCAGCAATAACTGACATGTTTGAGATGTGCTGATTTCTGTGAGAAAATGTAGCCACAACTAACACAGATTCTGCTTCCTACATAGCTACATTTGCATAGAAACTAGAAACCAGTCAGAAACTGGAACTGCTGCATATTACCTGTCCTGCTCATCTGCTTATCTTTGCACTGTCAGCAGCTACTGCCATGAAAGACAGAAAATCGCAAATCATTGGATTTCTCACCACAAAGAGAGCAAGAAGCACAATGTGAGTGAGGATACTTCCATGGATATCAGACATAAGAGGCCAGGGGTGTACCTCTCTAATCAGCTGGCCCATTGCCTTTGGAGTAAGCTGCCACCGAAAGGGTGTTTGAGCCATGGCCTAGCATGTGCTATGCCCCAAGACTCCTTCCTCTCTCTGCCTCTTTTTCTGCCCGCTCCATTCACATGGGGGCCTTGAAGAAGGCAATGAAGAGGTGTTTGTGCTAGGGAGGCAGCTTTCAGGGAGGGGACAAAGAGAAGCACACAAGCATTGAGTGGCAAGGGGAGAAGGCAAGAGCTGTGAGTGACAAGTGGGCTTCTGGGGGAGGGAGCAAAGAGAAACACAGTAGCACTGAGTGGCTAAGGGAGGAGTAAAGAAGTGTGAGCAGTTTTTGGGAAGCCTGGGGGAAAGGAGCAAAGTGGTGCAAGGAGTTTGGTTGACATCCTAGAAGTGTCTACATAGCATGGTTGCAGTTCACCCTTGGTCAAAGCACCAACCTTAATTAAACCTTCAGAACAAGAATTAAGTGCTGATCCTTTGCCCCAAGACAAGCAACTTTATTGTAATTTGGTTCAAAAGTCTCAGAAAGGTCTGTAACTGAAGAAAAAAAACTTAAACAACAAATGCACCACCTTAGAAACTAACAACAAATGTAAGAGAGTATCATGCACTTTCGTGGGCACAACCCACTTGTGCAGCTGAAAGAATTTCATTGTAATATTCCCTGATTCATTTTACATCTTTTGCTTTGTGATATATTCATAACATGTTCAAAAGCCAGGAAGATTCACTGACATAGAAGTACTCACCAAAAATAAAAGAGTGGCAAAATTAAAGTGAAAGCTGATGGAATAGCTTCCCATAACTTTCACAAGGTGATTTTTGCATGGAAGCAGTTTGTAACAATGCAGCAAAATAAAAGATGCCTAACAGGGCAGGATGTTTTAAAAACATAAAATAGTAGATACAATAAAAGACAGCTTTCTTTTTTGCCAGCTACTGCAATGTTGCAACTGATTGGTCAATATCTTATACTAGGATAATGAAATGAAACCATCAGAAATTCTTGCTCAGAGTGTCTACAGAAAGAACTTCATGAAAATATAGGGCTAGTTTCACTGGCTGCTTTGAACCAGACTAGCAATGCAGAGCAGCCATAAAGCTGGCTAAAACCAGGTTTATGGCTGTGTTGCATCACTCGAGTGGTGCAGAAAACCTGAGCGCATCAGTAAATCTGACACTGCACAGTAGTTCTTCTTTTCTTTCTATTAAAGATATTATTGGGTTTGTAGAGCCACAGCAGTGGGCTGTATACACCCTGATGTATGAAATCACTGCACAGAGAATACTGATAGCTGTGCAATTACTGCTGTGCTCTAGTTCAGCTCTGTCCTGATATCAGCCAACCAGGGAAGGAAATTTAAAGGGGCTTTGCAGACAGAAGGAGAATGCTTCCTTACTCACTGATCTGCTGTGACACTGAGATAGGAAAAGGAGATGGAGCTCACTGGCATGAAGTCTGCTTCCCTTCACTGGCCCATAGGATGGAAGAGAATGAGCCCCACTACACTTGGGAAAGTTAGTTCCTCACAGTAGTGGGACCTATGAGCATTCCGTGACTTGTGATATAGGTTGTGCTGTGAAAATTCCACCTCTAACATTCTATCAGCTCCCATGCCCTACATAGCTCCAGAAATGTGGGACAGGTAGCAAGGGTGCCATTTCAGAAGGGGGGCAGCAGCTGTGTGTTCCTGGATGCAGCTAGCTTTTCAATCCCATCCCCAGGCACTAAAGGAGTAAGGAGAAAGTGCTTGAATTCTGTGCGTGCCTCTCACACCTGGCTGGTGAAGGGAGTTCACCAGCCAGGTGTGAGAGGCATGCATGGAATGGAAGCACTTTTCCCCTCACTTCTTTAGTGTCCAGAGAATGGAATGAAAAGCAAGCCGTGTCCCAGAATGCATGGCTGCTGCCCCCTCCACCTTTCCGAAATGGCACCTTGCTTGGTAAGCTGAGCAGAGAATGTTTCAAGCTGCCATTAAGATTTTCAAGCCCAAGTCAAGCATTTAGCCTCTCAGCTCCCATTATGCTCATTAATTTCAGCGAGAAGCTGAATCCCTATTCAGTTTTGCAAATCTCTCTCTCAGTATGAGAGTTGTCTGCCCCAAGCACAGCTCCACAATGCCCGGTCCACTAGTTTTGAAAAGCATTCTGAGCCTTGTGCTGTTGGCTAAACTTTTCCTTTGAATAGGAACTCGCTGTGCCCCCTCCCCCACTTAATTCTGAAACCTTGACTTCATTAGGTCAAACCACAGAATTACAGCAAATCTGCAAAAGAGATCAACAGCTAAGTTAGTGCCCTTTCTTGCCATCATTATGATGTTTAAAAAGGGCTTTTCTGCTCTTGGGGGCATTTTCATTTGAACAAAGCTTTTATATTATGTGATGTATACATCAATACACATACACACACACACAGGATATAGCCATGGACCACATGGTTGCAAGTTAGTCAGAGGTTTATCCAGAAACTTTCCATCCTTAACCCTTCTGCCTCTTCCTTTACATGCCAATCATCAGTGACTGCATTCATGAACTTAGATACCATTTATAAGACAAGTCCTCTGCCCAGTCTCATAATTATGACTACTGGTATATCTTCACATTTGCTAACAGCTAAAACTCCAAATGCTGAAAACAAAAGTCCTGATCTTCCCCCTGAAAACTCCTCTTTCTATCACTAATCAAAATATCCATTATTGTTCCCATTGTGAGGCTTACATGGTTGGTGTTGTATTTGATTCTTCTCTCTCCTCCCTACTAACTCTGGCCATGTCATATTCTGTTAGTTTTTCCTTTATAACATCTCAGAAATCAATTCACTTTCACCCTCTCTACTCAAAATAATTAATGTCTTGGCAGACTGCAAAGAACTACAAAAAGATCTCTCAAAACTGGACAACAAAATGGCAAACGCAATTTAATCATGATTGGTATGTAATATACATTGGAAAACATAATCACAAATATATATATCAAATAATGAGGTCTAAATTAGCTGTTACCAGTCAAGAAAGAGATCTTGGAGTCATTATGTACAGTTCTCTGTAAACATCCACTCAATGTGCAGCAGCAGTCAAAAAAGCAGAACGTTTGGAATCAGTAAAAAAGGGATAGAACAGGCCTGCACAGCTCAGAAAATGACAAAGGTCATATTACCCCAAAGAAAACAGCTGCGGGCCACAAGTAGCGATGCTCTCCCAAAAAATACCAAACGCACAGCTAAAAATTTTTGTTGAGCAAACAAACAAACAAAAAACCACCGAGTGTCTCCACTTGGCCCCCTGTGCAGAAGTATGGGAAAATAAAAATTATATATAGAAAAAAATGTTAGTTTGCTTACCTCAAATTTTGGTTCTGTAATAACAATAGACACAGAACCTGCTAGAAATGTTTCTACTTTTTAAAATTCCAACGCACAGACAGATTTTAGAAAAGCAAATGCATGTGGTCTGCAAGGTTTGCAATCCAAATATTGCAGAATTGAGCTACGGCCTGAGAAACTGAAATTGATTTCAAAATGGACCATAAACAGAATTGAAATTGACTAGTTTATATTCATTGTGCAAACTGAAAGGCAAAAAAAAAAGTAATAAAAGAGCATAAACAATGAAAAGTATATTTGATTTCTTAATTCTTCCGTGTGGGATAGTCTGTGGTGTTATTCGTAATACACATAAGGAAGTTCTGTTTTCTAAAGAAACAAAAGTCCTGTTATTTCTCAGTATGTCTTGCACTTACTGCCTAAATTGTGTTTATTTTCTGAAAGTATTTTAACTGAATTGTTTGTTTTTCACCAATGAGTCAGCTATACCAGTAGTCTAGTCAGCAGAGTAAGATAGGAACTGCAGACTGCAGCAAATGAAAAGGCACATCATATCATGAAATATATATCTATAAGTGCATATTATTGCTATCATGACTTCTGGCATTATTTGAACCCCAGTCACTGTTCAAAGAGAGAGATGGGTACTAATGGTTTACAATGCAAGAGGCAGCTAAGAAGGAAAAGGTCAAGGGAGCACTGAGCATGCATGAAAAGGAAGACAGGGGCTTTGTCAACGCTGACAATTCAGCAACAAAGTTTTTGTCATACACACACACACCCCAGAACAACAAAAGCTTTAACGGGAGGGGGGTAGGGAGGAGTGCTTCTCTAAACAGTGTTTTGTCCTGCCAACAAAGCAAACACAGCTCATAGGCAATGGAAGTTTTTTGTCAGCAGAACTTCCACCAAACCGTGTTTATACTGAGCATCTTTCTGCTGATACAGCTGTGTCGCTTATAGCTGTGTAGTGTGGACATGCCCAAAGAAACAACTGGATAATTTGAAATGATGCAGTGACTTTCCAAAGCCTTGTTTACTTGGGGTAGAATGCCAGGGAGCTTTTAACTCACAATGCAGTTAAAGCACAGGACGTACAATCATGCAGAACTTTTTGTGGTAAGTTGAGACAATAATATCCAGCAAAAAATTATATATTATACAGCAACTCCTACAGTTTTTACTCCAAGCTTTTACTTCTGCTCAGAGCCTTCTACCAGGAAGTAGGAGCTGTAGCTGTAAAAACAATGCTGGTTTGGTATGAGCTGCATTAAACGCAATAGAAATATGCTGAACATGGCAGTCAGAGGGACCTGCTTCCTTGCTCTGCTCTCCACTCTGTACCCCTTCAAATCCACTCCAGGATTGAAAAGACCTAGCAACGTGGAGTTCAAGTGGAGAGGGTTATATAGGAAACTGGGAAAAGTCACTGTTTCTCCGGTTCTATTTCAATACCATGTAAGATGATGGAAAGGGAGGAGAGCAAAGCCACTGACTCATTATAAAACAGAGCATGCAGCAGTCCAGCAGCAAAAGTGGTAGTATAGCAGTGAGTTAATCTCACTTCAGGCTTATGAGCTTGGACAGCTTGTAAAGAGTAGAGGATCCTGCGTGCTAGACAGAATTTTTCCAAGTATGTCTGTCGATACATAAATTGTATCACAAATCAAATGAATCAGAGGTCATGGGAACACTGTCTAAAGGGATAATAATTTGATTATACACAGTACCTTCTACACACCATAATAATTGTGTCCCCTGGCCTGAGTTGTATATTTGTTAACTTTAAGTTTCAGCTAGCATTTCATAGGCAATTCTGATATCATACTTCTCAATTATCTTTTGTAAAAAAAACAATAAAAAAGATTTCTTTTAAATCTAATCTTGTTTTGTTTTGAACTGTGAAATGGTTTGTGGAGAGAGGAAGGGTGGTCTATGAGTAAGACACAGAGCTGCATTTCTAGAGTTCTCTGTTCGGTTGTTAGCTATACCAGTGACTTCCTGCTTGACGATGGGCAAGTCATTTGGGAAAGATTTTCAGAGATACAAATGGGAGATAGGCACCATTGAAAAATCAGCAGGAGTTGGGTGTCTAACTTCCATGTGTGCCTTTAAAATGCCTCTCAATCTCTCTGTGCCCCATTTCCCTCTCTGTAGAATGGGGATAACCCATCTTGCCTTGCTTACCTGGGCACCGTGAGGCTGTTTGCTATAAGTACAGATCCTACATGCGTAAGTGTCATTTACATGTTTATGGCCACCATTTTCAGAAGGACTCAGCCCGTTGAATGAGACTGGATTTTCATGATTACTCAGGTGCTTTTAGGTACCTAAATAAGTGGCCAGATTTTCAGAAGTGCCCAGAACTTTGAAAGCTGAGGTGGTAAGTGCTGGGTGCTTTTAAAAATCTGATCCTTATTTAGATGGTTAGATGGAAGCTGAGAGCCTTCAACAATCTGGCCTCCACATGTGGTCCTTGTAACCTTTTGGGCATTAGTCCTGAGTACAGCATTGATGATAAGGGGGTTGCCTTAGTGGCAGTGCACAGTACTTGTAGCTACACACCATAATGAAAAGCAGGAATATTCCATTATGTGGTGTGTAGCTACATGTCAGTGAAAGACTATGGGCAAAGGGAGTTAGATGGAAAGCCTTTAGCAGCACTTTGCTACTAGAGCATTTCGCTGCAGCAAAGAAAAGCTCTAACCATGGGAAGGCAGTAAGGAAAGACTCTGGCAGTGGGGAGGCAATAGGACACTCCTTTGCTAAAATAGTAGTGTAGACAGGAAGACACTACTTGGGAAAGTGTAGAACTGTAGAATATGCAGTCACATACATACCCATCCCTTTCAGGCATGTTTCTGTGCTGCTCAACTAAGCCATGCCTCACTGTCTAAACAAATATTTATACGCATGCTAGGGCTATTTGAGAATATACACTACATGCCACCAAAAGCAGCATGCAGCTTCTAGACCGCTTGTTAGTGCCCTCATCTCATGTCTCCCACCTCCAGCATGGGAGCAATTTAGGAACCACACTTCTAGTCAGGGATTTTTAGCATGCTTGAGGGCATAGGGGAGGGGCATGACCTTTACAATCATCTTCCTGGAACCAGCTGAGAAGAAAGCACCCTGCTGGGTTGCTACCCCAATTATATAATAGTTTTAAATAAAGTTGCAGCCTCCACATTAACTATATTAGAGTGTGTGCTGCTTCTTCCACCCACATCAATAATAGAACAAAGTAGCAACACCAACCAAAAAGCAGGCTATGTTAATTTAAACAATAAGACAAGTGTACTGCTGGGTAATGGTGCTCTAATGCTCAGCCACAAAATTCAAGTGTTCATAAACAAAGTGATCAGAGGTCAAATATGCTATTTTTAAAATGTAGCAGGCTGATGAACCTTGAGCTAATATCCAAGGACATCGCAGGCACCGATCCACTGCACATTCCAAGGAGGAATGAAATATTAATATATACCATGAGTAATTTGTTACAGATCTTGTGATGTCAGTGCTTAGAGCCAGATCCTGCGGTCTTCACTCCTGCAGAGCTCACATTAATTTCAAAAGAAGTCTTGTCTGGGTAAGGACAGAATAAGAACAGCAGGACTTGGTCCTCTGTGCAAAATGTTCAGAGCTTTGAAACAGTGCTTTGAAAACCTGCTGAGGCTGTTAGGTTTGATAAGTATTCATTTAAACTTCATCTTCAAACTACACTGTATAGGTACGTCACATGTTCTGTATGTTTCATGTCATGAAAAACACTTAATGCCAGAAGAGTCTTGTAATATCTTGCAAGGAATGTTTTATTCCTCCTAAAGTGTATAAAGCAAAGATTAAGAGGCAGCATTATAGCCTGCAAAATCATCTATTTCCTGGAAACAGAATTTGCTGGACCTGTCCTTGTCATGGGCATAAGCATAATGCTTTTAATAATCTTCCATTCCATAAGTGATGTGTTTGCATCAAAAAGATGGATAAGCTAAAGTTGGCGGAATTTTTTAAGGCTTGTTAATTTTTAACTTTGTTCTTTTGGTGCCACCTAGAGGATTAAATCTCCTTCTGCAAAGTGAGAAAGAAAGGGCTGTGTTATTTTTCAAAAGTTTCCTTTGAAAACAATCTTGGGTTAACAGCACATAGAGCGCTATACCTCAAAAACTTTTTCTCCATGTGAGAGCAGATTAATGCAATGTGTGCATATGTTTGGTTTGTAGAATATAAAAGGAACCCTATGGATTGGAGAAACAGTTACATTATAGACAAATATAGCTATTTACAAAAAAAAAAAAACCTTTCCCAATAAAAACACCTGTAAATTGATCTTGAGAGGAATTTTCAGATTGCTTGCTTGAGAACAAATAGCATACAAATCAACAATGATTCCAAATAAGCAGGTGCACAGATGAAAGGCTGCCTTGCCAGCCTTGCAACACTCTGCCAATGTGACAGACCCAGCAGCAACTTCAGGACCATCAGCACAACTGGCTGACATCTTATCTGTCTCCTGTGAAAAGCCAGCTATGCCATGTTAGGCTATCATTGCCTAGAAAAGCACAACATGAAACTCACTGAACACAAAGTGACAGAAAATCATTGTAATAAAAGTATTTTCTAGGTAGTATGGATAACTTTAATGGTACCCTGGCTTTGTAAAAATCACAAGCCAGACCCTCAACTGCTATATGGACTCTGTCACTTCATTGACTTCAAGTGATTTGTGCCAGCTGAGGATCTGGCCCAGTAAATATACAGTTTTTTCTCACCTCATCCTAAAATGTAATTCAATTAAAGTAAAAGAGAAACTAAGCTTACAAAGGGTACATGCAAATGGTAACACACCTAATCATGAATTCAATTTGGCTTGATTACTAAGCTACCTATCTGCCCCTCTAGTACCCATTAGACCTTAAAATCCCTGTGGGGAATTCAATGCAAGTTTGCTTTGAAAAATCTCCTTTAACAGACAGTTCACCTAATTTTCTTACTACTGGTTTTAAAATGAGAACCCTGTGTACAAAAGAAAACAGGTACACTCCAAATTGAAAAAGATTAAACATCTTATAAGAAATCCTTCTTTTGAATATAATATTTTAGTGAATGATACTTTCTGTACTTCAGCAGAAGATTAGCTGTCATAATAAATTATTTCCCTCTGCCTGAAAAGGAAATAGCTGAAACTTGCTTAACTAAAGAGGCCAGCTAAAAGGTACAACTGAGATGAGCCTAACCTTGTCTGATATGCCCAAGGATACCTCTGAAAAGCTGCCATAACATGCAATAATTTGATAGTCTCAGCTGCATTTAGCCTGTGTACTGTAGAAGGAGATAAGAATAATATTAAATTCTTGCTGATGCTCACTTTGCATGCTATGGAGACTGGCACTGATGTTTTGTAAAAAGGTCTTAAATACTAAATTGGAATAATAATGAAAAAAACTGGGTTATTTTAGTTTACTCAGAAGGTCAATCTTGTCCTTGTGATATCAAAGTCAAATAAAATATTTCATTTTCTTACTGTGGCAGGTATTTTAGTGATAAATCCTTTGTCTTCTCTAAACCCTCCAGATCAAATGAGCTCATGTTAAATGCAGTTTTTCTCTCTCAGGTCATCCCAGTTAATAACCAGGTATACTGAGGTCATCAGTACAGGACTTATTCACACATTTCTGATCCTTGTTTAACTTTTTTTTTTTTACATTGTATCATTTTTGTATCATTTTTTTTACATTGTTTGAAAGGTGATATGTTTCACCTTTCTATTTCATAGCCATAAGGATATGCAGCTCCTAAAGGAGCTGTTTCTTAAATGAAACAGTTCAAAAGACATTACAATTATAAAAATATGTCATTTCCAGAGCCTCTATGCTTATTTTACATTGCCTACTAACAGTTAATAATGGTTGCAAGAGCAGATTTTTTTATTCAAGAACTCCATACCTCATTAAGTGTTTCTGTGGAAAAGTAGCCAAGTTTAAAAGTTGTCAATCAGTTTTCTTTTTAATGACAAAGCTGTCCAAATGGTACTATAATAGCAAACCAAATCTTGCTTGCCTTAGTCACACTAGTAGTCCCATTGCTGTAGAGGGCTACTACTTACATGAAGAGGGGAAGCAGGACTTGGTTTATAAGCCCAGATCCTCAAAGGTATTTAGCCACTTAACTCCTGCTAATTTCAATAGGATCTTGGAGGATATATACCTTTGAGGAGTTGGGCCATAATTTAGATTCTCTCCTCTCCAAAATGATTAGGGGGCTGGAGCATGTGACCTATGAGGAGAAACTGAGGGATTTGGGTTTCTTTAGTCTGCAGAAGGGAAGAGTGAAGGGGATTTGATAGCAGCCTTTAATTTCCTGAAGGGAGGTTCTAAAGAGGATGGAGAGAGGCTGTTCGAAGTAGTGACGGATGGCAGAACAAGGAACAATGGTCTCAAGTTACAGTGGGGGAGGTCTAGGTTGAATATTAGGGAAAACTATTTCACTAGGAAGGTGGTGAAGCACTGAAATGGGTTACCTAGGGAGGTGGTGGAATCTCCATCCCTAGATGTTTTTAAGTCTTGGCTTGACAAAGCCCTGACTGGGTTAATTTAGTTGGGATTGGTCCTGCTTTGGGCTGGGGGCTGGACTTAATGACCTCCTGAAGTCTCTTCCAGCTCTGTGATTCCTACACTTGAGGCATAACTTGATGTAGGAGCTAGCCATCAGGCAGCTGGTTATGGTTCCCTGATTCTCAGGGCCAGTTGTAGCCCCAACGTGACTTACACCCTCAGCTGGCTACACTGAGTTGTGCCGCTACCATAAGTGCCTACCCAATGAAATATTTGAATAGCAGAGTTCCATTCCTCCTTCCCTCTCCTGTTCTTCATCCTTGATACTTACCCTGCTTCAGGAGAGAGGAGGCCACAGTGCAGTGCCTACTTGTGTAAGCTGGACATTACTCTCCCAAGAGGAGAATTCTTGATGGGCATTTATGGACAGATTAGAGTCTGAGTGAACGATGGCCTATAATTTTGTAGATAATCTGGCCCTAAAACCCCAATACTGACAACAATCAAGTGCATGCTTAATGATAGGCACATGAGTAATACTACTAAAACTGATTCCATTGGACTACTCACATGCTCCAAGATGAACACATGCTGAAGTGTCTGCAGAATCAGGGTCTAATATTAAGCTCCTGCTGCCACAGACATTGACTCTCAGAAACAGGAACAGACACAAAATAATCCTAGAACACTGCATAATTGTATACATGTCTTGCTTTTCCATTTTAAATTTGTATCTTGACCTACACCATAAAGAGCAAATGTAATGTTGTAAGTGCCACACAGTGACTGTGATTAACCACAATTTGTTTTCTTTATTGAAAATCCATTGTCTGCATGCTACCAGCTGTGAAATTATGCAATAAACCATAATTAAACAATGAAAGAGAATAACCGAAATTAGTTAGGTGAGATTTGGTGCGGTGAGAAGCACAAGGTGACTTTTTATGTTTTATCAGCACAAAGCAAGAACAACAAAATAGAACCATGTAGATTATGCTTTAACAAGTCCACTGTCATTGTCTCTAGATTACTACCAAAGATCAGCTTGCACTACAGAATAACAATGCTACTAAATACAGACTGTAGGGGCCATTTCAGTTTGCCTTACTCACGTGAGTACCACTTTCAAAGTTAAAGAGATTCCCCATGTGAGTAATAAGTAGGTAGAGTTCTGTATGCATATTTAACTCAGCATGCTACTTCTGTTGTTAGGGAACTGATTCTCAGTGAAGAAAATGTATATCACTGTAATTTTATGGAAACTACCATTGATAATTAAACCCAATGGCAGGTACTGGGCCTGTTGCTATTTAAAAGTCATGTATTATTGCATTTTTTCATAAAGATATAATTACACAAATGTACAATAGTGTTGCACAACTGTGTCTTTAATGCATGCCTTTAAAAGCTCATCTCCTTGGACACTGCCAGTTATCTATTTGCAGCAACACTTCAACTACAGCTCATCTATATGATCTTGTCTGTCAAATAGGCCTTTCAACTTTATTTACTGCTGGATTTCTCAGGAGGTTGTTTTTGCTTTTTCCGAATGTGCTGTGGCTGGTGGTATTATCCGTGGTTTAGCAACCTGACCAGGTTTAATAGTAGGCATCTCTTCACCATGTTTGTACACACTTACAGTGACATCCACTGTTTCCCCACCATACTTGTTCTTGACATTGATGCTATATTTGCCTGAGTCCTCTGAGGACACTCCCTTAATTGAGAAGCTGGCAACATTTCCATGTTCTAGTGAAACTGAATAGTGTTCATTAAGTTCAAATGTCTTGTCATTCCAAAGCCAGATCACTTCAGGATCAGGGTTTCCAAATACAGTACAGGTTAGATTCAAAGTCTAAGGAAAAGAAAAAATCATGTTAGGCATCAGTCAAATATAATGTTGATCTGAGCACGCCATTTGTTACCACACTTATATATTAGGAGCAAAAGAAAGACAGAGGAAAGTGTAGGTCCTTTACTCAACAGGGAAGCAGAGCCAACAATGGAGAATATCTGGAAGGCTGAGGAATTTAATATCTATTTTCTATCAAGCTTGACTAAAATCAATCTTGACTAAAAAGATAAATTATGACGAGATATTTAACACCATATTAATAACAAACGGGAAGGACTGCAAGCCAAAATATGTAAATATGTTAGACATATTCAAGTTAGAAGGTCCTGGTGAAATGCATCCGACTGTGCTTCAGGAACTAGCTGAAGCAACCTCAGAACTATTAGTGATTATCTTTGAGAACTCACAGAGAATGGCTCAGGTCCCAGAGCACTGGAGAAAAGCAAATATAGTACCTTTCTTTAAAAAGGGGTGGGGAAAATGATTTTGGGAATTATAGGCCAGACAGCCTAACTTCAGTACTTGGAAAGATAGTCAAACAAATTATTAGGCAATCAGTTTATGAGCACCTAAAGGATAATAGGGTTATATAATGAATAACCAGGATAGGTCTGTCATGAACAAATCATACCAAACCAACTTCATTTTCTTATTTAATTGGATATTGGCCTATTGGATCACAGGAAAGAAGCTGTAAAGGTATTACAGTCTGATTTTAGTAAGGCTTTTGACATAGTCCCACATGACATTCTCTTAAGCAAAGTGGGAAAAGGAGGTCCTGCAGCCAAAATGTAGTATTTTAGTGTTTAATAAGTATAATGAAGACAATAAGTCCTCTATAATGTTTTGCTAATAAATTCTGCATGCTTCTGTTTCACTCTGCTAGCCACCCATCATGATTAGCCGGAAGGAACAGCTTGTGCCATTGGTAGATATGCATTGGGTAAGCTGATAAATTCATACCCCAATGTTAAGGCAGGAAGTGACAAATTAAGTTGTAAAATATTCTTTTTAATATCTTTAGTAACTTTCTAATCCTTTATAAAATGCAATCCTGTCTGAAATTCTCTGTAAAATTGTTTGGTGTAAGTAAAGGATGTATACAGAATTAAGGACAGGTGTGAAAGCCAAAAGAAATGGGAGACTTGGAGACACCAGGAGGCAATCAGAAAAGATCCCCCATTATGCCCAATGCTAAGTGAGTAAGCAGATTGACACCCTGAAGCATAGATATACACGCCTGAAGACAAAGAAACATATAAAGGCAAAGCCAGATGTGGGAAAGGGTTGACAATCACAGCATGACATTGCAAAATCCATAGACTCAAATGGGAATTTACAGCTATAAAAATAGGGTGTATTGCCATGATTCTTTGGGTTCTGTCCTACAAAGCCTCAGAGCATTGCATTGTGACCATCAGAGCCTAGCTCCTGGCCATCGGAGCTTTCTTGCGCAAAAGCGCGTCTATACAGGGCACAGATGCTTTTGCGCAAAAGCGCTTTTTGCGCAAAAGCATCCGTGCCAATCTAGATGCTCTTTTGCGGAAATACTTTTAACGGAAAAACTTTGCCATTAAAGGTATTTCCGCAAAATCATGCCAGTCTAGATGCAGCCTGAAAAAGATCCTGTGTGCTTCTTATAAGCATAACAGTCTAAATGAAATTACTTTAAAGTGGGTGCATAACTGATTGAAAGACTACTCAAAGAGTATTATCACTGTCATACTGGGAGGATATATCTAGTGGGATCCTACAAAGGTCTGTTCTGGATCATGTTCAACATTTTCATTATTGACTATGATAAAGGAGAAGAGAGTATGTTTATGAAGTTTGCTGGTAAGACCAAGCTAGAAGAAGTTTGAAGCACATTGGATGACAGAACTAGAATTCAAAATGAACTTGAGAAATTAAAGAATTCATCTGAATTCAACAAGAACACAGAATTACACTTAGGAAGGAAAAATCAAATTCATAAGTACAATATGAGAAATATCTGGCTAAGCAGGAATGCTGCAAAAAAGGACCTATAGTTATAATATAAAATCTTAGAATCCATGCAAATCCACACGCCTAAAGATAAGGATCACTGAATCATAGGGATTGAAGGAATTTTTTGGGTCTAAACCATCCAAGACAGATGGTTCTTCAGGCTCCTTTTTGAAAGCTTCCAGTGAAGAAGCTGCCACAACCTCCATAGGCACTCTTTTCCATTGGTTCAACAACATGATAAAGTTGCTGAAGAGGATAAATTAATTCTCAGTCATACTAACTGGAGTGTTGTACGTCAGATGGAGGAAGTGACTGTCCCACTACTCATTCTTGAGGCCTCAGTTGCAGTTCTGTGTCCAGTTCTGGGTGCCATAGAAACATAAGAAACCTATGGACACACTGGAGAGAATCTAATGAAGAGCAGCAAAAATAATAAAAGGTTTAGAAAATATGACTTTTAAAAACTAGGCATGTTTAGTGTTGAGAAAAGAAGACTGAGGGAGGAGATTGGATAACAGTTTTAAAATATATTAAGAGTTGTTATAGTGAGGAAGGTTATCAATTGTTCTCCATGTTCACTGAAGGTAGGCCAAAAAGCAATCAGCTTAATCTGGAGGTTAGATATTATGGAAAGCTTTCTAAGTATACTGTTATGCACTGGAATGAACATCCAGGGCACATTGTGGAATCCCAAACATTGGTCATTTTTAAGAAAAGATTGGATAAACACCTGTCAGGGATGGCTTGAGTATCCTTGACCTCATATCAGTGCAGAAAGCTGAGCTAGATACCTTTTCAAAGTCCCTTCATTTTTATGATTCCACAACATACATAAGGATATTATTACTAGTTTAAGGGTTCATTTTGAGATTTAACTTTGGCTTCATTAATTAAGTGGTGGCTAATATACATATATTTAGACTTATGAAGACTGAAAATACAAATACAGAATGGTTAAGTACATTCTAACTTTCCTTGGTTTTAGACACAAACTTTCCACCATTTTACCAATGACTGTGATTCAATAATAGCCCAAGGGTAACATTGTCTGAAAATGGTAAGTTGAACTGTCATTGCAGTCTTGCCTGCAGCAGACTCCTGACATGTCATTAGTCTAACATGATGTTCAGACAATGATACATTAAAAAACATCTTTGATGTTTCTACATATGCATCATGGGAAATCCTAAGCCAACCACTTCAGCTGCAGACCTCCTACGAATATAACTGGAGATGTTTAAATTCACTGAGAAAGCAATTCATATTATAGACTTTCCAGTAAGTCATCTAGGTTCTGTCTAATGGTTAAACAATAACACTTTATGAAGAATGTGTCTTTATATAAAGATGTAGAAATTTAAGTCAGATAGTTATATAACTATGTCTGTCTATATACACTATATATGTGGTAATGATATCTGTACAATTAATAGAAAACCTATGTGAAACATTGTATAGTCATGTGATTCATTTAAAATAACATGCACTTTTGACTGTTTCCTTTGAATTTTGCCTACAGCTCTCTCTCTCTGATGGGAGTTATTTCTCATATTTCAGGCCACTGAACAGCTTCAAACATCCACCTTTTTACTAAAAAACTCCAGGCTCTTCCACAGATATACTGCCTGCTCCTTCATATTCACTCCAGCTCCCCAATTACACATACTCAAGACCCAGAAAGGTAATTGTGCATGCATATGTGCACAATCATTTACTTGAACTCCAATTAAATGATTCAAGAGCATAGGACTTATTAAAACAGTTCAAAATGAGCAACTTAATAAATGTGTTCAAAACCACAGCACATTAAAATCAGGGGTTATGGGTGCCATGTGATTCCAATGTCAGAGAACTCCCCAGCTTTGGGCCCAATCCTGAAAACAGTAATGTATGTGAGTAACTTTGATATTGATGCAACTGTTCTTATGGGTAAAAATATTGTATTAATATGAGGCAGTGCTTGCAGGATCAGGCCTCAGACTTCATTAAAATAAAAGCGTAGTTTTAAAATGTGACTATTTTCTTAAACAATAATTAAGCTGCAGAATTTGAGAGAGAACATGATGGTTAAAAGTCACTTTGCCCTCAAAACCCATCAATATTGAAGATTTTTTAAATACGTTAATATTCATAATCAGAGTGTTGCACATATCCCAAACTGTCACTCTTCTATATTTGGGGCCTGAAATGGGGGGTGCACTCATCTCTCCCAAGTTCAAGTGTGTGTGCCTGCATTCTCTGTTTGTTGTAGCTAATGGAGTTTGGGGTGTACTTTCACCCACTCACTGCTCCAGGTCCTGGCTCAGGGATCCTGTAGGTACCAGTGGTCTGAAATGCCCTTTTAAATGTTTTGCTGCTATAATTCTCTGGGCCACTTCCCCATTGTTCCAGCACATTCTTCACCTTTATCGCAGGCTTTGTCCCAGTAGTCAGCCCAGAGCACTATCTGCTCTCTTCTAGCCCTAGAGCTCTTTTTATACTGACCTGCTGACTCCTTATTTGCTGCTTCCCACACAGATACTGTAGGAGCTTGGAGGACCTATTTACTGCCTTTTTCTTGGGTGGAATGTGGCAGGACCACAAGGCCTCCAGTAGGGGGCCTCTGGATCTCGTCCACCCTGTTACAGGGCTGCTCTGTTTTACTGAACTACAGTAGTCCATTCATATGATAACACTGTTCAAATACATTAAAGGCTGATATAAAGGGAGGAGGGTGCTTGATGATCCATGTTCACTGAAGGTAGGACAAGAAGTAATCACCTTAATCTGCTGCCAGGGAGATTAAGGTTAGATATTAGGAGAAATTTTCTAACCCTAAGGATAGTTAAGTACTAGAATATGTTACCAAAGAAGGTTGCCTAATAATACTTTATCTCTAGCTTTATGAAGACTAATACAGCACACCTTTACTGATTACTGGAGGTAGTCTATATTCTTTTACAATAAAGCTGCAGTAGCTAGCATTCATTTTGCTTTGTCTCTGTGGGTACGGCTAGACTACAAGCCTCTTTCAAAAAAGTCTTTTTCAAAAGATACTTTTGAAAAAGCCTCTTTCAAAAAAGATCGTCTAGACTACAAGCAGTTTTTTTGAAAAAGTGAGCTGCTTTTTCGAAAGAAAGTCTAGACACTCTCTTTCGAAAAAGCACAGTTTGCATTCAATAGCACCGTTTTTTGAAAGAGTACTTTCGAAAAAAGGTGTTATTCCCTGTAAAATGAGGTTTACTGCAATTGAAAAAACTGCCTCGTTCTTTTTATTTATTTTCGAAAGAACGCACCTGCAGTCTAGATGCAGGTGAAGTTTTTTCGAAAAAAGGCTACTTTTTTGGAAAAAAACCTGTAGTCTAGACACACCGTGTGTGATTAACTTGACAGTCAGAAGAAAATCAACAGAATGGTAGAATTTCATCAAAATTCCACACTGCAGAGGACATCAGCTTTGACAGAACATCAGAGTGCCTTCTCCCCACTAATGTAAAAATCCCAACACACGAATATTACTTAAGGACAAAAGTTATCCTTACTTTGCCTTCCATTATAGTCACCACATCGGGCAAACCACCTATCACTTTACCACGATCTAAGAATTAAACAAAAAGAATCTTATTATAACAAACAATCACAAAAGCTGAAAGAATTTATTACTTACTAAATATATTCATCCTTATAAATCCTGGAGTAGAATTAGCAATAAGTTGGTGACCTATGACCATATGGAAATTCTTGGGCAGTTTCAAGCATTTAGGAGAAAGCATCTTAACAAGAGGGATTTTTATTACATGAAATAGGATAATAAATAATCATATCAATATAGTATTCCTAATATTTATTTTGATATGCAATGTTATGCTTCCCTCAAATTTTCAATTTACAATCTACCACAGATTTTTTGTAAACATACAAAATTGCCTTGAAGAAGTTGTTACAGAAGCTCTGACTGCTGAGTATGGAACAGTGTAAGCCTCTGGAACACAACATAAACTGGCATCCAGTTGATAGCTATCATTATGTTTCAGAGTCAACATTCCAGTGTGATGAAGGAAGTTCCTAACTCCTAAATTTATTGCTTCAGGCCCTGTAAGACCATTCTCATGTGGCAGGTTTCCTTTGCAAATAAGAGGAATAGACACACACTTGAAAAAAAGACAGCAAAATCTGTGGCTGAATTCTGCAGCAATGTGTTGATTCTTCTGTGACAGAGCTATTAAATATATGGGACCTTGGAATTAGGTTTACCTTTAAGTAAAAAAAAGTCACAATACTAGAAGTAGATTTTCCTTTAAAATATATGAAATATACTTACTCTTCTCAGCAAAAGCCACAGCCCTAAAGTTGGGGAGGGTGGGAAAGAAAAAATTAAATTAATATTTCACTGTATAATTAAGGCACTAACTACAAGATCTAAATAAAAATTTTAGGACTTACTTGAGTCTCTGGAATTCTGCATATGCATCATCAAAAGCTGTAATGAAATATTTCAATGCATTATATAAAATGTAATGCAATTCTTATCTATGAGCAAACGTAAATGTTGTCCTATGCTAATGTTCCTTTAAAACATTTCATAGAATTATAGAGTATCAAGGCTATGTCTACACTCCTGTGGGGGTAGTTGGGAGGTATTCTTCTGCTTGTTTTTTTGGAAGAGGCTTTTATGACATTTTGCTCATCTACACAGGGCCAAATGTCAGAAAAACCTCCTCTTTCAGAACATCTCTTATTCCTCATAAAATGAGGAATACTGGGATGCCGAAAGAATGTGCCTGCTTTTTCGGAAACTGTTCCGAAAACGCAGATGCGTTCCCTGGACACGGCTGTGAGGTATCCTGGAAAAACTCTGCAGGCTAGACATAGCCCAACACTGCTAATGAAAACTGAACATGCCAGAATAAACCCTGCTGGAAATTATCTTAACACTAAGGCAGCCAGAAAAGTTGGCTGCATTTACAGCATGCTTGAATTTGACAGATAGCTTTCCATTTTATAAGGATTCTTTTGCTTAATCCAGTTTATGAAAATGCATCATGACTTATAACTGCAATATGTTTAGTATTCTACCTTGTCCAGATAGATCAATCATGCGCTTATGGGATTCTTTGCCATCAAAAATTTCAAAGGTGTATTTCCCTTTGTCCTTTTCAGTGGGCTCACATATCTGCAACCAGGCAACCTCTTCACTTCCACCAATTCTCATCTTTTCACCAGAAGAAACCTTAGACTCCCTTGAAAAAAGAACAGAAAAAAGTTTGAAAATTCTTTGATGTACATTCTCCATAAATATTTGGCTATTAAATTTGTAAAAAGAGACACACATACAGTTGTATATAAGCACACAGATAGTGATACACATATGTTAATATGCATTATGTATATTATGTGCTAATAAATATGCATTATGTATAATATTTTTAAAGCTTTTTGCACATTACAAAATATCACAATGCTAAACCAGTTTGATGGGGAAATCTATTAAAAAGGATACACCTTTCTAAATGTACAGCATTATTTTCTTTCACCTAATTTATTGGAAATAATTTAATAATAAAAATAGTAAGAACTTTGGCATGTAATTTAAGATTTTCTTTTTGCAGTAGGATGCATCTCTGACACTTAGGCTATGTCTAGACTGCAGGCTTCTTTCGAAAGAGGCTCTTTCGAAAGCATCTTTCGAAAGAGCCTCTTTCGAAAGATCGCGTCTAGACTGCAGGCGGATCTTTCGAAAGAGCAATCCGCTTTTTCGAAAGAGAGCACCCAGCGAGTCTGGATGCTCTCTTTCGAGGAAGCCCTATTTACATTGAAGAACTCCTTCTTTCGAAAGAGGAACTTTCGAAAGAAGGCGTTCTTCCTCGTGAAACGAGGTTTACCGCCATCGAAAGAAAAGCCGCGTTCTTTCGAAATAATTTCGAAAGAAAGCGGCTTGAGTCTGGATGCAGGGGAAGTTTTTTCGGGAAAAGGCTACTTTTCCCGAAAAAACCCCTGAGTCTGGACACAGCCTTAGGGCCTAACTTTGAATTCCTAATTCTGGCAAAATACCATTGACTTCACTGGGAATAACTGGAGGGTGGGGTACAGATCCATTTTGATATTCCTATGAATCTATCAGAAGCAATATCTATTGGGTTCCATATATCTTCTTCTCTTTTTGTGACCATATGATCACTCCACCTACAGGTATCCATAAATCATACACCCCGGGGTATTTTTGGGCCTTTAGCCTACACATTGAGGCATCTCTTTTCCTCACTTGTTTGTAAAACTCCATGGAGTTTGGTGATCCCTGTTTCTGGACTAAGAAGCAAAGCAACGACTGGACAAGGTGCTTAAGGAATCCAGCCCATGGTTTTATGAACTGCCATCAGAGATGGGATGGGACTCTGGGTAATCAAAGATAATCTGCTGTCCCTGCGTCAAAATTCCAGGCGTCTGGCGCTCAGACAAATGTATGTTCAGAGAGATTCCCGGATGTGCAGAGTCTTGTGTATCAAGATGATGGTGGTCTTGAGCCTGTGAGAGTCTATTTTTATTTTTATTTGCTATAGTTAGGTTGCAATATGACTTTCATCTTAATCGCCTAAAAAAATCCTCTTCTTTGGGATGAATCTCTCCATGCATACTATTATCTCAAAGATGAAGGTCTGGGGGTAAATTACAAAGACTTTTTCAGTAGAGAGTTATCAGTGCATTTTTCAAAATGTAGGAATTTTCTTCTAAAAACAACAAAAATGTATAACTTTTAACAAAATATTTCAAAAATAGCTGAACTTCATATCTGACTCACATAAACATTCAGGGTATGTCTACACTACTCCGCTAGTTCGAACTAGCGGGGTAATGTATGCATACCGAACGTGCAAATGAAGCCCGGGATTTGAATTTCCCGGGCTTCATTTGCATAAGCGGGGAGCCGCCATTTTTAAATCCCCGCTGGTTCGAACCCCGTGTAGCGCTAGCGCGGCTACACGGGGCTCGAACTAGGTAGTTCGGACTAGGTTCCTATTCCGAACTACCGGTACGTTCGGTCTGCATACATTACCCCGCTAGTTCGAACTAGCGGGGTAGTGTAGACATACCCTCAGTTACACTCTCCTATTGCAGCCAGTTATATTACCAACCAGCAGGCAAAGGCAGGAAATGAGACTACATATCACAGGCCATATTGTGCCATTCCTTTTAAGCAAACTTTCCAATTACAATAAATCAATGAGTTCTTCAAAATCACTGATGTAATTCTATTGTCCCGGATTACTTCCTAAAATTGATCTTGTCTCCAGTTAGCCAAACTTAATTTAATATGGACTGTCCTTCCGTCCTTCCGTCCTTCCTTTCTTCCTTCCTTCCTTCCTTCCTTCTCCTTATCTTTTCCCTGGTTAATTTTTAAATTTATCAAGTCAGAATTAGCACCTCTCTGGTTGAATAAATAATTTGCCCAAACAGAGTTCATTTGGCCTCATACCTATAAGGAGTTACCCTGATGAGAAAAAGAATGTTTTTCCATCACTCTTAGCTTTTCAGAAGAGAACTAGCTTTAGCTCACCAGACGAGATAGGTATCTGCCTAGAAACTATGCTATGCTCCCCACTGTGCAATGAGTGGATGATTGCATGCTGCCTTTAGGATTTGTATGCTGTGTGGTGGTTGATTCAATGCTGACTGGGGATTTGCATGCTATGCTGTGTGCCAAGCTAATGACTATGAAAAACAAGGATTGTCTCCCCTCCTTGTCTTCTAGGAATGGGTTAGCTGGAATTTAATTTAAAAAAGCAGGATGATATTTTTTTCAGTTTTTGATTTAACTCTACATAATTCTGCTTTATAATAGTTCTGTTCATAGTGGGATTGCAATTTCCTTTCTGGTTTAGCTATAGCTGCTTTTCATTTTAAAAGACAAAATTGTGCATAAAGCATGTTATATGATGGCACGTTTCTAATAAGTGTGTATTAATGTATGTCTGTAGATGCCTCCCCTTTGCCAATGTCTATTTTCTGGAACTCTATCCATATGCAATGGATACAGATTTGGCATAAGCTGCCTTAAATTTCAAGCAGCCATAGTGAATAAGAAAATAGGTTTTCTGCTACTTTAGTCCTATTAACAACACATTTGTTCAAAGGGTGCAACATATTTGATACTAAGCTCACCTTATGAACAGTCTCACAGATTTGCTCTTTGTGTTCCTTGAACTTGATTCAATAGTATTACTCTCATTATATACCTGTGTTTCTTCATGGAAATCAATGGTGTTACATGAGCATAAAACTGTTCAGTTAATGTATTGGTGGTTCAAGCCCTTTATGTCTAATTCAAATTACTTCGTTTCCTACACTCTCTTCAGTGAATATCAAGGAATTAGTTTAAAAACACTCTCCTGCAAACCCTCCTTTCCTGTGAGACTGGAATTTTGGAGACTATTTGTTTCTGGCTCTGCTACAGATTTTCTTTGTGACCATGAACAAGCCACTTGATATCTCTGTACCTTTGTTCCCCATCTGTAAAATGGGAACGATGACCATTTCCTTGTCTTAGAGAAATGTTGAAATGATAAATTGTATGGGAGGTGCTATCTGAATGTTATGAAATAAAAAGATAACAACAAAAATAAATCCTGCAGACCTTAATATCTGTTCAGATCTCCCACTGAATTCAAGGACTGGCCAGCCCTATATGTGCACTCTCACTTACCTCTGATACCAGTTAGCTTTCATTTCATCTGCGTAGTACTTCAAGAAACACTGAAGTCTTATTCCTTCTGGAGTACAGTGGATCTTCAGTGGAGAAGCAGATTTACCTGCACAAAATAAAACATATGCTTATCAAAGAACACAAAGTAGTACAAAAATAACAGAAGCAAATTGCAGTTTCATAATACTGTATACGCTCAACACATGGGTTCATGTACAAATACCACAGCTATATTGTTAATATAGGAAAAAAATAATATCTTAGGATCAAGAACTTCAACTAGTGTAAAGTGGCATAGTTGTATTGGTTTCAGTGTAGCTATGTAAATTTACACATGATCAGAGAGTGGCCCGGGATTATACTTTTGCTGCTATTTATTAAGTTTATTACCGGGATGATTATTTTAAAAGTAATAAACCATTTGTTGAATGATCATTAAATAATATTTATCTGATACTGATTTCACAACTGCTTTACACAGATGCAGCTCTACTGGTAATTTGAACTGACTCCTGTGTTGCATCAGTTTCAATAGGATCAGAATCAGACCTATTGTAGAAATGGTTGTTTGTTTACCTGAAGTTAATGTGAAGAAAACTATCATAGAATCATAGAATACCAGAACTTGAAGGGACCTTGAGAGGTCATTGAGACCAGTCCCCTGCTCTTACAGGAGGATCAAGCACCGACTAGATCATCCCTTATAGATGTCTATCTGACCTGCTCTTAAATATCTCCAATGATGGAGATTCCACAATCTCCGTAGGCAATTTATTCTGTGTTTAACCATCCTGAGAGGAATTTTTTCCTAATGCCCAACCTTAACCTTCCTTACTGTAATTTCAGCCCAATGCTTCTTGTCCTATCCTCAGAGGCCAAGAAGAACAATTTTTCTCCCTCCTCTTTGTAATACCCTTTTAGATACTTGAAAACTGCTATCATGTCCCCTCTCAGTCTTCTCTTTTCTAAATTAAACAAGCCCAGCTCTTTAAGTCTTCCCTCATAGCTCATGTTCTCTAGACCTTTAATCATTTTTCTTGCTCTTCTCTGGACCTTCTCCAATTTCTCCACATCTTTCTTGAAATGTGGTGCCAAGAACTAGACACAATACACCAACTGAGACCTAATCAGTGCAGAGTAAAGCGGAAGAATCATTTCTCATGTCTTACTCACAAAACTCTTGTTAATGCATCCCAGAATCATGTTTGACTTTTTTGCAACAGTGTCACACTGTTGACTCATATTTAGCTCGTGGTTCACTACGACCCCTAGATTTTTTTCTGCAGTACTTCTTCCTAGACAGTCACTTCCCATTCTGTATGTGTGAAACTGATTGTTCCTTCCTAAGTGGAGTACTTTGCATTTGTCCTTATTAAACTTCATCCTATTTTCCTCAGACCATTTCTCTAGTTTGTCCAGAGAAGTATAAATATTCTGCCCTAAGATGCTTATAGTAACTAAACAAACAAGGTTATTGGAATAGTACTTTGTTCCCCTTTAATAATGTCAATTAGAAAATCAAATCCCTATTTAGACACTTAATAACAAGCCCATAATAGGATATGCATTGTGACTCCCAGATATTTCCCAGTTGCCTCAGGCGCTTAGATTTTAATATAAAAAAATTACATGAAAGTCAGAGACAGATTTACTTACCTGTGACTCTGCTCATTGCCAGGATTATATCATCAAACACTGAGTAGAAGAAAAAAAGAAAACATGCCATCAGATAGTAAAATTTGTTCAGAATATAGCCTTGCTAGGTTTAAAGCAATATTGCAAATCAACATAGTGGGGAGGAGGAAAGAAATTATAATAGTTATATAGAAACATTTATGTTGACAATA
Organism: Pelodiscus sinensis; assembly: GCF_052426305.1. Classification (NCBI taxonomy): domain Eukaryota; kingdom Metazoa; phylum Chordata; order Testudines; family Trionychidae; genus Pelodiscus; species Pelodiscus sinensis. The sequence goes on along the minus strand of NC_143054.1, from coordinate 39,466,848 downwards.
AATCATTCTATATTATTCACATATTTTAATTAAGTCTGACACCATTTAACTGAACAGTGTGTGGAAATATACATTAAATTGGACCAGTCCACCACTATCACAGTCATTTTTAATGACATATAAAACCCTTTTTTGCTGCCAGTGATCTAAGGTAGTATTAGTAAGGGAGACCAGTATCTGCTTCCCTTATTAATGCATATTATCTTCTAAGAATAATTAATATCTACTTAAAGAAGAATGGTTGCTTCAGCCCAAGGTTCAAAGAATTTGGTCCAAAGTCAATGTTTCTAAGTCCTCTACAACACAGCAAAAGCCTTGAAATAAAAAGGAAACTAAAAATTTGCTGTGTTATCCATTTGCAAGGGAAGATGCTTTGATATCTTTTGAAGAAACGTTAAAGTCATGCATTACTTCACTATAACAAATTGATCTTTACCTTTTCCTGATATATCAAGAATCGTCAAATCATGACCTCTGTCATCTGTCACTGTTGCCTTATATTCACCTTGATTCTTTTTAGATAGCTATAAATAAAACATAGCATGTTTACTGTATAATTGAAATTAGAGCTGGAGATGTAAGCAAGTACCATTTTCTATACCAAAGATCTCATTTTGAAATGTTTCAACAATGACTACCACTGAGAAGAAACTCAGGATTAGGCCTGATTAGTAAACTCTTTTCTATTGTATTCACATGTGCTAAATCACTCATCCTATTCTATAATATGAAGTTAGCTCAATTATCTATCAAAAGATTAATTCTCTCTGATGTTCCATATAAACAAATACATATGGCCCAATTGCAATCAATGTAAAAGCAAGAGTAGTTTAGTGAGATTCAAAAGTCAAATAAAATCTAAAAAATACACTAATCCTGGGTGCACTTAACTACTGATAAATAAATTAGTCAAACGGGACACACCATTGAGATAAAGATTAGGGGCGCAATTTCTCTTGAGATATAATTATTGTCTTTTTGGAACAACTAGCTCTAAAGCACATAAAATGGCCTCAATATTCCTGATTTAGTCCAATTAAAGTATTTGAATAATAGTGAGGCAATCGTGACTACAGTGTAATGAGCCTGGGACAGCAACATGGCCACCCACTGACCCAGAAGAGGTTCCCAACCCCTGTGCTTGTCGGATCTCCCAGAGTGAGGAGACCCAGCCCCCTGTCCAGCTGGGACCCAGCCAGAGCTTTGATTGCTGGACAAGTGGTGAAAGACACTTGTCACCCTGACTCACCGCTGTGCCTTAAACCGTGAACTGGTGACTATTTGTATTAACACCATGTCTTTCCGCCTGCCCTGACCCCAGGCTGGCCCTCACAAACTGTCACTCGGCCAAGTCTGAGGCATGCCCCATGGACTTGTGGGCACTCTAGGGAGTCAGCGGTGCCCCATCTGCTGATGTAGGACCCTTTTACTCATGGTATAAATAAATTCAATATCCTCAAAGTTAAATATTAAAATCTACTATAGTGGCATTATGGAAAGTGAGATTTTTTGTATTTTATTTAAATGAGGAAGTCGGTCAAAGTGGGGAAATATAAATATTTGGAATTAGCATGAAGGTTATTTAATAGCATCTCAAGTCCTAAATAAAAAATGAAGCACAAAACAGAAGGAAAAACTCAGTGTATCTACAGGTCAAGGAACAAGAAGCTATTCAAGCCACATAGGCATTCTTCAGTAAATAGGAGCTCAGCATAACTGAAGCCAAAGAGAAAGCACATAATCTGTTGTCGATAAGTGGTAAAACGAAAGATAGAAAAGCACTAGCTACTATGCAAGTGACCTAGAGTACCTTTTTTAAAAAAAAATGATCCATAAAAATAGTGACACTTGGTTTATAACTCTACCTGGTAAAATGTTAAGCAGAAACTGTCACTACTAATTAGTAGATTATATCATACCCTTGGAATAGTTAGCTGGCAAACTCCTTTCTGCAAATCAGGCAACTCTTGATCCTCAAGCCCAGAACCATCTTTGTACCATTTGAAAAATGTCTCCTTCTTAGTGTTCGCCACCTGCGCAACAGAAAATGCATGGATTATTATATGTTGTCAGAAGCCATCCCTTCCATTGCATTTGAAATGCAAGAGGATATATTTTCTATTATCTATTACGTAGCTCAGATAAAGTGTGAAACAGTTACAAGCAAATTGAACTGGGCCAATTCTTGGTCCTAACACAACTGTAGCATATAGATTCTATGTCTTGTCCTGCCTGCTGGTTACAGAACCTTCAGAATCCTGATGAGCATTCCAGACCTGCATCCATTCCACGTGAGCACTAACTCCTACTCTCTGTGAAAGATGCACAGTCTGGCACAATTCTTTCAGGCCTATGCACGTTGTGCAGTCTAATCCCCACAAAGGCCACTTACACTGCTTTGGTAGGAGTCTTAGAGGGAGCAGAAGCAATGCCAAAAGTATTCCCTCAGGCTTGCATTGCACAGAGGTAACATACACAGCCATATATCATCCTGTTAGGGTCATGATGTGGGGAGTATCCAAGGATGAGGAGCAGCTATGGGTAGAAGGGGGAGTGGCCAGATCTGGTAGTTCTGGCTACAAAATTATCCATTAGCAGCTGTGAGAAGAGGCTCAGTAGGTTAAAATGACCTTGAAGTAGCAGTAGCCTTTCACTAGTAACAATGTAGAAAGAGATTACAGCTGTGGGTTTAGCATTGCTTTATGTTTGAAATATAACTGTTCTAGGTGGCACTTAAAATATCACTGGATGGGCAAGTTTAAAGTGTAACATCAAAGAAGCAACTAAAAGGAGAATGACTGGAAGCAGAAATTCAGCACTCTAGAAATTCTGCCAATGTCATTTTTATATTGTTTTTATGTTATTTAACATGTCTCTCAATAAAAGGTTTGTCACTTAAGAGATTTGCAAGGTGCAGAGTTTCAGCTTGGTTGCGTTCATGCCTAACCTAAACCAAGAAACACAGGTGTCATAAAATTGAAGGCAAGACAAATAAAAGGATATTGTGGTTTCAGCAGAAGTACTCTTACCTAACACTATTAAGCATTCAACACAGCCTCATTTTGCAGAGCTACACTAACACACCACAGAACCCTGAAATCAGAGCTTAGAAGTTAAAATGAAAGAGGAATCAATTTTTCAAATATATGGTTAAGAAATGTACAGCAAGCATGCTTGTGACTGTTTTTACGGTGTGATTGAGCCCCAGGAGCAAACAGAACCAACAATAGTAAGCTCAATTCTTAGAGTGAGCTTTGAATTCTTTGTCAAAATTGCACAAGTTGTGATACAGAAATGAATTTCTCTCCGAGTCAAAGGGGAAATGCCCACTTAGCCCAGCTGAGCAACTGGACCACTGTTTGGGAGTTTTCCTTGCTGTCTACAATAGTTCTTTAATCTTTGCATAGTGTCTAATTCATTATCTCATTGAGGCTACATCTAGACAGTGGGGTTATTTGGGGATACCAAATGTATCCCGAAATAGCTACCCCACCTCTTTTAAACGTGCCAGTTATTTTGAAATATTTTTTGAAATAGTGGATGTGCTATTCCAGCATCCCTGTAGTCTTTGTTCCACAAGGGTTAAGGGAGTCTCAGAATAGCACATTCTTTCAAAATTTGGTACTGTATAGATCCACCAAATTTCAAAATAACCTGTTTTGAAATACAATTGAAATAAGATATGCAATTTGCATAGTGCAAATTGCGTATCTTATTTTGAGTTTAGGGTGCTGTTTGGAAGCATCCTGTTTAGAAGCCCTCTGAGTGAATAGAATACAATATGTGAAACGTAGAAATGTTTCTTTTGTATTTTCTTTATTCTTTTGTTAAACACCGGAAAAATATGAAATCCAGTGTAAATTGAGTGTTGGTTGTTGCTGGGCTACTAATGAGAGAGAATTATTTGCCTTATAGTAATTAGAGTTTCTTTGACATGTGTGGTCCCTATCAGAGAGGAAGGAGGGCAAATAAAGGAATACAAAAGGGAAATAATCCTGATAAGTGAATTTAATGGTTCAGATGAAATGCCAATTATTTTGGGGGTGAACATAATGAAACTTGTCCCTATGGAATATAGCAAACGTGGATGGAGCTCATCAGTCTTCCTTGCTGAGATGGTTGCTATCAGGAATGCAACCTTCGTGAATATGAAAAACATGGAGCTGATAGACAAACCTACTGTCTTTAACAAAAATATGTAGACAAAAATAAGAGCTCCCAGGGCATCTTTGATGCTTCCAGTTGGCTAAGTAACAATTCCTAGTGGAAATTAGACTCATCTGAAATTAATTTAATAGAGGTCTGCATTTATAAAAACAAACCAATTCAGCACCAAATATCAGCTGAAGTAAAATGGCATAACACAATGGAATTCAATGCGCTACAACAATTTACACCAGCCAGGTCTATAAACCAAACAAATTTAAAATTAAACATGAATTTCCGTAACTTAGGATTTGAAAACTATGATACAAAACATCAGCAAATTGATCCATGAGATAATGCATTTACTATACACACAGAGAGCATATATTTAACCCTTCTGCCAGGTAGCACCAGCAGCAGCCAGGGCCACGTTGGACATCTAGGGCTTCCTCTCAACCCATCCAACACAGAACTCGCTTGAGCCTCCACCCAGTAACCTGGGAAATTCACACAACACTGCGGGGCGCCTCTGAGAGGCAATGCTTCCCCACTTGCAAGTACAGAGTCTGAGTGTAGAAAAGAAAACCTTTAATAAAAAGGGAAAGGAAGTAACGTCGCATTAATTTGGGAAAACACCACAAACAAGATCCTAACCAACACCACGAGTAACAATCTCGCCCAAGTAGGTTGGGCAATGTCCTTTTCCTCTCAGACTTTTAAGTCCAGCTATATAAACATCCCCTTCACATGCACATGTGGGGGGAGGTAAAGAGGCATCTTACTAACTCCACTAGTCACTTACCATCCACCGGCTCACTGCTCTCTGTCACCGCCTTGCTGGCCATTCATCTCATCTCACTGCCGCTACTCTGCTAGCCACTCATTACACCTTTTCATCACCTCTCTGTTCATTGTACTACTGCCACTCTGCTCTCCGCGCCTCACATCTTCCCCTGGCTTGTGGTGGATTTGGCTCCAAGCCAAACCTAGTGATTTCAGCTCTTAGTGATTACAGCTCTTAGCCCAAAGCACAGTCCAGCCACAAGAAATTCCAGCATCCACTGGAGTAAATTTAAAATTAATAAAGATACTCCTTATGGAATTTGCTCTGTTCTATCATTAGAATGGATGGAGGGAGAGAAACAGGTTGAACCATTCTTACAGCTCATGCCTGGAGGGCACACAGCCTACTAATGCAGAGTCTTGCCCTCCCCCCCTCCCCCCCAGTTAACTTCACAGAGCAGCTTTGACAGGTGAGCCCTTGTCCATCTGAAGTTCTTTACACTGACAGCCTCTCTCCTTTTGAACTGAGTTCAGACTTTGAACACAGTTGGATTTTTCTACATTCCCACAATAACTGCAAGCATATCTCACAATTCCTGCATTTAGTGTCAACACAGTTTGTGACCTCATAACAGCCAAATTGGTTACCGGGGCAAAACACCATTGTAACAGTTGAATATCTAGCAGGTCTAAGCAAAGTGAGGGCAAACTGTATTTACATAAACACAGCCAGGATTTCTTTCCCATTCCAGCTGGCTATAATGGAAGAATTGATTTAGACTCTGTTTAAATATATATAAATGCATGTGTTACCTTATGGATCACTATCGCTATTGGTTTGGCTCATAACTATTGCATTTTATAGTCAATGTAAAATATATACTCTTACTAGTTATTTGCAGTAGAAGAGGAGACTACTGCAGACCAGCTTCCAAGAGCATTAATTCTAATCCAAAGTAACCATTTAGTCTGATAGTATTCCTGGTCTTTTTGTTTCTTTTTCATATAAATATGCCTACTTGTATTCTTAAACGGGACAAAAGGGAGTGAGAGCAAATATGGTAACCACTCTTCCATCTGCCCCTCATTATAAAATGTTAAACAATTGGACAAGAGAAACACCTCCATGTTAACTACATGACCAAAGTCAAATGTCACTAGTGCCAAAAGCCAATGACTTCGTTGAAGTGAAGAGTTTGCAAACAACCTGTAGAACAAATTTGCAGAAAATGTTCCAACAATTATTAATACTGAATTGATTTGTATTAATTTATGAGCCAGATGCTCAGCCTTGCAGAGCCTGCAATAGTACACAATGGACCCCAGAGCCCCAAGCACTTTTAAATCACTGGATCCCAGAGCAGCTGCACCCCCTTTCCTTTGTCAGTGATCTTGTAACCAATACAGGTGTCTGCTCTAATTTACATGAGTTCAGCTCCAGGATTGGGAAAGCAGCCACTTTTAGAGCCACTTTCCCTCCCCATTCAGTTATGCCGAAGTTAAAATCCAATGTGTTTTCACAGTTAATTTGTGAACAGAAAAAGTCACTAAATGTGTGAGATAAATTACTTATAATGAATTATTAAATCAATTCTAATTAGAAACTCAAAACCTATTAAAAATGAGTAGTTAAAACTAATACAAAAGTGTCTGCACTGCTCAAAAAGCTGTGAACATCCTGAGTTTGATGCTTCCCAAATTAAACCCTTTTAATTATTCATACCTCTCATTATGAGTTCTTATAAAAAGTAAAGCAACTAGAATAGTAAAGCCTCCTAGAATAGCATGTAAGGACAATTAATGACTGTAAGAGCTATCTCAGAGCTCTGTATACATTACTTTGAAATTAAGATGTTACTTTTTCAAAATCATTGACTAAAAATATGAAAAGTGACACTTTGTCATCTAAATTCATGCAAGAAATGTTTGTTTGCTTAGCTCACTATTAAATACAAATAATGTTTTAAGGCATCTCCTACATATTAGTGTGCGATTTTCTAAAATTGATTAAAAAATGTTTCCAGATAGTTTTGCTTACTTTACAAATAAGTAGAACCTCACACTCTTCTGTGACTTCCCAGTGCAAATACTCCAGAAAATGAGGACCTGGGAGACAAAATGAATTTCAAACATGTGTTATGTATTCTACAAGGAAACATCTCACTTCAGTGTGAGCAGGGAAAAACAGATGATATTCCAGGATCCTGGGTCCCAATCATCACACATTTCCTAAAGGGAAAACCATTCAGCGAGTGTTTTTCTATTAATGATGAATACAGAAAGGAGGGGGAAATGGGACCCATCTCAGTTTGCAGCTGAAGCGATGTACCATTCCTGAATGCACTACAGCTTACTGAGTGAGACAAATAAAATCATTAAATCTGATCTTACCCAGTTGCCAACTAAGCATAAGAATAAGACAGAATAGGATTGCCAATAAATGTCCAAATGATGTATCAATGGAGAGGGAATTGGAGAATAAACCAATCCCTCATAATGCTCACCCAATTATATTTTCAAAGAAAAATTCCTGGACTAAGCACTTTTCCAAAATAAATTAAATTTGCATATTTAAATGATATTATAATATTTCCAAAGAGAAATATGAACTACTTGTGTTCCCCCTTTCAGGCTCCAATCCTGCAAATAGTCATCCCCATGAGTAACTTTCCTGATAGGGATAGCCCCCACTGAATTCAGTGGAATGATTCATGTGAGGATCTATATGTGCAAATGTTTGCAAGTTCAGGGCCTAACAACACAAATTGTGTGTCTGATCCTGCAAGGTTTTGCATCATTAGAATTCCCACTGAAGTCAACAAGAGGGGGTGATACCAGAACAGCCTCACAGGTGGAGGTGCCAACACGGCTACTTGTTGGCTCCACATTCTTTGCTGCTGCTGTCCCTGGGAGAACCTGGACCGTAGGACTCAGAAGTCTGTGTACGGGAGGCAGTGGGAGGACAGAGCCCTCTCCACAGGTAATATGGAGCAAGAAAGGGACAGTTACAATGTGGGGTCCCAGGCTGGGGATCAGGAGAAGCAGAGTCACATGGAGTATCACATGGAAAGGTCACACACACCGTTTAGCTACCTTTGTGTCCCTCCTATGAGTCACCTGATCTAATGATGTCAATGGGAATTGAAGGCACTCCTCGTTCACAAGAGGTGCTCTGTTAGCTGCAGAAATTCAGCCCTAAGGCACCCACCTTCCCTTACTTACCTTGTTTTCTGAGATATTCCTTTCTCTGGAGCTCAGCCTCAGCCAAGACAGCCTTGAATGCTATATTAATGATAGAAAAGTGTTAAACACAACGTTAGTTGCTGCAGTACTCAAAAGAACAACCGAAGTACACTATTTATTCAGAGGCTGAGACAAATGTTTCAGGGAACTTACCATCTCCAATAAGAACTAATGAAGACTGGTTCTTGGCATTTCCATCTTCAATTTGTATAGTGTAAGTTCCTTCATTTTCAATTGTAAATTGGTCCATCAACATCTCAATAATGCCATTTGAATAGTCACACTTAATTTTATGTCTCTGGAATTAAATAAGCATTACACTAGGTAAATATAGTTACACAATGTGATGTGTAGTGGAAGTTATTTATAATTCCATAACATACCAGTCATTTGCTGATTTTTTTTGTCCCAGTCTCGTATCATTCACCTTTTATTATGGAGCTTTCTCATGCAGAGACTGTCCCTTTATCTGTTTTTGTACAGTACCCAGCACAACGGGGCCTCTTTGGAACTGTGACATGATTGTTTAATAGTCATAACAACAGTCCTTTTGTCTCAGGTTATCACTCTTATTGTAATGGAGCATGCTGGTTTTGTGTGAATGAGTAGCTGGTCCACAGAATGAACATAAGAACATAACAATGACCATGTTGGGTTAGACCAATGATCCATCTAGCCCAGTATCCTGTCTACCAACAGTAGCCAATACCATTTGCCCCCAAGGGAGGGAACACAACAGGTAATCATCACACGATCCCTCCCTTGTCACCCATATCCAGACATTCAGAGGCTAGGGACACCATTCTTACCCATCCTGGCTAACAGCCATTGATGGACCTAACCTCCATGAATCTATCTAGATCTTTTTTGAACCCTGTTAAAGTTCTAGCCTTCACCGCACCCTCTGGCAAGGAGTTCCACAGGTTGACTGTGCACTTAGTGAAGAAAAACTTCCTTTTGTTTGTTTTAAAGCTGCTACCTATTAATTTCTTTTGGCGACCCCTAGTTCTTATATTGTGCAAATAGGTAAATAACTTTTCCTTACTCACTTTTTCCACACCACTCATGATTTTATAGACCTCTATCATATCCCCCTTTAGTCTCCTCTGTTCTAAGCTGAAAAGTCCAAGTCTTTTTAATCTCTCTTCATATGGGACCCATTCCAAACCCCCAATCATTTTGGTTGCCCTTTTCTGAACCCTTTCCAATGCAATATATCTTTTTTGAGATGAGGAAACCAAATCTGTATGCAGTATTCAAGATATGAATGTACCATGGTTTCCTGTAGAGGAAATAAGATATTTTCTGTCTTATTCTCTATCCCTTTTTTAATGGATATTACTGGCTTCAATTCAGCAAAGGTATCTACCAGCATGGAGCTTTATTCCTGAGTAGTGTCAAACTGACACTAGATGGAAGGTCACGATTTAGAAAAAATATCATAATATTGTAGGCAAACCTACTGTAACCAATCCAAATAGCAGAGACAAATTGCTTGATCATTGTCTTCGGTACACCCCCTCTGGGGCACCTGGCACTGGCCACTGTCGGCAGACAGGATACTGAATTGGATGGACCTTTGGTCTGACCCTGTATGGCCATTCTTATGTTCTTATCACTGACATGATGGACAGAGGCTGTCGGAATCAGGGTGACAATCCTGGAAATATTGTTGAGGAAAAAAAATGGTGGGTTTGACGTGGAGTGAATTTAAGAGCAAGGATTTACAAATTACAGAATCCTGAGGAACAAAAATTATGGAAGAAATAGAAAATAAAGATGGGTTCAGATTTAGTTTCCCATATTACACCCTTATTTATGTGAAGAGTTCCACTAAAGTCAATGTGCCTACTACAGTATGAACAACAATAATTTGTGTCAAGAAGAGGTAGTAGGATTGGGCTTTTACTTGTTAAGGACAATAGACCATTTTGAAAAATAGATTATTGGTACTGAAATCAAAAGTTTAATTTTAAAATATCAATGAAGCAACTATCAAATGTAAGGAAAAGAAAAAAAAGTAATGAAGGGAGAAGTAAAGAAAAAATCAGTAAGAAAAATACAATATTTACTGATTAAATGAAATGCAGAGAAGAGAATATGTACATTGTTTGCACATAATTGTAAAGGAGATTTGGAATAGGTCCCATATGAAGAGAGGATAAAGTGACTGGGACTTTTCAGTTTATAAATAGGAGACTGAGAGGGGATATGATAGAGGTATATAAAATCATGAGTGGTGTGGAGAGGGTGAATAAAGAAAAGTTATTTATTAGATCCCATAATAGAAGAACTAGAGGACAACAAATAAAATTCATGGGTAGCAGGTTTAAAACTAATAAAAGAAAGTTCTGCTTCACACAGCATGTAGTCAACCTGTGGAACTCCTTGCCAGAGGAGGCTGTGAAGGCTAGGACTATAACAGAGTTTAAAGAGAAGCTAGATAATTTCATGGAGGTTAGGTCCATAAAAAGCTATTAGCCAAGGGATAGAAATGGTGTCCCTGGCCTCTGTTTGTCAGAGGCTGGTGAAGGATGGCACAAGACAAATTGCTTGATCATTGTCTTCAGTCCATCCCCTGCGGGGCACCTGGTGCTGGCCACTGTCAGCGGACAGGCTACTGGCTAGATGGACCTATGGTCTGACCCAGTATGGCCATTCTTATGTTCTTATGAGACATGGTCATAAAATCTGGATGTGTACATCGTTCTTTGAACACACATAGTAAAGTATTATCACAGGATAACAGAGAGCTGGCTAAATCACAACATTAGACAGGACACTGGCATATGTAATCAAAGTTTGTAGGAAATGAAGGTACAAAAGAGTTGGTGGCCATAATGCTTAAAAATAGGAGTTTGTGTTTCAAATTAAAAGAAGATACGTACATATTATGCATTAAGTATTAAGCAGTGCAACCAAATGAAGAAAATATTTCTCTGAGAGTCCAGATCCAGTATTTATTGAAGTCAAAGGCAAAATGGTCATTGATTTCAGTAGTATAGAAACAGACCAAAGAGAGAGAAATTAAAGTGGTGTTTCTAACAGTAGAAAGGGAATTAGAAGGGGGAGAAACACAAAGGCTCAATCTTGTCCTTTCTCTTGCTTCTTGAATTTGTTATATTTCTTACTTTTGGGCATAGGGAACAAGATTAAAATAAAGAGGCTGAACTGTGGCAGTTAATTCTGCTTGCACATTACTGTATTTCAAACATCTTTCAGAAGTGGAACCAAAGGAAGTTTTCCCAATTAGGACCCAGAAGAAAGTTATTACATTCTAGCCAATGACAAGAATCAAACTACATTCTCACCAGCACAATGGGCTATTGAACATGTTCACTGACTGCAGTCCAGTCTCTAGGCAGGTTTTGGAAAATAATTAGGCTACTAGCTATTGCCATTATGCTGCAAGATGAAGTTCAATGATTTTATGGGTACCATAAATACAAGGCTTTTATTTGACTTTCCACAAAAATATCATCAATCTCCACAAGTAAATGTCACTTGTAGATTACTAATTAAAATGGTGAAATAATACAGCTAAACATCTATGATATCAACTCTTTCAAACAGATGTACACTAAAAATAGATGAATCAGTTCTGTAAACAGTACCCAGTCCAGAATATTGCAACTTAATAGATGCTACTCATCTTTTATTCATGTTTTCAATGTTACAGTTTATTGCTTCTCAAGAAAAGCTATAAGGGGGAAAGAAATGTATTATTCCAACAGAGACATATTCCCTCTTAATCCTGTCAATATGTAATCCAAGGGAATGCTCTTTCCTCTCTAGGGTTTGCAAAAATGCAGACAAGCTTTTCTGATCAAAAATGTTTTCTGGAACCTAAGGGACAGATTAATTGCTTTGAAGTCACAACCATGTTCAGTGAGCAGTATGAAGGCACCCTACCCTGGAAGGATTGTTCTGCAGGCAGGCACATGCTCTCATAATGCTGCTCCCTCCTGTGTGCTGGCTCTGTACCCTACCATGATGGCAGGGAAGACGGGAGCATGGCTCTGCCTTCCCCTTCTCCCTCCCTGATTGCTTTACAGGATCCACTGTGGTGAGTGGACTTAGTGCAGCAGTCCAAAGGTAAGGAAAGCTCCTGCCGTACCCTTGTGTGCCTTGGCAACCATAGCCACTCCCAATGTAACCTCCAAATTCAAAATATGTGCCGCATCTTGCTGAAATCATTGGGAATTCCCATATGAATAAGAGCCACGTGACTGGGCCCAGTGTCCGTAGCTGTCTATGCTAGTGGCAACATATAATCTTGCCACTAACGGGTATGTCTATTTCAAAATAACAGCAGTTATTTCAAAATAACTTTCCTAGCATCTACACAGCCATTCCATTATTTTGGAATTAATTCGAAATAGTGGAGGGCTTATTTCAAAATTGGTAAACCACAAAGAATAGCTCCAATTTTGAAACTGCATTTCAAAATAAGCACTGTGTAGATGCTTATTTCGAAATAGGGGGCCTCCAGCCCTTCCCAGGGTGCCCTGCTTGCCGCCCTGGTCACAAGGTAACTTCTGACCTGATGCCCTGCCGGAACTGGTTCCAACCAGCCTTAAATGTGATTCAACATCCACTCAGTGTGGACGCGCTATTTTGAAATAGAAAAAGGCTATTTTGAAATGTATTTTGTGTGTAGACGCGTTATTTCAAAATAAGCTATTTCAAATTAACTATTTTGAAATTAGATATTTCAAAATAACTCTGTAGTGTAGACATACCCAAACAGAAGCACCTCTGCTGCAAAGCTATGCTTATGCGGCAGCCAAAACACTGTAGCACACTAACATGCTCACTTGTGGGCAATCCAATTAGATGCAAGTGACAGATACATTTCATATTACAACAAACCACATGAAACAAAGAGATCCCTTCTGCCCTCTATTCCCCCAGATTTGTATCGATCCATTTATAGACTCTAACTGAAGATGGACATTTAAGGTTTGATAAATTCAGATAAGTTGTGCTTTCCACTTCCAAGTTCTGTCTGAAACTGGCAATGCGAAAATAACACAAGAAAAGCTGTTCTTATGGTATTTTTGGACAGGACTAACAGCAGAAATAGGAAAATGGTGACAGCTCAGGGAAAGCCTGTTCTAACTATGCTCAATTGACAAGAGCTATAAAATACAGAAAGGTACAATCAAACTTCCTTAAAAAAATCAATGGGAATTTTACCACTGACATCAGTGGGAGCTGTATTAGGCCTTAACACATAGGCAAATATTTCCACCTCAAAGGGTTAGAATAAGCTTCTACTGTATAGTCTAGAGCTACGTCTAGACTACATCCCTTTTTCGTAAAAGGGATGTAAATTAGACCTATCGCAATTGCTAATGAAGTGGGGATTTAAATCTCCCCCGCTTCATTAGAATAAAAATGGCTGACGCTTTTTTTGGCACAGAGCTTTGCCGGAGAAAAGCGCCAGTCTAGAAGCTGATCTTGCGGAAAATAAAGCCTTTTCTGAAAGATCCCTTAGCCCATATTTCATAGAGGCACTAAGCTCTGAAATAAAACTGACTGTAAACTTGACAAGTACACTGGTAACATACATTATAATAAATAAACTAAATTATTTAAAAATGTATGCAACAATAAGCATGCTCCCACACTCCGATTAGGCACTGATATAGAGGCACTCTTATCCTCTTCTCCCTCTCCGCCCCAAGTTAATGTAATGCAAGTTGGATTAATGCAATTGCAGTACAGCTGCATGGGGGGGAGAAGGTTCCTAAGGGGCCCAAACTCATCCCTATTGGTAGAGGACAGTGGGAGGAGTTTTTGGAGGGGTCACATGACATCCTTTACTTCCAGTCATGTGTCCATCTTGACTTCGAAAGTACTATCTCCAGAGGGTGGGACTTCATGTGGCAGGTATGTGTGACCTAAGAGGTCAGGGGGCATGGCTAATGAGGCCAGGGGCATGGCTAATGTGTCCCTATTTTTGGTTCAGAAAATATGGGCACCATAAGTATAAGCACTGTTTGTCCCCACTTTTGCCCACCAAATCTTCCACCCTAAAAGCAAGGTTGGCTTGACAAAGCTCTGTTAACACTAGGACTTGCCATGTCCAGGGAAAGCTTTTGCCCTTGAAGAGGACTGAGGGGGGAGGGTTAAATACCTGTGATCCACATAAGCTATGTCCCTCAATTGCCAGTGTAGCTTGTAAGGGTAGCTCCCTGGCATTTAAGCCCTGGGCTTTTTATTATGCAGGAGGCAGGTTAGAGGCACAAATGAAGCAGCCTGAGTTAATTGATCTCATTCTCTGAAGCATAAATGTAACAGCATGCCTGTTGTTCCTATTGTTAGTTAACTGTTCCCATTCTCACTCAATTCCTCCAATAGCTTAAACCTTGTGAAAGTTTTAAGCTCCCTACATTGCCAGGGTGATGTAAAGGAGTCTTATAAATGACAGAAAGGGAATCCTCAGCTAGGAAGATCAATGTGATATCTTACTTTTTTCCTGCACCAAAGTAGTACAATGAGGGTAGATTACAGATCAGGATTTATTTTAGTTGCCCATTAAAAAATATGACTTTGAGGGCAAATACCAAGCAGTCAATAAAATGTCAGGACAATTGGAACCAAGCACTTCCCAAACTACCCTCCCAAGTCCAGGACTAGAACCAACAGTTCGGGACAGCTGCCCCAGGTCTCACACGTTGGGGAGCCCTGCATCGGTCACCTCAAACGTCCAAAGGAGGAGTCCCAGGGCAGCCTATGGGATTACCTGGAGACGTGGCATGGGCCCCCCACGCATTCACCACAGCGGTGGGCAGCCAGTTGCCCTTAACCCCAGAACACTCTGCTTCCTGCTGCTGCTGCTGCTGCTGCTGCTGCAGGGCAGAATGCAGCAGGCCGCTCAGTCACTCCAGTTCCTGCCATCTTAGTCAGCGTGGGAGAGTTAGTGACCCCTGCTGCTCCCCAATGCCAGGCACCCTGGTAATTCCCCAACTCACGTCACTTGGGGGATGGGGCATCATCCTGGGGAAGGCAGGGATGGAAAAGGCACAGAGGTTGTAGAAAAGGGGAGAGTGGGGGTGGGCAAGAGTGAAGCAGAGCTAGGGTCAGGGAAAAGGCCTATGGCAGGGGAGATTGCCCAGGCCTTGTGCTCCCACTGTGGACAGCCCTGTCCAGGAAAAATGAGTGGCAAAACTGTATGACTTTCATGAGTAAAAGTCTGAGAATTTTTGTTTGGTGCTCTCTAATGTAATTTAAATGAAGATCCAGGATTTTAACAGGAATATAGCATATTAGTTACCAAGGCTTCGTCTTCACTGCAAGTTCTTCCGGCAGAAAATATGCTAAGGAGGGACTCATCATCTCATTATCATATTTTCTGCTGTTTCTTTTTGCACGAGGGTTTTTTGAGCAAAAAGAAGCAGTGTGGACAGGGGGTTTTGCGCAAAAAAAACCATTATGCCTGTCCCTCAGTAGCATATTTTCTGCCAGAAGAACTCGCAGTGAAGACTTTGTCCAAGTGTTTGTAACTTAATTTTCACGTTTAGCAGATGTTGAACAGTCATTGTGATTTTTTTCTTGATTGTAATTTAAATAAATTACCAAACCAATTGCAACTGGTATAATCATATTGCATTATTTTGACAAATAAAATATGCAGAATTTTGAAATTTTGGCACAGAATTTTGATTTTTTAATTTTTATTTATTTTATTTTGTGTGTGTGTGTGTGTGTGTGTGTGTGTGTGTGTGTGTGTGTGTGTGTGCAGAATCCTCCAGGATTATCTAGTGTTGCAATATAGGCCCACATTAGATTTGAGTCAACTGTGTCTTTAAATTGAGTTGGGCTATTAGAATGAGCAATAGGCCTGAAGCATGTGACCAAAAAGGAAAGAAGAGTTGCAGTGTTAAATTTGTAGTGACACTGCAAAATACCACTACAAGTTGGACCCACACTGAGACTCCCTCATCCGGCAACAGCCATGGTCTGGCTGCTCCTGGACCAGGGAGTCCTGGCTGGGAACCCCAGCGGCAGGGGGGCCGGTGACTCGGAGGGTGGCAGGGATGGGCCTGGAACCGGCACTGGAGCCCTAGTAGTGCAGCAGGGACTGTAGCAGCCCCAGTAGCAGGGCTAGGACATGACAGTTGCAGCAGCCATGGTAGTGGGGCTGGGACTGGAGATACAGCTGCTGCAGCAGCCCCGGCCAGGGCTGGAGATGCAACAGCCACAGCAGCCCCAGAAGCAGGGCTGGGACCAGGGACACAGCAGCCCCAATAATGGGGTTGGGCCAGGGCAGTCTGGGCTGCTGGAGCCACAGCAGCATAACAGCCCAGCAGAGGGGGGTACAGCTGGGGCTGGCAGCGTGGAGGGAAGGTGGTCTGGGGAGCCGGTGGCAGGGGAACTCTTCTGGTCTGACAAATTTATTCATTTGGGGCCAGTCAGGTCCCGAGGGTGCCGGACCAGAGAGGTCCAACTGTATTATCTTATATAAGGTTTGGGCTAGAGTAATAGAAATAAAACAGGGTTAATTGGAACATGGGTGCAGTAAATAATTGGTTATATAAGTTTGTTTCACAACTAATAAAAAATTCATCTCTGCTTAGCTGAGCTCTGACAACTGGCAATGACAATTATTTGTTTGTTAAAGGCTATAAACAACTAAACTCTTAGAGGTTTCATTGCTAATACCTGCCTAATCAATATGAATCTAACCCATCTAAATACTTATAAATGTTCTGTTACGGTTTTAATGTAGTAAATTGCTTATTATTTAAGCTTTCAAGGCATGTTGAGAGCAATTAAATAAATAACATTCAGCCTTTGGATTTAATAGAGGAATTTATGGCTAAATTAGTGTTGTGGTAATATCCTGCCTAAATATTAGAAATTCCAACACATGGGAAGAACTCCTCAGAAAACCTGCACAGCCACCTCATTGTCCTCCTTCAAGTTCCTTCTTAAATCTCATCTATGCTGCAATACCTACAAAATATTTGGCAAAGGCTGAGCAGCAGGCATACTATTCTGCTGCTTATTCTACCAAGTAGGCTATCTCAGTTTTACCTTGTTTTCCTATTTGTTTGTCCATTTATCCCTAGCTTCCATATCTCCTGATATGCTTAAATTATAAGATCTTTGGGACAGGGCCTGTTTCTGTATGCGATGTATGTATAGTACTTAGCATGCAACTGCTTCCAGGTACTACCAACACATCAACATCAATAATATTGTAAGCAGCATAATTCACATGCAAAAGCAATGTAAAGAAAACCAGTCAACTATAGCCTTCCACATGTACTTACATCGCTGTTTTCAACTTCTTTATCATTAATAACAAATCTGAAGCTGGCATTCGATGACAAACTCTCAGCTTGAACCCAGAATCGAACCTCTCCCTTATCAAACAGCTCATAAGCTAATTCTGATTTCAGAGGAATTGCTACAAGAATAAATGTAAGCAAAAGTCAATGCATGAAACTTGCTGAGAAAAAAAAAGAGTGGAATAATGTAGCAAAATATTAGTACATTTCTGTTATTTAGGGAATGTTAAACTGAAGAGCACTGAAACAAAAAATAAAAAACAAAACTCTACTGTACTCTTCTTGTGCATTTTAAAGCTTCCTTTTAGGAACTGGAGCACAATACCCACTACATACTTAATGCAGTATTCAAGGAGTTTCCTTAATAGATACCCCTCCGGTATAAACATGGACAAACATCAAAAGACTCTTGAGAGTTGAAGATTGCTATCAGATAAAAGCTAATCTTTGTTTTCAATTATTCAAAAAGTTAAGCAAGCAAATTTTGTTGAGAAAAATGAGACTCTCGTTGTCTTAAGAGGAGTCCATGGGTAGCAAAGCCATCAGTGTGAAATTATATTCTTTCATGAACTGTCTATTCAACTCAGAAGTTCTACTTACTTGGGTTCTTTATATCATGGCTTAGTGTCATCAAACGTTCAAGCTCTGAAATTAAGAAAAAGTTTCATGAATTAATTTATTCCGACAGAGTAAAAATTCAACTGTTAAAACAGTGTACAAATCAGTACCAGTACATAAATAATCTGCTTATGACTTGTGGGAAAAATACCCCAAAAGCCTCAGAAAATGCATTTCTCAAAAGCTAAATTTAAGAAGACAGGAAAAAACTTTAAATTCTGGTCCATGGATTTAGTAAGTTTTCATATTTAAAATGCATGAGACTCTAAGTATGGAGCTGAAATTCATTTTAGATTTTCAGTGGGATTTACACTAAAGATGTATAGGCAATAAGCATCTAACCTGCATCTAACACCCTCTTTATCTGCTGACCTGGCTCACTGAAGTATCATTTCCAAAAGGTATCTATACTAAGACGGTTAGATTGAGAGCTGGTTTGTAGGAAAGATACAAATGGCAATAAATCCTTATAAAGACTGTGTACCAGGTGAAGTTCCACATAGCTGGGAACCGGGACTAATCCTACTTAACATATTTATTACTGTTAGGGACTTGGAAGATTAAACTAAGTACGTCATTTCAAAATTCACAGATAATACAAAGACAAAAGGAAATGATCAAAGATTTTAGGACACAGTGGAGGATTTAACAAAGTTGCAGAAGGATTAAATCTAGTTTTAGGAAATGGCTGGAGAGCTAAAAGATTATTTTCAATGGTGGAATAAGTAAGATGATACACATGGGAAGAGTGAACAAAAAGTAAATACCATCAGTTTTGGATCACAGTGCCTGGCTGTCAGCAACCAAGTGTGTTAGAGTGGCATACAGATGATGTGATGATGGGCCCACTAAAATGTAGTTGGATGGATAAGTGATGTGTGTTAACTTAAAGCTAACAATAACAATGATAAATTATATTTTCTAGACAAAGCCTTTATTAGTCCACATCTAGAGTAGTATTTATGGTTGGGGCTGTCTAAGACTAGATAGATTAATAATGGATATTCAGTGCACCAAAACTTCATTAACTCGGCGTGAAGGTTGACCATCAATGTCTTTAGAGCATCAAGTGCACCTACACATAAAAGATTCTGAATACCAGGAAATACAGAAAAACAAGTAGTCCCATGGGTAACCAAAATACATAGAGACTAATCAAAATATATAGAATCATGAGCTGTACACTTAACTCTAAATGTCATATATGAATTTTTAAAACTTTTAAGTCGCTTTGATTGGTGTATAGAATGTTGAGCTTACGTCGATTATCTGTTACACAGTTTATTATAAAAGAAACCTACTCCGGGCCTGATTTTCAGAGTGCATTAACTGAAGAAGTAGGGACACAAATTCACAAAATAATGCACGCAGCTAATTGAATTTCAGAAATTTAACTTAATTGCTAGTGCAATTAAAACTAGGTTTTTCATTGGTGGTGGGGTTTTTTTATTGGTTTTCTTTTTCTGTTTGGTTTTTTTGTTTGTTTGGTTGGTTGGTTGGTTGGTTGGTTGGTTGGTTGGTTGGTTGGTTGGTTGGTTTTTTGCAGATTATATTGCATCCTAGCATAGCAGGAACATTGAAAATGAATACTAATTGTGTACATCCTTTATATTTGTTTAAATTAACTATATCCTTAAGTACACAATGATGAAATTTCACTTGAATGCTAGCTAGGAAAATAGACAGCCCCTGCCTGAATGCATGTTTATTCATGTTAATTTTGTTTTTCTGCACAAAATAGAATGGGTGCTTTAGTGTCATGAACAGTAAGTAATGTCCTATAAAATTACCTATTTTTCTTGTACAGCTTATTCTTTTAATATATCCCTAAGGTAAAGAGAGACAGTGCTTAAATAATAGTGCTCTTACCTTTCTCATCCATATTAAAACTGGATGAGATGCCATCTGTGTCACTAACAGCTACAGAATAGGTTCCCAAGTCCATTTTATCAGGATTTTTGAAGTACAACTTAGAACTAAAGAAATAATTAAAAATAGATATATACAGGTAAGAGATTTGTCATAAGTGGGCAGTGTTACAAGAACAAACTTCTAATGCTTTTATAGAAAGTTGCAGAACTTACTGATCACCTGTTGTTTCAACATTAAACTTATCAGGGTCATTAATCTCTTCATAGGATTTGCACCAAGTAAAATCGGATACCTCTGTAACTTCTGAGCAATCAAAAGCTAGGTAAATATTACCTTCTTCATCCACACCTGCAGTAATTTCCTTGGTTCCTGCAAATTAAGAATCAATTCATAAACACATCAGTCAAGAAATAGCATTTATTCTTCAAGGCCCCACTTCAGCAGAGCACTTGAGCACATATTCTTTATCAAGAGATCTTAAGCATTTGTGTAAATGCATTGCTGAATAGGGATGGATTTGTTAGCACATTCCCAACTTTAAGCATGTGTTGACACACTAGAATGAAGTTTTTTATAATGTACAAAAAAACAGAAGTGGGTGCTTAGTGAGATACTAAGCTCTGAAATAAAACTGACTGTAAACTTGACAAGTAAACTGGTAACATACATTCTAACAAATAAACTAAATTATTTAAAAATGTATGCAACAATAAGCATGCTCTCACACTCCGATTAGGCACTATGTTACTGTATGTGCAGACTCACTGAAATGAGCAAGACTAGTTGAGTAGTACTACTCAATGTAAATAAGGATGGCAAAATGTGGCTTTTACTATTTAGAAACATGATAACAAAATGTTTGGGGTTTTGTTAAATACACGTGCATGTAATACATGTTCTTTCAACATCTACCAAAAGGAGGCTGGCATTAATAGTATTTGTTGTAAATGGCTTAGTTATAATTAGATTTAACAGATAAGGCAGCAACTAAAAACTTTCCAGTCACTTTAAATAACTAAGATTTGCAGATAGCTAATCTCAGTATTTGTAGCAATCTGGTTATTTTCCTTCCATAAGTAAAAGAAAGTACAATACTTATATAACTATATCAGTAGACATGGTTATTTCAGGTAGAACTAACAAGGTTTTTAGTACGCTGCTATATTATCCTGAGTTCCTGACATGCTTATTTCTGCTACAGTATTGTTTACACCATTTTCTAAATTTTATCATCAATTTAGAAGTTCTTGTACACAAGATCACATAATTTAGTTCATACCTGGTCTTGCTTCTACAAGCACGGGCTCAGAAATATCAGATGATTTGCCTGTACCATCTTTATTCACTGCACGCACTTTGAAAACATAGGTTTTGCCCTCATGTAAATCACTGACCTTTAAAAGGACATAGAATGAAGTATGTGTTAACTATGTACATTTGTACCACTGAGTAGTAAGAACTTGTTAGCAGAAGTCTAAGAATTATATCCTGGACCCATTGAAGTAAATGGCAAAACTCCTTTTAAGTTCATTGGGACCAGCTTCTCACCTCCAAGTTTTCTTGCTTGGTCACACTATCATTAAAATAACAATAATTACAATAACCTTCTAGTGAATGAATTGTTACCTTTAAGTAACAGTGTGAAATTGGGTTTTCATTAACTGTGGTCCACTCTTCGGTATCCACTTCCTTATAGTCCACAAAATATCCAGTAATGGGACTGTTACCACTGTACACAGGTGCTTTCCACAGAAGTACCAGTGATGTATTCCTAACTTCACAGAATGTCAGATCATAGGCAGGCCCTAAACATTTTGAATATTGAAAAATTAGTCAAACTTGATGACGTTTTACAACCCGCTCCTTTGGGGAGGTACAATTTAATTTGGCTTGGTTTAAATTTTCCTCTCCTTTAGAAAAAGAAGTTATATATTGCTATCCTTTCCCAAGTTAAAGTGAATATGTCTCTTGACTATGTCAGCTCAAGAAAGCTGTATACTGCACTACCTCCCTTATGCAAAAGTAACATTAATACTGTATTCCAAATTGCACATTGTTAGGTAGATCCTAGTAGTTTCCTTTTTTTCTTGAACATAATCTGAGAAGGGATAGGTGCCTCTTTTTATTGCTATATTAATTCACTATTCCAAATTCAAGGCTGCTCCATTGAGTTTGGAACAAAATTAATGATTAAGCACTGATACTTCCATTTCTGGTTTCCATTTTATTGCAAAGGCTACTGAACTTGGGAGTAGGCTATATGTGCACTGACAGAAGATCACTTTTCAATTTTGAAGATGGATGGAGAGTGCCCTAAAAGGTAGGGAATTTAAGAGGGCATTTAGACACAGAAGTATTAAAACAGTAGGCACTCAAATTCCCCTGACACTGTAACAATGTATGTGTGTTTTTGTGGTTTGTATATTATATTCTGACCACCACATCTTTTTCTGACATTGAAATTGTTCTAGCACCCACAACTTATCTCATTTCTTTATACAAAAACATGTTCAAATTCAGTTTTATTAATAGAGTACAAAACAGTGATCACATCAGTTTTCTATCACACAAACAAAACCTACAGCAGTATACAACATCAACTGCCATTCAAAAACACAAAAAAGGCAAGTCCTTTTGATTAAACGTTTCTCTTCATTCCAATCAACTTTCAATAATGATAAGTGACCAACACGAAATTCTATCGGGATATGGTTTTGTAGACATCCATCTATCATTAGAAAGCAATAAAGGAGTGATTCTTCAATAATTAAAAAATATGGAACATTGGACTGAAAGGAACCACCTTGGTCATCAAGTTCAGTCCTCTGTTGTCTCAGGCAACCTTGTCATAGAACCCATTCGTAAATTTACCAGTGTGTTTTCTTTATAAGCATATGCACATCTTTTAGATGAATGAGCACCGGTAAGTAAATTTATCATGTAAATGTCAGACAGAGATTGTCAAAGGACCCTAAATGAGGTAAATTTAGATGCCTAACTGACTTTGAAAATCCCAAGTTAAATGTTTTTATGACCACAGATAATTAATTTCCTATAGCCAGATGTATTTGCTAAAATCTTATAATGCAGAAGAAAAATGTAGTGTGGGGTAGGATGAAGGGGACTTTATGCTACCTGTAGACAGTGTGTAGAAATCCCACTGACTTTCATTATTCTAATTCAAGCAGAATAATTCATAGATAACATTGTTAACTCATAGAGGCTCACAAATATGCCCGAGGCTGGTGTTCTGCAGTGGAAAAATTGACACCAGCTATTTCCCTACACACTGGATCAGATATTGGTCAGTCAGATTGAAAATCTTGTATTAGATTTCTATAGCAGAACTTAACTTCTGTTTCAAAATGGGTAAGAGCACTTCCAATAGTCACATCAATTGTAGATGTGTGGTAGACACGTACATTGTTCTGTAATTTGTTTAAGAAATTAATGTAAAAGTCTCAGACTCTCACACCATCTTAATTCAAATCACACTTCCTCCTTTTCATTGTTGTTAAGCCATTTTCTAACACTACTTTCAAAGAGGTCTGGAGAACATTATAACAGCTTTTTTTCTAGCAGAAAGAAATTTAATACCACCTGTCCAGTTAACTGCGTAATGAGAACAATGTAATCAGACTGTGGAGCACAAAAGGTCAAGCAGTTCATCATGGAAAGGAAAGCTATTCCCTCCTTGCTTCATGCAGATACCTTTCATTTTATTTTTAGATATAAACTCAAAGGCGCAAAATTCTTTGCTTGTTCACACCCTGAGTAATCCCACTGACTTTATGGAAGATTTCAGAGGGTGTAAAGCAGTGCAGTAGTTGCCCATTCACAAGAGCAACTGCCTCTATGATATCAAGTTGATCCTCAGCACTCAGATAAGAATGTAAAAAACTCATGTGTGATAATAGATGGTATGTCAAATTCTCCTTCTTATCCCACTGCACCATTACAGAAGCCAACTTGGAAACTTAAAGGAGAATTTAGTGAAATGATTCTTATTCCAAGCCAATTTTATTTTCCATATATAAAATAAAAAGAAACATAAAACTCTCCTCTGACTTACACCTCCATCAAGCCACAACAAAGTCAATAAAAACTTTTGTCTAGTTTCGGGAAAACCAGTTTATTTTTTTTCAGAGAAAATTAACACTACAAGGCATTTTTTTTAGGACGCAGATATGAATAGGGCCACTAGTGTTAATCAGACCATTTATTAAGAAAGGTACTACTTAATGTGAATAAGGGCTTCAGAGTGTAGCCTTTGCTAAAAAACCTGATATCAAATAAAATTGGAGTTAAAATTATCACACTGAATGCTCCCAATAAGAACCAGGAGAAGATGTACATTTTACAATTAAGCACAGCTTATGAATTTGGACAGCTAACATTTTCTTCTCTAAGCATTTTTTTAAAAGTGAATTTCATGCTTGTAATTAACAGTGCTGAAGCCCAAAGCTGTAGGAGGATGAAAAGCAAAACTGCAAGTTCTCTCTCAGTAATTCGCCAATGTGCCATAACATACCCTGTTGAGACCACAACTAGGGGGTTTATCTCCATTCTTGTGTAGATCCCAACCTAACTCCCTCTGAGGTCATTGAGAAGAATCTAGGGATATAGCTCCACTGCAATAAAAACCCACAGCACTGATTTTCAGAGCCCAGGGTCAATTGACACCAGCTCTTGGCCAAAAATTTCTGTGTAGACATTCAGGCACAAGCTAGAGCCTAGTATCTGAGACCCATTCCCCCTGCCTTCCCCCATAGGATTCCAAAGCCCTGTCACCACGCCTGAACATCTAAATGGCCAATTTTACACCTACAGCCTGAGCCTTAGTCAGCTGGTCCAGGTCAGCTGCAGTTGTGCCACAGATCTTTTACTGTAGTGCAGAGGTACCCTAAGGGTATGACTATGCTGTAAAGAAAAACCACGGTGATGAGTCACCGAGGGCAGGTCAATTGACTCAGGCTTGAGGGGCTTGGGCTGCAGGGCTGTGGAGATGTTCCCACTTATTCTGAAACCTGGCAAGGGGATAAGGTCTCAGAGCCCACGCTGTCACCCGAAAAGGAACACTTACCCTGCTATTTTCAGCCCTTGAGCCTGAGTCCTGCAAGCCTGAGTCAGTTGACTAGGGTTCTGAGACTTGGTGCTGTGGTTTGTTTCTAGCATAGATATTCCTGGATTGACTTCAGTGAGAGCTAGATAAATGCTTAAGGTTTTGCTAAACACTGCCAATAGCCTTCTATAATGGGACTGCATTCACCTCTCACCAGTGCCCCTTTGGCCGACTGCATGTGCTGCACTCTTTCTCTCAAGATACTTGTGGCACCCTGTCCAGGTTTACAGTAGCAGCCCTAAGCCAGTGGTCCCCAACCTTTTGGGGCTGCTGGGCGCCCGAGGGCGGGGGCCGTGCATGCGCCACGCGCCCAGGGGCGGGGGCGCAAGAATGACTTGGGCCGGCCCTGGTCATTCAGCGAGCACATATAAATGCTCCGGCAGGCACCATGGCGCCCGTGGGCACCGCGTTGGGGACCACTGCCTAAACCATAGTCCAGTCTGCACTACAGTGAGCTGTCCATGGTACTTCCATCTCCCAGTCAATCAGAGATCAAGTCTGACACCTTGAATTCCAAAGAGGAACTGACTGGCTCAAGCCCAGCAACTTTCTTTATAGTAGCCTACTGGGCCCTGACTGGTTGCCCCTCATACACAGGCTCCAAGGAGCTTGAAGGTCTCCTTTACTGCTCTCTTCCTGGGGGAAGGTGTGGCCAAGCCTCCAGCAGGACTTAGTCCAGTCCACCACACCTTCCAACTAGTGACTTGTTTCCTGAATCAACCTATTTATAAATGCATTATTAGGGATCACCTACCTGTTGGGATTGCTAGTAACAGTTACAGTGGTAAAGATATATATGGTGATATGGGTATCAGTTTACTTGCAATTGATTTAAAGCAGCAGTTCATTTGACACAGCACAGTGAGCAGCCATCCAATAGCCAACCAATGCCTGATTCAAGCCTTGTAGGGACATGATTCTTATCACCTGCACCATCCAATCCACCCACAATGCATCAGCAGTTTTAGTACACTTTTAGTTTAGGTTTCTGAAAATCAGATACATCTTACTGAAGCACTTTGACAATCAGCCTTATAAGAAAATTACACCTTCCTTATATAGTCACATTAGGATTTAAAATAGAATATTATGAGGAACTGATGGACTTACCAGGTTCTGGCATGGTCCAGTTTTTACACAAAAAGTGCTCGCTGGGATCTGAGGGATGGCCTATGCCAGCCAGGTTTGTAGCTGCGACTTTGAATTCATAGAAGGCGTTTTCTTTCAAATTCTCTACCTTTTCAGAACAGCCAACGACAAATTAATATAAATGAAAATCCATTACTTTTTATTCAAGGCTTAAGGTAAATAATATCATACACTTATTCATTTATTGATGTAATCATTATTAAGCACCATAGATTGTACAAGAAAATAAAATAAGATCCTGTTCCAAAGATAAACAAAACAGTTCACAACAGCATAGCTCTTACCATCCCACAATCAGCCCTAATATTGTCCCTCACCCACACCTCTTTGAGATGCAATCATAAAAGAATGACAGAAGATTAGATTTGGAAGAGACCACAGGAGGTTACCTAGTCCAACCCCATCTCAAAGCAGGATCAACCTCAACTAAGCCATCCTAGCCAGGGCTTTGTTGAGCCTCTCCTTAAAAACTCCTAAGGAAGGAGATTCAATCATCTAAGTAACCCATTCCAGTTCTTCACCATCCTCCTAGTGAAACAGTTTTGCATAATATCCAACCTGAATCTGCCCCACTACTACTTGAGACCATTGCTCCTGATTCAGTCATCTACCACCATCGAGATCAGCCTCTCTCCATCCTCTTTGAAACCTTCCCCTCCCCCCCCCCCGTCCCGCCACCTCAGGTACTTGAAAGCTGTTATCAAATCCTGCTGTGTTCAGTCAGGGAATGTCTAGATGGCAGTGTTATTTTGGGATAACTATCGTTATTTCAAAATAACATAGTGCGTGTCTACACAACAACCCATTATTTCAAATAATGGAAAGATGAAGGACTTCTTATGCCGACTCCTGTAACCATCATTACTCAAGGCATAAGAGAAATCAAAGGAGGAATGTTCTTCCTTTGACTTCCTGCTATCAAGACAGCACCAAAAGCCGAATTAAGTTACTTTGCATGATATTCTTATCAATAAACTAGGCAAATACATCTTAGATGGGGCTACTATAAGGTAGGTGCATAACTGGCTGGATAACTGTACTCAGAGAGTAGTTATTAAGGGTTCACAATCCTAATGGAAAGGCATAACATGTGGGGTTCCTCAGGGGTCTGTTTTGGGACCAGCTCTGTTCAATATCTTCATCAACGATTTAGATATTGGCATAGAAAGTACACTTATTAAGTTTGCAGATGATACCAAGCTGGGAGCGGTTGCAACTAATCTGGAGGACAGGGTCATAATTCAAAATGATCTGGACAAATTGGAGAAATGGTCTGAGGTAAACAGGATGAAGTTTAATAAAGACAAATGCAAAGTGCTCCACTTAGGAAGGAACAATGAGTTTCACACATACAGAATGGGAAGCGACTGTCTAGAAAGGAGTACGGCAGAAAGGGTTATAGTGGACCACAAGCTGAATATGGGTATGTCTAGACTACAGGGTTTTGTTGACAGAAGTTTTGTCGACAGATACTGTCGACAAAACTTCTGTCGACAAAGAGCGTCTAGACTACATCCAGTTCTGTCGACAAAGCAAGCCGCTCTGTCGACATAACAGTGTGGACGCAAAGGACAGTGTAGATGCAATAATGCCTTCTATCGACAGAACTCTGTCAACAAAAGGCGTTATTCCTCGTAGAATGAGGTTTACATACGTCGACAAAACTGCTGAGTTTTGTCGATGTTATGTCGACATAACTCAAAGGCAGTGTGGACGCAGGTATAGTTTTGTCGACAAAAGTCCACTTTTGTCGACAAAACCCTGTAGTCTAGACACACCCTATGAGTCAGCAATGTGATGCTGTTGCAAAAAAAGCAAACATGATTCTGGGATGCATTAACAGGTGTGTTGTGAGCAAGACACGAGAAGTCATTCTTCCGCTCTACTCTGCACTAGTCACGCCTCCAGTTCTGGGCACTGCATTTCAAGAAGGATGTGGAGAAACTGAAGATGGTCCAGAGAAGAGCAACAAGAATGATTAAAGGTCTAGAGAACATGACCTATGAAGGAAGGCTGAAAGAATTGGGTTTGTTTAGTTTAGAAAAGAGAAGACTGAGGGGGGACATGATAGTGGTTTTCAGGTATCTAAAAGGGTGTCATAAGGCAGAAGGAGAAAACTTGATCATCTTGGCTTCTGAAGATAGAACAAGAAGCAATTGGCTTAAACTGCAGCAAGCGAGGTTTAGGTTGGACATTAGGAAAAAGTTCCTATCTGTCAGGGTAGTCAAACACTGGAATAAATTGCCCAGGGAGGTTATGGAATCTCCATCTCTGGAGATATTTAAGAGTAGGTTAGATAAATGTCTATCAGGGATAGTCTAGACAGTATCTGGTCTTGCCATGAAGGCAGGGGACTGGACTCGATGACCTCTCGAGGTCCCTTCCAGTCCTAGTATTCTATGATTCTATTTCGACTTCAGCTAAACAATTGACATAGCTGAAGTTATGTGTCTGAATTTGACTTTTGCTCTGAAGCATAGATGTGCTCTCAGATGTTAGAGACACCTTTTTTCTGCTCAGCTGAGTAAAATAAGGGCCTGATCTAGGTCATAACAGAAAATTATGACAGACCCTGAGGGGTGGAGAGAAAGAAGGGCAGATAACAGAAATCTAAGGCAAAAAAAATAAACCCTTTGAAAAAGAAGTGTTCTTAAATAACTCAGATCCTGCATTTGGCTTGTTTGGGTGCTTTTCCTCAGCTGTTGTTCTTAGTTTGGTGGAGCTTTTGTTTATTTTCCATAAATATTATAGACACTAGAAAGGGAGGAGATAGCACTTAGGTTGGGATTAGCAGGGTACAACTAGTGGTCAATAGAGCCAAGCCAGAGCCACTAGCCACACTTCTGTCACTCTCCTGACTTTCCAAGGACTTTTGTGATTTCCAATGAATATCTCACCACTTGTGCTCAAAGCAGCACAATCCTAATGGGGCTTCTGCATTTGGACATTCCAGAGACCCTGCAGATTTTCTCCTCTTTTTATTTTCTGTTAAAATTGTGAAACGGAAGGCTAAGCTAATGGCAGGCACAATTATGGAGGGCCTAGAGAATCTTAAATGTTCACATATGTTAGAGAAACTAGGTCAATAGACTTTGAGAAAAAGGAGATAATAGAAAGATCTTAATGTAGTGTTTTTGATGGGAATAGAAAGAGTTATGCTTGAAATTTTATCTGAACTAGTGTCAAATACAAGATCAAAGCAAAACCAAACTGAGCTAGAAGAATGCCAGGCTTTAAAATAATTTAGCTGGAATTTCTTAATACGGGAAATTAATGTATAAAGTAACTAATAGCAGAAGAACTTAGTACAGCCAATAAAAAAGATTTAACCCAAATATTCAGGGCAAAGAATATTCATGGAGTAAGGTACAATTATTTAATCCAGGAAAATGATGAAATTCCATATATGTCCTGGTTTCCATTTATCTATGTTCTAATACTTCATATCTGAGGGCCTAGTCTGATTAGCAGACATAATAAAATATGTTGTGTATCTAAAAACTTTGTTTTCTTTATTTCAATCAGTATTTCAGTCTTCAGTTCTCCAAATAGAAACATTCAGGTACATTCCTCCATCCAAGCACAGTCACTTGGTGGACTGAGATCTTAGATACCAAATTAAACACCAATTTGTTTTTCTTACTTTACATTATATTTGCATACAAATGCATAGAAGGAAAAAAAACCTTAACATCCTGACTAAATCTGCCCTTTCATACTTCTCTGACTTCCTTTAATTTCTCAGTGACCCAGCCAATCTGCCAGTGATGCCTGCCTTTCCTTTTCAGTTGCCAGCTCTCCCACATACATCCTTTTGTCTTCCAGGCTGGCTCCTATGCAGGAAATACCCTTCAGGAGCTCATCAGCAAGGATATTGCCTCCTTTGCATTCAAATCTCTCCTAAAGACTCACTCCTGCTGTGAGATGTATAGGGAAACCAGATGACTCATACTGATAATTGTGAGAAGTCTACGGGAATAATTTCTAAATTATAGTTTCATACAATTCAAAGCCCGAAAGAACCATTAGATCATCTAATTTAACCTCCCATATTACATTCAACCCAGTTATCCTTATCCGGAGTCCAGTATCTTAGGTTAGACCCAGAGTTGTCCCCTCTGGAGGATAAATCAGGGTGGACACACCAGACCTTGCTGGGCTGAGTGGGAGAACGACCCCTTCTGTCATCACTCTAGGCCCCCATAATCCTCTGGGCTTCTTTTCTTGGCAGAGGGGGTAAGGGGAAAGATTGGGGATGGAGCAGGGGCGGGGCTTGGGAAGGTGTGGAATGGGGGCCTACAGAAGGAATTGCCCAGGGGACAGCCCTGGTTAGACTAAAGAATTTCAGACCTCAGGGGACTAAACTGTTGGGTGCCACAGATGGAGAACAAGAGGGACTGATTTGCCACTGATGCTTGATGCCACTTCCAAGGCAGGGAACTGATTTGCTCTGCACTGGAAGCAGGACCAGAGGCAGAGTGGAAGGGTCAGGAACATGCTTTAAGGAAATAGTGAGGGCACAGATCCATAAGAAGGACAGGTCTACTCCCTTTTATCTTGTCCCATCTTTGTCCTCCCTCCAGGCTTCTCCTGCTGCTTGCAGCATAGTAGCCTATACCCAGCCACATGCCTCTGTCCTTTCACCATATGTTAAGAAGTGGTGGATTAGGTAGTTCTTATCAAAACACAGAGGCATAGGAACTAAGGGTGCAGGGGGTGCTGCAACATCCCCAGCTTTTAGCTGGGTCTATGCTACTGGTCCCATGCACCAGGGTCCTGGCTGCCACATACACACATGTCTCAGCTTCTGCTGCAATCTGTGTCTCATCTGCGACTGCCCTCCAAGTCTTAGCTTCTGGCTGCACGCCTGCCTCCGGCTTGGGACAGGAGATGGGGTAAAGGGCTGGCTTTCAGCACCTCCACTTCTAAAAGTCTTCCTGTACCACTGTCAAAGCATGACACCTTTTTAGATCATAAGTTACTCTGTCCTGAATAGGAAACATGCTTCCAACTATTCCTCAAGTCTCCCTCATCCAACTAGCTATTCCTCTGTAGGTACCTGGGGACAGTGGATTACACTGCATTGTTATCTTTCTTCTCCACATGCCTCTCCAGCCCAGTTTTCAAGTTTGACATATTTTGCTGCCCTCAACGATGCGTAGTTGAGGGAACTGGACCATTTTTAATAATGTTCTTCCAAACATGTAAAACTTTGCCAAATATCCACGAGTAAAGTAATACCAACCGTATAAATTCTGTCCTTAAGTGGGGAAGAATTGACTTCATGCCAGTTATGGTGCTGAGCCTCCCTCTTGTCTATATAATAACCAAGGACTGGTGATCCTCCACTGAACTTTGGCAGTTTCCATCCAAGAGTCATTGAGTGACCATCACAGTTAAGGAGTGTGATGCCATATGGATGTGATGGGCAAGCTGTAAGAAAATAAGTGTACTGAGCATTAATACAATGTTCAAACCACAGTGTTAGAGGAAATATAGTCATTTTTCCCTGTTCTCTTCTATAACATATGGCTTCAAGTTACCACATCTAGGTCTGTTTATGGTACGTCTACACTGTGGTGCTATTTCGGGATGCTTCCGGTATCCTGAAATAGGTATTTCGCGTCTTTTAAACAAGACCATTATTTCAAAATAGCTTTTGAAATAATGGGCTCACTATTCCAACGTCTCTGTAAATCTTGTTCCACGAGGATTAAGGGACATTTCAGAATAGTGGTTTGTTTTGAAATTCGAAATGAGCTATTTCAAAACACACTCAAAATAAGCTACTCAAACTGCGTAGCTCAAATTTGCATAGTTTATTTTGAGCTACCAGTGCAGTGTGGACACACTCTAAGGGTCATAAAAACTCACTTTGA
This sequence comes from Pelodiscus sinensis, assembly GCF_052426305.1. Taxonomy (NCBI): domain Eukaryota; kingdom Metazoa; phylum Chordata; order Testudines; family Trionychidae; genus Pelodiscus; species Pelodiscus sinensis. The sequence goes on along the minus strand of NC_143054.1, from coordinate 39,434,734 downwards.
GATAACTAGTAACCTGGACATAACAGTAATGAACAAAAGAGAACAGGTAAGAGCCCCGTTGCCAAGGGCATTTTTGCTGCTCTGTCTGCCCCAATAGGATCAGATTATGCACTCTTTGGCAACAATGCTTATTATGCAAGATATAACATGACTGGAATGGCACAGAAAACTGTCCAGATATCCCCACTCCTAATATGCTGAACTGTTCAAATAGATGCAAGGATACCTCGCTCAATATTGAAAGATTTTCATCAGTGCTGACATTAATGAAAATATTTCTTGACAAAGGATTCCTAAATCTTCTAGACTTTACAGCAGACCACTCTGAGCTCAGTTGGGATGCCGCAAGCCTAAGCTACATTGAACAAGGAAGAACAATGTCCTTCATGAGTTTTTTCAGAGGCATCATACCTGCCTAAGTCAAGAACAAGCATATTCTCAGAGCATATGTTGCCTGTGCTGCTTGTTCCACCTATTCAATTGGTGCAGCATGCATCTTCCCCAACACTGTCCTACATTGCCTTCTGTGATCATAATCTTTGCTAGCAGTGCTCCTATCTGTACCTGGAGTTCTACAGATAATAGTAGCTAGGTTCCCTTGCCTTGAGTTCCCAGGAGCATTTCTCCTCAGTTACCGGGTCTTACTGCATGGAATTTAGCCCATCACATTTAAAAGGAAATTGTTTTTACCTACAGGCTTTGATATAGTCTCTCTGCTTTTAGATCTGTACTAGTGATGTGCATGAAGTACTAACAGCAATCAGCAAAGGCAGGTATTGTTCTTTCCAAAATATGGATGAAGCTCCAGAATACCATTCAAGGCCAGTTGTAAAAAAGATGTTAAAATATATCTCAACAAATGGTTCAGCACCTCAGAGGGAGGTTGGCTTTTCTAAAACAACCTGGGCTTTCCTGCTATTACCACTTCAAGTTAAATAGCAGTGAACATCAGTGAACTCTTAAAAATCAATGATCCATGAGGACTCTATGCTGCACACCCACACATAGCACTTTAGCTAGGTAAGTACCTAACTGTGACTGCTGACGTGCATAAGTGGTACTCACAGGTGTAATGGTTTGCAACATTGGGCCATAAGTTTGTGCAGAATTAAATGATGCACCCCATGCAACTCATAACTTCAAATAAAATGTGATGACAATTTTTTAAAAATCTGTGGGTTTTGTATGTTCTCCAACTAAGTGATTGTCATGGTGTCTTAGAAAAGATATTGCAATGTTAAAAAGTGCAGGTGTATGAGAATCTTAAGTAAACAAATTGTAAACATGCTTTCCTACCACCTACCGATATGAGGTACACTCCCTCCTATAATAATCAGATAGAATAGATTTTTCAATAATAAAACATCAAAGGTTAAGAAAGTCTTCTAATATGCAAATTTTTAAAACATTATTTCTGAAATCAACATTGATTGTCCCTCCTGTATAACTCTGAAAGAGAACATGTTCAAATATTAAATTGAAAGTTATTCTTATGGAAAGAATACACTATTAATCAAACTGATCTCTCAAGGGCAAGATTTTTTTAAACTTTTCATTCAAATCTCAAGGCTGTGGATGCAATTGGGGGATCAAAGGCAGATCAGAAATAAAGATTACTGTTCACCTGTGTGTGTGCATTCTGGGCAAATAGGAATTGTGCTCTCCTATTAGCAAGGATGATGCCTGTTGAAGCCAATAGAGCCATGTACATGCAACCAAGGGAAGAAATAGATTGCTTAAATTGGGGCTTTGTTTGTATAACACTAGAAGACATGGCTCTTCCCAGATATATTTTGTATTAAAGAGAAACCTGAGTTTTCTCAAACCTACTACTCTGTGACAGACAGTAGTTGATCCAGCACTCTGATCACTTAAGTATTCATTAGCTGCTGCAGCAGGAAAGACCTGATGGAGTAGGAAAGTACTTAACTGCCTACACAGACTGAGAGTTTATGAGCTAAGGAAATAATTATCCCACAAGGAAAGGAAGCTACTTGAAAGCACTCACGTACAAAGGAAAGGGCTTGCAAAGCCAGAGGAAGAAGGATTTCAGGATGGTGAGAGTTCTTTCTCTTTCAGGAGAAAGGGCTGAGGATTAGGAAAAGTTGTAAATATACTTCCTGCATATGACTGTGATAGTGGTTTGGTGAGGCTCATAAATAAATACATAAATGATAAATGGCTAAATAGAAAGTGTCCAATGCTGTTAGTGATGGACAGAAGAGGTTTTTCCTCTGGTTGTTAGATCAGTCAAACAATTTTCTGTTGGGTGTAACCCTGCAATACCCAAAACTCTTCTTGGGGGACCAGACTGACTAGTAGGCTGATTTGCCCTAAATGAGTATTAGACATTGGTCACAGGCTAGTTTAGCAATACAAAGCACCCATGGCACAGGCGTGAATCTGGCCCTATATTTCTAAATTGTCTTCCATAGAAAAACTTTTATTTTCTTTTTTGCTCTGTCTTTCCTTTGCACAGTAGCCAAATGCATAATGAACTTTAACACAGACAGATGTTCCATGCCTGAAAAGGATTATTCTAAATGAGACAATAGGTGCTAGTTCTTATCAAAATTTTAACCCCTGAGAGAAAGGCAAAACAGAGCACTCACTGAGGGCTGCTTGTACTGTGATAGGTTCAGACTCTTGAGAATTTTCGCTGATGCCCACAGCATTGGCAGCTTTCACACGGAAGATGTAATTCTCTCCAGTTGTCAGACTGTGAACCACAAACCTGGTTTTTAAAAAAAAATAGATTTCTGTTTTTTCAAGAGTCTGTTAAGGCTCCATAATTTAATGTTCACTGAAAAGTCTTGGTATCAGTAGCATTGTGATGAGTTCAGCACCTTGAGTGCTTTACAAAGTGGGACACAGTCTATTTAAAAACACAACACTATGTATGAGTGTGATGCAGTAGCATGCAGTGGAAGGGCTAGTGTGTTGGGACTCAGGAGATATGGATTCTATGCCTGGTTCTGTCATTTCCCTGTTGTGTTACCTCAAGCAACGCACTCTGGGGCTGTCTCCACTCCTAACTTTGTCTAATTAGACTGTAAACCATTTATGGATGGCTCAGAGGGGTAGCCGTGTTGGTCTGTAACTTTAAAAACCTTAAAAAATGACACGTAGCACCTTAGGCGTACGTCTAGACTGCAAGCCTCTTTCGAAAGAGAGCATCTAGACTGCAACCAGTACTTTCAAAAAAGCAAGCCGCTTTTTTGAAAGAGAGCACTCAGGCAGTCTGGATGCTCTCTTTCGAAAAAGCACAGTTTGCATTACATAGCACCTTTTTTCGAAAGAGCACTTTCAAAAAAGCCGTTATTCCTCATGAAATGAGGAGTACCGCCGTCGAAAGAAAATACACATTCTTTCAATTTAATTTTGAAAGAACGCGGCTATAGTCTAGACGCAGGTGAGGTTTTTTTGAAAAAAGGCTACTTTTTCGGAAAAAAAACCCTGCAGTCTAGACACAGCCTTATAGACTAACAGAAAAATATAGATAGTATCCATTCATCTGAAGAAGTGGGTTGTGCCCATGAAAGTTCATGGTATTTTTTTTAAATTTGTGGAAGGGACTCTCACTATGGCTATGTCTAGACTGCAAGCCTCTTTCGAAAGAGGCTCTTTCGAAAGATACTTTCGAAAGAGCCTCTTTCGAAAGAGAGCGTCTAGACTGCACGTTGAACTTTCGAAAAAGCGGCTTGCTTTTTCGAAAGAAAGCATCCAGTGAGTCTGGATGCTCTCTTTTGAAGAAGCCCTATTTACATTGAAGAACGCCTTCTTTCGAAAGAGGAACTTTCGAAAGAAGGCGTTCTTCCTCGTGAAATGAGGTTTACCGCCATCGAAAGAAAAGCCGCGTTCTTTCTATTTAATTTCGAAAGAACGCGGCTTGAGTCTGGACGCAGGGGAAGTTTTTTCGGAAAAAGGCTACTTTTCCCGAAAAAAACCCTGAGTCTGGACACAGCCTATGTGTTTGTACATTGGTTAACACAATAGGATCCCAGTCTTGGTTAGGGGCTGTTGATGCTACTGTACAAGCTCTAATATGTACAATGGGACGTCACAGTATATGGCTAGATGTAGGATATGGTTCTTTCCTTCATGGTGTTTCCATCCCTATAATCACATCCACAAGAAACAATCCCATTTTCATTAATAGGCAAGTTCTTGATGAGATGATCAAAGGATGTCAAAGAATACAAAGTCACTGCCATTGATTAATAGTTTACAATATACAATAGATCAGTATACAGGTGTGCTATAATTAACATGGACAGGCTTTGCAGTTGGTGAATGATCCTAATTTTAAAAAGCCTGCCTGGAGGAACTCTAGTGGTAATTGTCAGAGATTACTTTCACAAAGAAGTCAACCAATGGCGAGAAACAAAGGGAGGGAATTAGTGTTACACTCATGAGGGGCAGAAAACTAGATACATTTTCCAGCAGACTGCTTCCATAAATGGGAGTCTGGGTATAACAGTCAGCCTTAAAAGGGCCCTTAAAAATGGTGTTTTTGGAGTCTCCAAAGGCAAAAGCCACTAAGTATAGGTGGGATGGACATAGGTTTCTGAGAGATGATTGGGATATATTATTACAGATTATCAGAAATGCCTTTTCCCTCTAAGGAAAAAGTCAGTGAAAATGAATAATTTTTGCTCAGGCATCTGAATTTTTTTTTCAGTTTTCAAGTTCTGGGTTGCTTGATAAAAATCTGAAAAGGATCATCAAAGATGGACATTTCCCATAAAAAACTTCCATGTCTATGAAATAGTCATTTTTCATATAAAGAGTTTTGTTAGAAAGTTTTCAATCAGCTCTGTATAGTACATTAATATGCAATAGATTTCAAAATAACTGGATGCACAGAGGTATGACCAGTACCTATTATATTTAATAGGCTTATGATTGCAGGGTTCCCAATGGTTTGTTCCAACCACAGAAGAGTCAATGTAGTAGCCAAACAGATCTTCTTCATGCTTTGGCTTGTCCCACTGTACTACAACTGATGTTTTTGTATTTCTTGTTGCCAGTACACGACCAGGGGCAGATGGGATATCTATGCAAAAGAGAGACCAAAAAGGTTCACTAGGTTTATAGTAATGGATAATATAAATAGTGATTAATTCAGGTATATACAGCATTGTATGCTTTCCAGTATTTAGATCTGACTAGCTGTGCCTTTTATTTTTTCCTATTCATTTTGTTATATAACACATTGGCATGCTTCCTGCACTGTAAGTAATTCGTATGTCTATTCCTATCACATATGCCATTATTGATTATACTTAACATTTATAAAGTAGTGTCACTTATAACAGTTTCTTCTGTTCAAAGGAGTCTCTAAGTATGGGAATGAACCCTTGCCCTCACAATAAATGCCAGTATCTCTTAACTCAGTAGAAATGTTTTAAATTCACCTACTATGTTATTATTGAACCTATCAGAAGCAAATGAAATATCCAAAGTACAAAGACTACAAGAGACAAAGACAGTAGGAAAAACTACTTTCAAGACAACTGATAAGGTTCAGGAACGCATTGCTATTCATTATAGCAATTAAGGGCATGCTTGAAGTTAAGCAAGTGCTTAACTGAACTTTGTTAAATAGGGATGGTCTCTTGAATATGGATACACTTAAAACCTGTAGGAGTGGCTGAAGGTCTGCACAAGGTCTATGCACCGTGTAACTCCCATTTAAGACCTCAAAATAAGATTTACATGGGACATAAATAGTGCACGGAGCTTGTGCATAAGAGAAAATTTAATCCAGCAGTGAATAACTATACAAGTAAGAGGTTGAAGTGACTGTAGCCAGAACTGTAGTGAGCAGCACAAAACTAAAGGAGGAAAATGGACACAATTTGTGCTCTGTTAGGATATGTCTACACTTGCCCCCTAGTTCGAACTAAGAAGGCAAATGAAGCATACCGAAGTTGCTAATGAAGCATATTAGCATATTCGCGGCTGGTGACCATTTTAAAATGCCGGTAGTCCGAATTAACTCGCTGCGTGTAGACGCGGTAGTCCGATCCAAAAACCCCTCAAATTAACTGTTACTCATTGGAGGGTTTTTGGATCAGACTACCGCATCTCTACACACGACAAATTAATTTTGGGTTACCGGCATTTTAAAATTGCGACCGGCCACGAATATGCTAATCAAGCGTGGGATATTTAAATCCTGTTCTTCATTAGCAACTTTGGTATGCTTCATTTGCCCCCCTCGTTCGAAGTAGGGGGCAAGTGTAGACATACCCTTAGTATTTAATATATAGATAATACATTACATTTACAAAGTACTGTAATTTGAATGGTAGGAAAGTTAACCTCAGTTCCCAGCTCAGGTACTTAAATTCTGCCTACTTAAAATGTTTTTACATTTCAACTGAAATGGTATCTTTCACTTCCTGTTCCAAACTGTCACTGTGTCAGGTTCAGCGGTTTCTAGTGTGACTGATCTTTCCCTTCCTGCCCCAAAATATAACTGTGCCATCTTCAGTATTTTCAAGGTGGGGTGGGATAAAATAAATCAAGTCTTTTTATTGTCTAATTTAATAGAATGTTGTATGATTTAGAGTCAGTGTTTAAGGCCAGAAGGGACCAAGACTGACCTGTATATCAGAGGCCACCAAAACCACCCAACATCAACACATGAAACTCAGTAACCAAAATTAGACCATAGTATTACAGCTCACAGGACACTTAGCTACTTTGTGCCATAAGCAATAAATGAAGAGGACTAAGGTGACCAGGGCTCAAGGTCACTGTAATGGCAAGGAAACAATTTAAATACCCCTCTGAAGCTTTTAAATAATTTATATTTATTATTGAGGTATGAATGGAAACTACTTTAGAAGCACAAACAGAAAAAATTGTTATTTCTCCTGAATGATTTCAAATTACTATATAGCTGATGGACTGAGTATTTAAAACATTGGCTCATAAGTCATTATCTATAGCATTTACTATATTGTGCCATATCAAATATTATGGTAATTTCTTATTCTTTCATAAAAATAATGAAATACTGATAACTGAGTTTCATAATGTGGCAGCTGGTGCATTCTATGTATGACCACTGTTAAATTGAATATGCAGCCACATGTTTGAACACAAAGTAGGTAACTGCTCCCCATAATACTCATTTGCATATGTAAATGTAGGCTGTAAGTATATAATTTAGGTGAATTTTGGAAAAGAGTCACTGTATGTGTATATACATTTTTAACTATTACTGAAAAGCAGTCACCTGTGAAAAATTATAATTCTGCAGCAGCAACAATCCTCAGTGAGGTTATTAGGAAAGGCTATTTTATCTAACTGAAACTACAGGGAAATGTAGGTAGTTTATAATTACCTAATCTGGAGTCTGGCCAGAACATCTAGTCCTGCTTTTGTAAAAAGTCACATTAATAAAGCACCAGTGAAGAATGACCAACTGAAATTAATTTAACATCTGAACATTTCCATTACTCAACAAAAGGAAATGCAACAGCTGCACAGAAATCTGAATGCTACAATGCCATTGTATATACAATTCAATTTGATTGTCATACACACTTTTTTTTAAAGCATAGTTTATGTGTATTTGTAAAAGAATCAGTGATATACACCATGTTGTCTTACCAATGGTCTCCTGTGCTTGAATTGGTGGTGTTATTTCAGAAGGATCACTAATACCATGCTTGTTTGCTGACAAGACTCGAAAAACATATGATTTTCCTTCTGCAAGATCAAATACTGCATAGCGAGGAGATCTCACTGCAACCTGGGCATTGACCCTTTGCCAGCTTCCACTGCCAATCATAGACTATCAAAAAATAGAGGTGATAATTACTTCAGAATTGTTAAATAAAGTGGGCGTGTTGGCTACATTTGTTAATCTAATGTAAGAAATTAAAACAATAGTTTTGGAATGGCTCATACTCATACACATACTTACTTGAATTGTTCTAACAGTCTCTCTGTGTCTGCTTACCTATCTAGCCAATTATATTATGCAAAACACAATGGTATCTCAGTTCTTTAGTTAAGGACTAGATTGCACTATTTGAATGTCCAGAGTAGGGAATAAGGCATGAGTATATAGTCCCAAGAGGAGTATTGAGAGGCATTGTGCCTATCAGAGAAAAATAATTTCTCTAAGCCTCTCCTCCTGATACACTGGGAGAAATAGTGACATCTCGTATGGAATGTAACATGAAACCTGCATTGCCATGCATCTCAGCTGGCCAAGGGAAAGAGGGAGGCAAAGGCAAGCCAATATCATCTCTAGTGTTGCCCCAACAATTACTTGAGCACCCAGAACTCAGCTGCAATGCAAGTGACCACAATAGAGAACCTATAGAAGGACTGGGAGATTTTTTACTTCCTACCACACCTTTATACACTCTATAGAGTCAGGTAATAATTAAACCCTTCTAGACTTTCACAAAATGAGCAAATTAGTTTTGAAGAATTCAGTAGAATGTTAAGTGAGTTCCTTGATAGAGGCGGCAATTTCCTATAATATGCTGGACAGACTTTATTGCATCGAGTTAGACCTTACTGTATTAAGTTTATATCATTGTGATCCAGAGGAAAGAGATCCTCTGGGAGCTAAGGGCAGTGGTCATAATTTGGCAAATTCAGCCAGGTTGCAACACTTCGCAAGAGGTACCACCACTTGGAGAGATTTGTGTATTCTGGTTCACACTGAAGTTGTCCAGAGACCAGCAAACAAAGATAGGAGTATTTGGCTCAATTATCTGGAATTTAAACTGACTCAGGGTCTTCTTTCTGATCCAGCAAATGGACAGAACTTTCCATCCAAGAGAAAGAGTTGGAAGGTCTGACATTGATCCAAGCCCTTGGTGGAGTTGTGGTGATCTTTGGTAAGCTCATTAGCATGCCAGTCAGTTCTTTTATAGTTTGTAATGTTTTCTCTGTAATGCCTTTACCTTAAGCATACATATGCCTCCTTAGAAAGAGCTGTGTGATAAATGTAATCACCCACAGTTAAGTTTACATAGCCTCTGAGGAGAAAAACAGAGTAGGCCTGATGCAGCTGGGGAATTCACCATGTCAGCAGAGACCTGTTCAGCCTGGAAATACTCTGCTCAGGAGAGAGTAGTGCAAGGCTCTGCCCAAGAGAGTTAGCAGCTAAGGGACCAGAAGCCTGAGAGTAGGTGTCCTCGGTGGACCATTCGGGGAACACAGTTGCCGTGAACTGTGACAAGCTCAACAACTCTCTTTATAGCATATGGAAGAGAGCCCAGACAAAGCTCTGGGAAGCAAGTACTCAAGAACTCTTTTTTATTAGTTTCTTAAAATAAATTGCTGACTCAGAATAAACTGAGCCATAGATTATTTTAGTGGCTTTAGGAAAACTGAATTGTCCAGGAGACAGCTTGAGTAAAACCGCCTTAGGACACACAAAAGTAGGGGCATAAATGTGAATTTTTCATGAGATTATATCTATAGAAGTTTTAAGAAGAAAAACCACTTAGATTGTAAGCCTCTTGAAGCCTAAATAGTCATTTATGAATGTTTGGAAAGCACCTTGCATATAATGGGCACTTTCATAAAAAAGATAAAATATCCCAAATCCATTTTTTTAAATCTCTTTGGTGGTTACTCCACTGGAACATTGTTCTCAATAGGGGGAAAAAGAGTATTGTTCATTTTTTTCTTTAATAAAAAAGATGTGAAATATGGAAAGAATGCTATTATGCTGCATGTTTGATATGTTAGTATTGAGCCTTGACTTGAAAGAATTCAATTGTGCATGCTTCAGTGTGACAGACAAGACAAAAATCAATGTTCCATTTTATATTGAGTTATAACTTAAAATATAGATATTTCTTATAGATTTTTTTCAAATATTACTGTGGCTGGATTTAATCTATCTCTGCATTTCTTGTGCAGGGAGGAGGGGTATGGGAAGCAGATACTGCTCTTTCCTATAGACATATAGCTGGGACAAACCCACCTTGGTTTTGTGTTTCCTTAGACATTTAAACATTCTTTTTCACTCTTGATTATAAAAGTTGAATTTTAAAGATATCTATATTTTTCATGTATCACTGCTGAATTTTAAACATATATACATTTTAAAATTGAAGTATCTAAGGGTATGTCTACACTACACCGCTAATTCGACCTAATGCATCTAGAACTAAAAACTAGTTCGAATTAGCGTTTTGCTAATTCGAACTAGCGATCCACATTAAGTGGACCCTGAACAGGGCTTAAGGATGGCTGGAAGCAGTGCCGGCACGGCATCAGAGGAGGACTTAAAGCGTGGAGATGCTGTCTCAGGCTAGCCGAGGGCTGTGCTTAAAAGGTCCCGACCCCCACCCCAGACAGACAGTTCTCAGGGGTGCCCCGCTTGCAAAGCAGTCCTGGCTTGGAGTGCCCTGAGTGCCCACACTGGGCACATCACAGCACTCGGCCATCAGCCCGGCTGCACTTGCCACAGGCTACCATCTGGGGAGAGGGGGCAATTGGGGGGCTGCAGGAGAGCTTCCACCCCCAGAAGACCGCAGAGCCAGCCCAGTCCTCCCCATCGGGGGTTCGTACCCCATTCCGCCCTCACCTCCTTCCACTTACCCTTCCCTAGCCCCCCTTCTTATTGATGTACAAAATAAAGATAACGTGTCTTCCAAAATGGAATCTGTCTTTATTGAACAAAACTGGAGGAGACTGGAAAAAGGAGGTGGGAGAGGGGAAGAGAGAGGCTGAGAGAGGGGAAGGCAACTAAAATGATCAGGGATTGGGAACAGGTCCCATATGAAGAGAGGCTAAAGAGACTGGAACTTCTCAGCTTAGAAAAGAGGAGATTGAGGGGGGACAGGATAGAGGTCTCTAAAAGCAGGAGTTGGGTGGAGACGGTGCATACAGAAAAGTTCTTCATTAGTTCCCATAAAGAAGGACTAGAGGACACCAAAGGAAAGGAATGGGTAGCAGGCTTCAAACTAGTAACAGAAAGTTGTTCTTCACAAAGCAAAGAGTCAATCTGTGGAACTCCTTGCTGCAGGAGGCTGTGAAAGCTAGAACTAGAACAGAGTTTAAAGGGAAGTGAGATCAAGTCATGGAGGTTGGGTCCATGGAGTGCTATTAGCCAGGAGGTAGGAGTGGTGTCCCTGCCCAAGGTTTGTGGAAGGCTGGAGAGGGATGGCACAAGACAAATGGCTTGGTCACTGTCTTCGGTCCATCCCCTCCAGGGTCCCTAGGGTTGGCCGCTGTCGGCAAACAGGCTACTGGGCTAGATGGACCTTTGGTCTGACTCAGTATGGCCATTGTAAGCTCAGGGCTCAGGGTCGGGGGTCTCAGTGGACCACCTTGATTCTCTTGCACACCTGCTCCTGGGTGGCCAGGCTGGCAGCTATCCTGCCCAAGCTGGCCACTTTCCTGTGCCTAGTGCGGAGATCTTGGATGAGGTCCACGATGTCTGCACTAGCCCAGGTGGGTGCCCGCCTCTTGCGGTCCTGGGCAAGCTCCTGGGAGCCGCCAGCCTGGTCCCGGGAAGTGGGGGAGGGCTGGGGGGCATCGGGTGGGTGGCTCGAGCTGTGCCAGGTGCAGGGTCTGCTGGCTGGGTGCTGGCAGGCTTGCACCTGGCACAGGCACCGTAGCCAGCCCGTGCCCCTTTAAGGGTTCCGGGGCCGGGAGGGGGGCAGTAGAGTTTCCCTGGTGTTGGCCAGAGTGGCCACCAGGGAAACCTGGGGAGGGCTAGCCTCCCACTAGTTTGAATTAAGGGGCTACACACCCCTTAATTCAAACTAGCTTGTTTGAACTAGGCTTAATCCTCGTGGAATGAGGATTACCTAGTTCGAACTAAGCGCTCCGTTAGTTCGAATTAAATTCGAACTAACAGCGCTAGTGTAGCGCCTATGAAAGTTAGCTCGAACTAACGTCCGTTAGTTTGAACTAACTTTGTAGTGTAGACATACCCTAACCTAATAGTCTATCCTATGTAAAGAATAAAGCTTCTTATTTGCAATGAATGGATTTCTCATGTAAGTAAGAAATATTCACATGAGAAAGGATTTGCGGGGTTGGGCATTCATTTATATAAAGAAAACTTATTCTATTAACTTTTTACTTCTCAGCCTTGCTTTCCTTTAGTAAGTTTTGTATTTAATGAATTGCTCATTGGTCTGATATCCTTATGTCTAAACAAGTTCATTGTCTCTGTACTTGTAAAGCCTTTTCAGTAAATCTTGTGTATATGAAAATTATCATGTGAACATTTATAGCAATATTGTAGGTACACTATGGCATTAAGGGGTTTTTTAAATTTACTATTCATATTCTTTTAATTTGCATAATTTACAATCCAGGTATAAGGAAAAGGACAACCAATGTGTACAGAGAGACCAAGCCCGCAGCAGGACCCCAAGGGTCCTGAAAATCCCCCTGCCCCACCATTACCTTGTTCCTGAAAGTGGGCAATCCTTCCAAGGGAAAAGGGACAAGGAAGAGAGGAGGGACACGGCAAGTGGCAAGGGAGGAGAGGGAAGAGAAGAGGGATATGACTGGCAAGCACCTCATGGAGGGCAAGGAGAAGAGGAACATGGTGAGGAGACTGAGCAAGGAGAAGATGAGACCTGGGGAGGAAAAGTGGCAGACTGCAGGCAGACAAAGTGAGACAAGGAGCTAGTTTCCTGCCAGGGGAAGATATGCTCACCACCCACACTGACTCTAATTATGTGGAGATTTTCCAAAGCATGAGGGACAGCATAAGAGAAAACATGAAGTTGCGTGTTTGAATAGTTAACAAATGGGTGATGGAAGCTGGCATGACTGGCCAATCCACAGTGAGAACTGACATCTCAATAGCAAATGAGTGATGAGAGATGGGGAGGAGACAGGCTGTGAAAAGTGTTGCAAATACAGACAAGCAGCTTATATGTTAAATAAAAAAGAGAAGGAACAGCCAGTGGAGTCACACAGAGGCAAGGCTTAGTCAAATCAATGGGCTAGGGAAATGATCTTTACATTAGTATTCCAAATGAATACATGGAGGGCAAGACTGTATTTTGCAAGGGCAGAGGAAAAAAAGATATACTGCGATAATTGAGATTCAAGATGAGACCTTCAGTGGGAGTTTTAGCAGAGCAGATGGATAGCAAATGCTATATCTTAGAGATGTTATGCAGTAAAAAAATCTGCAAGATGTAAACAGTTTGGATGTGATGTCCTAGATCAGTGATTCTCAATCAGATTTATCCCAGGGACCCCCTGGAATCCCCAACTCACCTCTCATGATTTTGACACTCACAGTTTCTTTCTTTCATGTTATTGTAATAGAAATTTCACAATAGCAATATTTGTGATAACTACGTGAACAATTAAAATATGGACAGCTTACCAGATACTAATGATAAATTGCAGCATTTCTAAGTAATATATGGGGGCATTTGAAGGGATGTTGGAGGGGTGTCTATGTAGTGGGAGGATGCTGGATGGGGAATTTGAGGGTGCCAGAAGAGTATGTGTATACTGGGAGGTGGTATCGGTGGCTCATACATGAGGTGAAAAGCAATGCTGTGCTTCCTGTTATGGTAGCAGGGCAGTTGGCACAGGTTCAGGATTGTGCACCCGTCTGTGCGTCAATGCCTCTCTGTGGCTCTCTGACCCTCCCCTGGCCCTGTCACTCCTCCCAGCCAGGCTCTGAGGCTCTGCAACCCACTTTTCTTTCCTGGCAGACTTGATGGGCAGAATCTGATAGTTGCAAGGCAGGAACCAGAGGTGACTGTTTAAGAATGTTCAGGGGTAGGGGCTGGACCAGTCTGCATGGGGGAGAAGGCTTGGGAATAGAGCACCACCCCCACTCCCTGACTTACCTTAGTGGGCGCCAGCAGCCAGGAAGGAGAAGCAGCCCGATATAGCAGTGGATGGGGATCTTAGCATTGCAGCCAGCAGCTCTGCTGCTTTCTCCCTTCTCACACAGTGAGTGCAGCTGAGGGGGAGCTGCTCCCTCCTCACCATTCTGTGTCCTGGCAAGAGGTGGTCCAAAGCCTTTTCTGCACCCAATACCCTGTGGGTCAGAGTCAGTGGCAGCTCATCCTGATGGGTTCCCATAGAAAGCAGAAATCTGGCAGGGTGGGGGGCCACATAATCTTGCCCTCTCCCACATTGCCTCTGAGAGGGACCAATCATAGAAGATTAGTGTTGGAAGAAACCTCAGGGGGTCATTGTCCAATCTCCTGCTCAACTCTAATTAAATCATATATAAATTGGCAGACCCCCTTGATTATAGTGATGGACCACAGATTGAGAACCACTGACCTAGAGAACTTGAAGTTGAAGATGATGCTTTGGTTACAGGTTTAAGTGACAGGCAGGATGGCAGTGTTGTCCACAGTGATCGAAAAAACAGGCAGCAAGGACTCCTTGGAACAGAAGCTGAGACAGAAGATTGGAAGTTCTCTTTTAGCCAGGTTTAGTTTAAACTGGTGGCTGGACATCCACAAGGAGATGTCAGAGGCAGGCTGAGATTTTGCTTTGGGCAACGGGAGACATGTCTGGAGAGGAGAGGTAAGCCTGAGAGTTGACAGTATAGGGATGATATCTGAAATTGTGTTTGTGAACACTCTTACCCAAAAATAAGCAGCAGAGAAAGCTGAGAGAAGGATCAATGATGGATTCCTGTGGAACCCCACAGAAAGTTGGAAGGGAAATAAGGAGGATCCTCCAAAGGAGATGTTTAAGATACAATTAGAGAAGTAGGAAGAGAATCAGGAAATGACAACGTCACAAAAGGCAAGGTAGGACATATTACAAGTGGAGGAGCACGGATATTGTTGAAGGCATCTGGCAGATCAAAGAAGGATGAGGATGGAGTCCTGGTTCTGAGCTTTAGCTAGGAAAAGATCAATAGAAACCTTGATGAGGATAGTTTCAATTGAGTCTAAAAGGCAAATTCCAGGTTGGACACAGTTTAGCATGGAATTGGAGAGGAATTCCAGGCAGTGATTGTAAACAGCATATTCTCTGATCTTAAGGATGAACTGGTGAAGAAAGATGGGGGTGGTAGTTGGAGAGACAAGTGGATTCCAGTATCTTTTTTTTTTTTAAGATGTGAGAGACCAAAGCACACATGCATCATAAAGAGAAAAAGCCAAAGCATAGTGAGAGATTAACAAAATAGTTAAGAAAGGGGATGAGAGTGGGCACAAGGGGCATTAGGAAATGGATTTTTGACATTCAATTCGGTTAAAGTTTGAGAAGACGAGCTGTTGATTTAGGAAGATAGCAGAACTGAAAGAAGAGAGACTGAATTTGTAATGGAGGAAGTCAGCTTCATCATGGGATTTCCTCCAAGAAGGCTTTTCAGTGAGACAACAGGAGCAGAAGAAACAAATGGTGGAGGTCAGGTGATCCTCCTTTGCTCACCAGCACAGACTACCTATATTATGGATAATGGAGCAGGAGGAAAAGCAGCCACTACCAGACAGTCACATCTTCTCCTGCTCAAGGGGACAGGGAGTGAGCATGCAGGAATTAGGAACGGGTGGAGCTTTTGCTCATCTCCCACCCCAATGTATAAACTAGCGTAGTTCAGCCACTGCAGGGAGGAGAGTGGGTGAGGTAAACTGCACCAAGAAAGGGGCTAGAATAGATTACTCCTCCATGGAGAAAGGGGTCAAACTGTGAGCCACTATTCAATCACTGATTTGCTGCTAGGAAGTCCTAGTATTCTATGATTCTATGAAGGGAAAGTATGAGCTACCCCCTAATAAAGGCAGATTGCAGAGTGCCAGTCCACCCCTGCAGGAAGAGAAGGTTACAGTGATGTTCTCCATTAAACTGCTAAAGTACATTGTACTTCTGTTTTCATTGTTATAGCAGTAACAAAATAGCACTGAGGCAATTTTTTCTGGCTCTTGAATTTCAACACCCATTAGATCACATAATAAGATATTCTATTGTCACTGCCTTCTCTTAAGTCACACACTCAAGTCCTGAGAGACCTTACTGAGAGCTAGTTTTATTGTTCATTTTGCAGCTCTGAAAATGATTTAAATTAAATTGTATGTGGCAATGAAATGCCTTACAGCTCAATGTAACTATACAGTACAGTACCTTCTCAATGAAATACATTAATGGCTCTTTGCCACGGGGAACAGGTGGCTCCCAGCTGAGTACAACATATGTTTTGCTGGTTTCTGAAGCATGTACATTGGTAGGAGGTCCTGGAATCTGAACATCGCCTGGAGGAGTAATAAACTGAGTCAGTGTTAAACCACAGATTAACCCCAGGTCAGCATTTATGCTACAGCTCATCTTTCTGAACTCAGTGCATTGAAAGTCTATTAAGGGCTAGAATATCAACTTTACAGTTTAATAGCTTGCATCATTTCTATTTTGAGGTACTAAGCAAGCAAATTACTAACAGGGTATTTTCACAACCAAAATAAAATATTCCATAGCATGTGTCTCTCATGATTTTCCCTTGATCATGTTTGAATTAATTTAATCTGCTGTGCCAATGCCTTGGCAAAACATATTCCCTATATGCAAAGAAGAGAGATGTTTGATCAAACTGATGAGTCCAACAGTTACTATAGAAAATTGAACCCCCAAGGAGGATTCACTCAAAAGTCTGGAGAATCTAAAGACAAAAGGTGCTTAAAATAAAGTGGGAAGAAAATAAGTATTCATGATATCTTCTACAATATGGATGGTATCACCAGCCAATGTAAATTTAAAAAGCACTAAAAGCTCAGGATCAGGGGAGTGCAAATTAAGTGTACAGCCATCTTGTTCCTTTCTTCACAAGCCATCATGCCTACTGGGATCAGTTGGCATGCAGCAGTGACATGGCCTCACACTTTTTCCATTGTCACACTAAAAGGCTTCAAGGAAGGTGGCAAAGAGCCAGTGTAGCTCTGTGCCCACTTGAAGGAATACTAAACAGCCCTTTTAGGGCAGCTTTAGGACAGTTCAGTGTCATTGTCAGACTAAGATCTATCTTGATAGAATAACATGCTGGTGTAATGAGGAGCAGGACTAAGGCCTATCAATATTATATTTGTCTGGCTCTGAATAAGATGCCAACTGGCAAAAAGTTCAGGAATGGTAATTTAACAGACATCCATAAACATCCTGCTCCCCCTGAATTAAAATATTCAGTGTAAGGGAGATTTTGTTTGTAGGTTTTAAACATATTTTATGACATTTTCTTTTCCTAAGTCCAAGCATAGTGCATAGATAAATGCCTACAATTTGGAATTTAAAAAAGAGAGCAAGAGAAAATGTCTCTCCAGATGGCAATATTAATCATGAAAGTAAACATTTAGATGACTCTGAGCAATATTACTAGAAATGAGAGAAAAAACGAGTCTGTTAAGTATACTTGAAGTATCTTTTATGATACTTTTTCCCCCAATCAAAATCAGAAGCTTTGAAGTTTGCATCTAACGATTGTCATCATTTATTGTTGTTTGCAATGTATTTTAATTTGTTTGCATTCAACACATTGATCTGCTGAGTTTATAACACTTGCTGAAGTCTCATAAATAAAATTATTTTAAGCTCTAAGAGATCTATTTTCATCACAATTTATAAGGATTGAGACAAGAGGATATGAACATCAGGAAAGTACATAGCTAAATTCATACAGTGTTATATAAATATTCACCCCTTAGAATTCCAAGGCTGACATCATCTGTTATGTAATATTGAACTGGTAAAACTAACAACCTCTGTTTACAGATTGCAAGAATATCCGACAATGGTAGGGATAAATTTTGTGATCTAAGGTACCACGTTTTTAAAGCTGGCCTCCAATTTTGCAGATTTAAGTAATTAGGTTATAATTAATAGCATTTTGGGTACGTCTACACTACAGCACTAATTCGAAATAACTTAGTTCGAATTAGTTAATTCGAACTAAGCTAATTCAAACTAACGCGTCTAGAACTAAAAACTAGTTCGAAATAGCATTTTGCTAATTCGAACTAGCATGTCCACATTAAGTGGACCCTGAACCGGGCTTAAGGATGGCTGGAAGCAGTGCCGGCAGGGCATCAGAGGAGGACTTAGAGCGTGGAGATGCTGTCTCAGGCTAGCCGAGGGCTGCGCTTAAAGGGACCAGACCCCCACCCCAGACAGACAGTTCTCAGGGGTGCCCCGCTTGCAAAGCAGTCCTGGCCTGGAGTGCCCGGAGTGCCCACACTGGGCACATCACAGCATTTGGACATCAGACCAGCTGCACTTGCCCCAGGCTGCCATCTGGGGAGAGGGGGCAATTGGGAGGCTGCAGGAGAGCTTCCACCCCCAGAAGCCCACAGAGCCAGCCCAGTCCTCCCCATCGGGGGCTCGTACCCCATTCCTCCCTCACCTCCTTCCACTTACCCTTCCCTAGCCCCTTTTCTTGATGTACAAAATAAAGGACAATTGTGTTCAAAAATAGAATCTGTCTTTATTGAACAAAACTGGGGGAGACTGGAAAAAGGAGGTGGGAGAGGAGAAGAGAGAGGCTGGGAGAGGGGAGGGCAACTACAATGATCAGGGGTTGGGAACAGGTCCCATATGAAGAGAGGCTAAAGAGACTGGGACTTTTCAGCTTAGAAAAGAGGAGACGGAGGGGGGAAAGGATAGAGGTCTCTAAAAGCAGGAGTTGGGTGCAGAGGGTCCATCCAGAAAAGTTCTTCATTAGTTCCCATAAAGAAGGACTAGAGGACACCAAAGGAAAGGAATGGGTAGCAGGCTTCAAACTAGTAACAGAAAGTTGTTCTTCACAAAGCAAAGAGTCAACCTGTGGAACTCCTTGCTGCAGGAGGCTATAAAGGCTAGAACTAAAACAGAGTTTAAAGAGAAGTGAGATCAAGTGATGGAGGTTGGGTCCATGGAGTGCTATTAGCCAGGGGGTAGGAGTGGTGTCCCTGCCCAAGGTTTGTGGAAAGCTGGAGAGGGATGGTACGAGACAAATGGCTTGGTCACTGTCTTCGGTCCATCCCCTCCAGGGTCCCTAGCGTGGGCCTCTGTTGGCAGACAGGCTACTGGGCTAGATGGACCTTTGGTCTGACCCAGGACGGCCACAGTAAGCTCAGGGCTCAGGGTCGGGGGTCTCAGTGGACCCCCTTGATTTTCATGCACACCTGCTCCTGGGTGGCCAGGCTGGCAGCTCTCCTGCCCTAGACGGCTACTTTCCTGTGCCTAGTGCGGAGATCATGGACGAGGTCCACGATATCCGCACTAGCCCAGGCAGGTGCCCGCCTCTTGCAGTCCTGGGCAAGCTCCCGGGAGCCGCCAGCCTGGTCCCGGGAAGAGGGGGAGGGCTGGGGGGCATCGGGTGGGTGGCTCGAGCCGTGCCAGGTGCAGGGTCTGTTAGCTGGGTGCTGGCAGGCTTTCACCTGGCACGGGCACTGTAGCCAGCCCGTGCCCCTTTAAGGGTTCCGGGGCCGGGAGGGGGGCAGGAGAGTTTCCCTGGTGTTGGCCAGAGTGGCCACCAGGGAAACCTGGGGAGGGCTAGCCTCCCACTAGTTCGAATTAAGGGGCTACACACCCCTTAATTCGAACTAGCTAGTTCGAACTAGGCTTAATCCTCGTAAAATAAGGTTTTCCTAGTTCGAACTAAGCTCTCCGCTAGTTCGAATTAAATTCGAACTAGCGGAGCGCTAGTGTAGCACCTATCAAAGTTAGTTCGAACTAACATCCGTTAGTTCGAACTAACTCTGTAGTGTAGACATACCCTTCGATAGTTATATTCCTGGCTAACACTCACAATCAGATATTCAGAAATCCAAATGTCATTGCTAGTGCCTGCAAAATTAAAAATACAAAACTCTGGGGCAGGTTATTTCTCAAATAAATTGAGTAGAGTTGCACTAGTTTAAAACCAGTATAAGCGAAGCCCTCTGATTCTGTGATCTGGTGTAACAATAAGGGCTGTCAATTAATTACAGGCAACTCAAGTGATTAACATGAAACAAATTAATTGTGACTTTTTAAAAATCTAGTTAATCGATTTTAATTGTACTATTAAACAATAATAGAATACCAATTTAAATTTACTATAAATATTTGATTGTTTTTCTACATTCTGAAATATATTCAGTTCAATCAGAACACAGAATACAAAGTGTATAGTGCTAACTTTATATTATTATTTTTATTACAAATATTTTCTCTGTTAAAAAAACAGAAGAAACAATATTTACTCAATTTATCTCATATAAATTCTGTAGCACAATCTACTTATTGTGAAAATGCAAATTACAAATATAGAATTATTTGTATTACATAATTGCATTCAAAAACAAAGTAAAATTTTAAAATCTACAAGTCCACATAGTCCTACTTCTTGTTCAACCAATTGCTAAGACAAACAAGTGTATTTACATTTACAGGAGACAATACTGCCTTCTTATTTACAGTGTCACCTGGGGTATGTCTACACTGCAGAGTTTTTCCCAAAAAAACAGCAATTTTTCTGCTATTGTGTTCTTTTGACAGAAGGTTGAGGGGTTTTCCCCACAGAGGTAAACCTCTTTCTATGATGAAGAAGACTTTTTCCAAAAAAAAGCCTTTTTGGAAAAAAGCACATGTGGACGCAGAAGAGAGTGGGTTTTCTTGAAAGAAGAGGCCACCTAGGAAAAAGCACAGGTGCCCTGGTGGCCACTCTGTCCACAGCAATCACAACTGAAATGCGAGATAGCGTCCAGTCAATGTGGACACTATCTTTCGAAAAAGCAGATCACTTTTTCGTCGTGCTTTTGCTATGTAGACCCTCTCTTTCGAAAAAAGTTTTTCTGGAATATCTCTTCCAGAAAAACTTCTTTTGACAGAAGCTTACAGTCTAGATGTGTCCCTAAAAGTTACAGCAGACAGGTGTGGACCAATACACCTTCATTTTCATCTTCTGAGTTAGAAGCCACCAACAAAAGGTTGATTTTCTTTTTTGGTGGTTTGGGTTCTGTAGTAAATTCATTGGAATGAGAAGTTTGCCTTTGTTGATCTTGTCTTAGACTTGCACTCCTAAATATCTCCATTTATTTAATTCTATTATGAGTTGGCTCACTAGGTGGATTATTTTTTCAATATGTCATGTTTCTAATTATAATCTTAGATTCCTTGAATATCAACAGATGAAATGAAATCATGGTAGAGCTACATACCTTCCAGGTCATCCTGATATATTACAATTTCTTTGCCTCCATCCAGATGAACAGCTGTAGACCAAAACATTCATTTACAGTTAGTTCCCCGTGCAAATGTAGTATATTTACAAATTATGGAGATTATCTTTTATCATTGCCCATGAACATTTTTCTATATCTCCACTTTTGTGTAGTTTTGCATCTCTTTTCTGATGCACAGTCTTGTGTAGTGACTGCTGTCTCAAATCTGGTATGAGTGCTTTGTACATGTGCCTTCTCATTGATTGTTACACACCGATTCTGCCACCTTTACTCACACTGACTAGTACTCATTCAGGAGTAATAAAGGACTATCTAAAGATTAACTGAAAAACAAGGGATTATATTCTTAATGGATAGAATCAATGCTGGTCATGAATGTGAGTGATGCATAGCATATTACAAAGAACAAGTGAATGTTTGGTCTTCATAAGGGATGAAATTCACCCTTGGACAGAAAGCCAGTACAAAACAGAACTTAAGTAAGTTGTCAGAAATCCATAACCTTTGTGCTGACCCTTTTGCATAGTGCTAAATTTCAGCCAACAGAATGCTGATCTAACTACTCTCCAGGTGGCACCATGACCTATACCTGGAGCAGCACTGACAATGTTCCCTTACAAACCAGAAATGTGTGAGACAAAGGAGTACTCACAGTGTGATAATAGGGGAGCAATATGAAGCCAATGACTTGCCTCCTCCTGTAACTACTGCAGGATTTTACTGAGAATGAATTCAAACAACAAGCAAATTTCATTCAGCTACCACAGACATATTGAGTATTATTTTCAAAAATAACTTTGACTTTTAAAGATATTAAAAATGCTGATCCAATCGGCAACACACCACCTTTGGAATGAGATATAAGGCCAGGTTTGTAAAGCTAATATTTAGGCACTAAATACTTTCCAAAATCTGGCCCTTATACGTTTCAAAATAAAGTAGAACAATTTCTAAATACCTTTCGAAATCTGGCCTGTGTGCGTTTGAAAATATTACCCATTATGCCTGAAGCATCCCTTTTCTAGTTACAAATTTTGCAAGTATATGTAAATGAACTGGCACCTTTTGACTCTTGATGAGTCACCTGTATGGACCTTGCTGTCACAGAGGTCATGCCTTCATTATAATTAGCAAGTAGAGGAGTTCAGGAAAAGAATAGAAATTGAAAACCAGCTCTGAAATGAAGAGATTAGTGCTGCCCAATTGGCTACATGCCTAATAGAACCAGAAAATATAACCTTTCTTTATAATATTACAGTGTAAATGTGGAACAGATTCTTAGTTGTTAGGTTACCTACTTTGTAATCTGTCCAGGTCAACAGGATCAAGAGCTGCAACTGCTTCAGATATTCTAGATGGTCTGCTGATACCTGCCTTGTTCACCGCTCTCACACGGAATATGTAAGATCGTCCCTCAAATAGTCCGGTTACAGGGTATTTGCAGATTTTTACTGGAGCATCATTGCACTGGATCCAGTTTTCAGTACCCACTTCACACCTTTGAGTCAGAAAAGAAGATCATTTATGAGGGTGCAGAAATGAGTGTGTGCAATTAGTATTGTGCCTACTAACAGACTGCCAGATCTACAGCTGATTTAAATCAGTGTAGCACCACTGATTTCCGTGGGGCAACCCTGGCTGATGCCAGCAGTGTATGTGGCCCATAATATTTTATTACGGAAAGAAAATCAGTTGTGTTTTATCAAAGGGAACATTATAATAGATTATACACTTAATGGGTGAAAATCACCCATTTCTACACATCACATCAGTCTTATGCCTTATTTTGAGTATATAAATGGAACTTAAATAGTCCATAGACATTGTAGCGATCTCAACAGTGTGTTGAATTTCACCCAAATGACTGCCATTTTAAAATCAACATTTGCCTACAGTTCCCAGAAATCTGGGAGATAGGATATAACTAGTGTATCAGCTGTACCAATGTGGCAACAGTGGGTAAATTGTTATTTTCAATATAGAATACTATATATATTGAAATTAAAGCAGTGATCTTTGTGTGGATCATACATTGCTACTTTTAACATTAAGGATAAGATGCTGGTTGTGACTACAGCTGAAGAGCATTCATTGCAGCTCAGCCTTTGGTTCCCCTCACCCTGAGCTGCCTGTCCTGGACAGGACTTCTAACATAAGGAGCTATCATATTGGCTTAAACTTCCAGCTGAGTAGCCCCTTGAATTGATGAGTCCTTGTCTGGAATACACAAGTATCAGTAACATGATGGAGAAGGAGGCATGGCTGGAGCACTGCTTCACTCAATGGTCTCCAACAACTGGAACTTGTGGGCTGTTCCAGCAATGTCCAAATTAGACCAGCCCTAAGGCTCCTCTAAATTGGGAACTATGCTGTCCCTAGTACTATAGACCCAGTATTAGTATTCAGGGCATTAAAATGGTGACTTTTTTCAGTACATAAGTGCTCATACACAAAAAACACAAATGTAAACACACATATACACACCTATCAACAAAATATCCTATGACTGGACTCTCGCTGGCTGTATTTGGTGGTTTCCAGGTTACAATGACATAATCTCTGTTAGCATCATAGTATTTAACATCCATTGGTGCTCCTGGTGCTCCCGCAATTAATGCATCAGCATCTAGATCAGAAAAAAAAATCAAATCAGAATCGACTACCATACATTTCGGGTGAGTCTAGACTGGCAAGAAAATTTGTCAGCTGTCTACACTCACCGCTTGAATTTGCACAAGAGCACTGACGTTCTAATGTAAGAATTCAGTGTTTCTTGCGCAAATACTTTGACGCTCCCACTCAGGGATAAGCCCTCTTTGCAAGAATACTTGCGCAAGAGGGCCAGTGTAGAAAGGCACCTTAATTTTTTGCGCAAGAAAGCCCGATGGCTAAAATGGCCATCGGAACTTTCTTGCGCAAAAGCACGTCTATACCGGGCACGGATGCTTTTGTGCAAAATTACTTTTTGCACAAAAGCATCCGTGCCAATCTAGACGCTCTTTTGCGGAAATACTTTTAATGGAAAAACTTTAAGGTCTGGAGAGAGACTCCATTGTTATATCACAACAAAGATGAATTATACAGATTGTCCCATGCATCACAGTACTACTCTTTTTTTATGCCAGTGAGACTCCAATGGTTTCCATGAAGTTACCCTGGAGTAGCACAGTGGAGAATCAAGCCCAGGAGATCTACCAATAGGTTTAAACACCTTGGTATAGATTTTGGGAAGTAGTAAAGGATATTCGGCACCAATTCTCACTGACTTTCAAAGGGAGTTGAGCACCTAAGTAACTTTGGTGCTTCTGAAATCTCACCCCTCAGAAAGATGGATTTCAGTCACTCCTACGTCAGAGAGAGGTACTTACTGAAGAGCATGTGAGCAGGACAAAGACATTTCCTAAGGTTATTTAGCATGTGAGCGTTTGCTATATTTCTAAGGTTACTTCTGTATTCAAATATTGAGATACACTCCTAAGTAACTGACGTTTCTTAGCTGAGACACCTGTGTGTGGCCTGATCCTGAGAAGTGTTGAGCACCCACAACTCTTATATGAAACCTGTTAAGAGGTAGAGTTCTCACCCTGCTAGGAAAGGTGTATACCCATATAGGATATACTGTACTCCAAACTTCCTCTTTCCTGGCTCTGTCCTTACTGATGATGGAAACAACAACAACCAAGTAGAAACCTCAATCTAAACTTCTTCCAAAGCATTGATTGCTCCTAAAGCTTTCTCTGCATATTCTCAGAGAGATACTGCACCTCAAGAAAAATCGACCTGCTGAAGTAATGATGCTGTTTTTATGCAGGGTTCTAGCACCTGCATTTCGGGTGACTCAGAGAAGTCCTATATCTCTGTCCACAACCAGCTACCCTATTACAATGACAATGGTGTTTAGAGGCAGATGCTCAGAACCAATCCTCAATATGATACCAGTCTTTCAAAGTTTAGAATGATAGGTCTGGTTGAACCCTTATGTTATATATACGGAGGCTAATTTCTACCATTAGATCACAGCTAATGTGAAAAGGGGGCTCTGGTATACCCCTGCCAGTTTGTCTCCCCTTGGTATGCATCTTGTAAAGGCTCTCCATAAGTCCAAGGACCTGTGATTGGGAAGAGGTGAAAGTATAGGTGAGCCAAAGAATATGCTCATCATCCACCTACCTACACAACGGAGATTCCCCAAGAAAGCTAATATGCTTTCCATGATTTTTTCCCTTTTCAAGTTGGATTTCACTCCCAGGGAGAGGACTTGGTACAAGGAAGCCTGTGACGGGGTGAGGCAACCCCGCACTAAAGGTGCCCCCCCCCCCCCCCGCGAGGCAGGGAGAAGCGGCACGGCTTTTCTCGCCGCTGCCGAGGACGCGGTCGGCGGGGTAGCCAGGTTGCACCGCTCGGCAGACGGCTTAGCCGGCGCGGCCCCGAGCAACGTGGGGGGTGAGAGGGTGAGGCAACCCCGCACCGAGGGTGCCCCCCCCAGCGGGGCAGAAAGAAGCACCGCCGCTGAGGATGCGGTCGGCGGGGCAACCAGGACGCGCCGCCCGGCAGGCAGCTTCACGAACGCGGTCCCGAGCACCACGGGAGAAGGACCCCCCGCGCTAGGGTTGGCAGGGGCAACGGGGGAGGAACGCCACCCCACCAGCCTCAGCGCGGGCGGCCCCGCAGACGCCCCCAGTCAGCCCTATTCCCCACTACTGCCGGCGGCAAGAAGGACGCCGGGGGTGAGTAGAGACAGCTGGGAAGGAGAAGGTGGAGCTGCGGGTGAACGCAGGTGCAGATGTTCTGGATGGGCGGGGGCGGCACCCTCCCCAGGTATAAAACCAGCAAAGTCAGAAGAAGAAGGGGGAGGTGAGGAGGAGGACGTCGGAGGAAGGGACTGAGAGGCACGAAGAGGCAGCCGGCTGGTGACAAGCCGGCTGGTGAGCGGGACAAGCCGGCTGGTGAGCGGACGAACGAGGGCGTGAGGAAGCAGCCCAGGGCGGGTGTACTGGAGCCCGTGGGCTGATGTGCTGAGGCTCCGTGCCCCATCAGCCAGGCTGGGGGAGAGAGGAGCGTCTCCCCTGCCTTAGGGCCCTGGGCTGGGGTCTGGAGGGAGGGAGGGCCCGGACCGCCCTCACCTCCTCGCTCGAGGGATCATCTGGGCAACTAAAGGGAGTGTGACGGACCCGGCGGGGTCCGCACTAGAGGAGGGGACGGGACTCCCCCTTCCGCCGGAAAAACCGGCCGGAAAAACCCGGAGTCAGGGCAGCGGCAAGCCCAAACCGGGGCACCCCGCCGGAACCGGGGGAGGGCGCGGACCGAGCCGAAGCGGCCAGCCCGCCCGCCCCGGCTTGCGGCCCCGAACAAGGCACGGGCCCATGCCGGGGCGAGGGCGGGGGCGGCGGCGTTGTGCGGGTGGGGCGGAGCGCCCGGACGTCACTCCCCGGTGCCCATAAAGGTGGTGGATGGGCAGCAGGAGGGGGGGGTAGGAACGAGGAGGTGGCGGCCCTGGCTTCCAGGGGCACCAAGTTCCCGGCCCCCCAGGCGACCAGGAAGGACGGCGTCGGCAGCTGGCGGCTCGCACTGGGACGGACCCGGAGACTCTGGCGCGGTGAGTGAACCCCGACCTGCCCCATCTCCGGGGCAGGCCAGCAGGGAATGGAAGGAGCCCGAGGCAGGGCCCTTTTGGCGCCTGTGGGCGGATGAGTTGAGGGCTGCCGCCCCGTCCGTCGTGGAGGGCGACGTTTAGGCGCCAAACTCCACTTAGGGCCTCGGGCTGGGATCCGGTGGTGAGGGAGGGCCCAGGTCCCCCGCTCCCCCATCCTCCCTGCAACCCTCGAGAGCTAGGAACTGGGTGGACTGGACCAGCAGAGGAACCATCCAAGGACCAAGACCCCACTCCCTTTTCCCCAACCACGCCATAACCCGCCCTCTCCCTCCGGCCGGAGGAGGGGGCCCGGACTCGGGGTTCGCCGAACCCTCTCTGCCGTCACTGGTCGGGAGGTGATCGCACCCTCAACAGGCCCTGCCAACGAACCCTGGGGTCAGGGACGAGGAGGGCAAACGAAGGCGGAGGGTCCGTGGAGCCCCTCCGCCCTCGGCTCAGTGCGAAGCCAAAAAGGGAGGGGGCGCGAGACGCTCGCACCCGTAAACCCGCCACAGGGAGGGTTGACCGGGCGCCGCTTTATGGAGACCGGGAGCGTCTGGGACGGCAACCGGGGCAGCGGGGCTGCCCAGAGCGGGGTGAGCCTGTGGACCCCGTAACAAAGCCCCACTAGCCTGGCTCCAGTGAAAGCAGGGTGTGCAGCTGCTGGGGACACGGTACATCTACACAGCATTTTCAATCCTATGGCAGTGAGTGTCAGAGACTGTGTCCACAGACTCAGGCTCATGGGGCTTGCACTACAGTAGTAAAAATAGTGGTGTGGACATTCAGGCACATGCTGGAGCTCAGGGTCTAAAAAACATCCACTTCCTGGCCTCGGAGCCTGAGCTTGAATGTCTACACAGATGTTTCTATCCCCATAGTGTGAGCCAGAGTTTGTAGGCCTGGTCCCTGAGATTGGTCACCTTCTGGGCAGGGACATTGAAATGCACTGTAGCCATAGAGCCAAATCAGGAAAATATTGATAACCTGGCCACTACCCATATCCACCTACCCAAATAAATGGAATGGTTTAGCAGAAATCTTTGTGAGGAAAACCACATGCATCCACTGTACACTTCTAAATAGAACAGGCCAGACCCTCATTGATGTATATCAGCATATCTCCCTTGATTTTGGTGGAGTTACACCAATTTACAGCTGCTAAGGATCATAATTAAAGAACTGCATAGGCAGAAATGTACTCATTTTTAAAAACAAAAGAAATGTCAAGCCAGCTCTGCCCAGAGATGCATTTGGGATCTCAGGCTGGGTTCAGTGGGAGCTGTATGCAAATATAAGGGCAAACTCTAACCTGTATTCTATTTTAATGTATTCCTCTCCTTTTCATCCATATCTCTTGTGAAAAAACCATTCCTACGGCAAGATAACCTTTCTTTTCCCTTCTTCCCCAAGTGTTGCGCATAGTGCTGGACTGTGATTGGCTCTGGTGAAGGTACAGTGAAGGGAGCGTACATGGAATCAATTCCCCATCCCTCTGTGCAAGGGTCAGGCATAACCACAGTCCCTGAACTTGAAAATGTAAATGGCCTGATCCAGCTAGTGAGCCCAGCAGCAAAAGCCAGCGTGAAGAGGAGAGGTTGGGTGCAGACACATTTAAAGCCATCTATGACAGAATGCATTGAGTTAACAGGTTGATCATTCTGACAGCAATTAATTCCGCCAGAGAAGCCAGAGTGTAGTAATTAATTAAAGTTAATTATCTATTCAGCTATGAGGGGCAGATGACCTAAAGAGACAATTAATCCCTCAGCTGGAAACTGATGAGAAGGAAACAGGAAAGAAGTGAGAAGGAGAGCAGACCAGGTCTAACTGAGGCTAGTCTCAGAGATCTCAGAAAAGAGAGACCTTTGTGATGATCAGGCCCTCAAAGTCCTGGCAGAAGGGGGGATACTTCATGGGACTATGAAGATGCTGGTGAATGAAATGTAAGTAAAAAAAAAAATCACACTTTGAATACACAAGCAGCGAATTATGACCTAATTTCTATTTTGCTAGAAGGCAGGAACAGACTAAGCCCTGCTCTGTTAGGGTATGTCTACACTACCCCGCTAGTTCGTGGAATGAGGAGTAACGGTAGTTCGAACTAGGAAGCCTAGTTCGAACTACCTAGTTCGTGCCCCATGTAGCCGCGCTGCACGGGGTTCGAACGAGCAGGGTTTTAAAAATGGCGGCGCCCCGCTTATGCAAATGAAGCCCGGGAAATTCAAATCCCGGGCTTCATTTGCAAGTGCGGTATGCCTACATTACCCTCCTAGTTCGAAATAGGAGGATAGTGTAGACATACCCTTACATAGTACAGCACCAGTCAGCAGAAAAAGTAGCCATCTGTAAAGAAAGAAGTAGGCTGTACCACCATTAAGGATAGGCTCTTTGGGTCTCAAAGGACCATATTTTCAGGAGGATAATCCCACTTGAATTGCCTCTTGGTGTAATGTGACCACACTATAGAACATTGAATAAATTCCATATTTATATAGTGCTATGCTTTGGATTCAAGAACATAAAAATGGTCATCTTGGATGAGACAAAAGGTCCATCTAGCCCAGTATCAGACAGAGGTCAATGCCAGGTGGTCCAGAGGGGGTGAACAAAACAGGTAATCATCAAATGCTCCATTCCCTGTCATTCATTCCCAGCTTCTAACAAACAGAGGCTAGGGACACCATTCCTGCTCATCCTAGCTAATAGACATTGATAGACCTATCCTCCATGAATTTATCTAGTTCTTTTTTGAACCCTGGTAAAGACCTGGCCTTCACAACATCCTCTGGCAAGGAGTACCACAGGTTGCAACCTATTCATTTTACTTGCTGACTCCTAGTTCTTTTGGTTTGGAAGCAAGTAAATAACCTTTCCTAATTCACTTTTCCACACAAGCTATGATTTTGTAGACCTCTATCATATTCCCCATATAGTCTCCTATTTTCTAAAATGAAAAGTCTTAGTTTAATTAATCCCAACCTCAGCTGTTCCATACTCCTAATCATTTTTGTTGTCCTTTTCTGAACTTTTTCCAATACAAAAATATCTTTTTTGAAATGAGGTAACCATATCTTCATGCAGTATTCAAGATGTGGTTATACCATGGATTTAAAGAGGCACTAAAATATTCTGTCTTATTCTCTATCCCTTTTTTAATGATTCCTAACATTCTGTTTGCTTTCTTGACTTCTGTTACACATTGGGTGGATGTTTGTAGACAAATATCCACAATGACTCTAAGTTCTCTCTCTTGAGTGGTAGCAGCTAATTTAGTCTCCATCAATTTATACATGTAGTTGAGATTGTGTTTTCCAATCTGTATTACTTTGCATTTATCAACATTAAAATTCATTTGCCATTTTGTTGCTCAGTCACCTAGTTTCCTTTTGAAGCTCTTCATAGTCTGCTTTGGACTTAACTGTC
Source organism: Pelodiscus sinensis (assembly GCF_052426305.1). Lineage (NCBI taxonomy): Eukaryota > Metazoa > Chordata > Testudines > Trionychidae > Pelodiscus > Pelodiscus sinensis. The sequence goes on along the minus strand of NC_143054.1, from coordinate 39,404,545 downwards.
ATGAGCAGTTTGGTATCATCTGCACATTTTGCCACTTCACTGTTTACTCCTTTCTCCAGATAACTTATGAATATGTTGAATACGATTGGTCCCAGTATAGACCCCTGTGGGACACCACTGGTTACCTCTCTCATTCGGAAAACTCATCATTTATTTATACCTTTTGTTTCCTATCTTTTAACCAATTACCAATCCATGAGAGGACCTTCCCTCTAATCCCATGACAGCTTACTTTGCTTAAAAGCCTTTGGTGAGGAACCCTGACAAAGACTTTCTGGAAATCGAAGTACACTATATCCACTGGATCCCCTTGTCCACATGTTTGTTGATCCCCTCAAATAATTTGAATAGATTGGTGAGGCGTGGTTTCCCTTTACAGCAATCATGTTGACTTTTCCCCAACAAATTATATTAAGCTATGTGTCTGACAATTCTGTTCTTAGCTATAGTTTCAATTAATGTGCCTGGTATTGAGGTTAGACTTACCGACCTGTAATAGACAGTACCACTTCTATAGTCACTTGTAAAAATTAACTATCCTCTAGTAGGTATAGAAAATAATTTAAAGGATAGGTTACAATCCACAGTTAGTGGTTCTACAATTTCACATTTGAATTCTTTCAGAACTCTTGGGTGAATGCCATCTGGTCCCAGTGACTTGTTAGTGTTTAGTTTACAAATTTACTCCAAAACCTCCTCTGACACCTCAGTCTTGGACAGTTCTCGGATTTGTCACCTAAAAGAATGTTTCAGATCTGGGAATCTTCCTTACATCCTCAGCCATGGAGGCCAATGCAAAAAAAATGAGTTTCTCTTCGGTAACCTTATCATCCTTGAGTGCTCCTTTAGCATCTTTATTGTCCAGTGGCACCACTGGTTGTTTAGAAGGCTTCCTGCTTCTGATGTACTTAGTTGAGTTTTTGGCTAGCTCTATTTCAGATTCCTTTTTGGCCTTACTAATTATAGTTTTACACTCCATTTGACAGAGTTTGTGCTCCTTTTTATTTTCCTCACTAGGATTTAACTTCCACTTTTTAAATTATGCCTTTTTATCTATCTCTGCTTCTTTTACTTGGTTTTTAAGCCACAGTGGCACTCTTTTGGTGCTCCTACTGTGGTTTTTTAATTTGGGGTATACATTTAAGTTGAACCTCTATTATAGTGTCTTTGGAAAGTTTCCTTGCATCTTTTAGGGAATTTACTTTTGGCACTATATTTTTAAATTTCTGTTTAACTAACCTCTTCGTTTTTGTGTAGTTCCTCTTTCTGAAATTAAATGTCATAGTGTTGGGCTGCTGTGTGGTTGTTTTTTTTTTTTCCTGACACAGATGTTAAATTTAATTATATTATGATTACTATTACAAAGTGCTCCAACTATATTCACCTCTTGGACCAGATCCTGTACTCCACTTAAGACTAAATCAAGAATTGTCTCTCCTCTTTTAGGTTCCAGAACCAGCTGCTTCCAGAAACTGTCATGTAAGGTTTCAAAAAACTTTCTCTGTATCCCATCCTGAGGTTTCATGTACCCAGTCCATCTGGGGATAGTTGAAATCTCCCATTGTTATTGAGGTTTTTATTTCATTTCTTTTAGGCTTCTTTCATTATACTATAGAGCTAAATGTTCTACTTGCTAAGCCCTCTCAAAACAAAGCATGAAAAACATACCTCTGACAAACATGAATGCACTGTACTCAGTCACTCCACCCTTCGTAATTACTCGCAGCGTGTATAAGCCTTCATCATCTTTGTTCAGGTGGGTGAAAGACAGTGCTGCCTGGCCTTCTCCAAAGTACATTTTTGTCCACTTGGAGTCTTTTAGTAGCACATCTGGAAGGGAATTGTGATCAAGTATATGTCAATGAGTTAGCAATAACAATCTTCACCAAAGTTGACTTCTTTGTTAATTAGTGGCACAGTCTGCTGTTTATGCCAACTTTACTCATCATGGTTATATGTGGATATTATGAATACACACACACACACACACGAATTAAGCTATGCCCTGCAAACTCATTTCACCAGTGAGTATGGGGAGAGGCATGTACAATTTAACTATTTTGTGCTGTACCTGTTACACTAAAGAAAATGATTTTCCTTCACCATCATTTTTAATATACTGACAAGAAAATATTTAAAGCTCCATTTTGAAATAATTCTGTGAAAACCTACAGTACACAGTAACAACAGCAGTGTGTAATGTATTTAATTTTAAACACACTTTTCTGCTTATTCAGGTCAAATGTCAGATTAGTCAAATTTCTTTCCGCACATTTAAAGACCAAATTTCAATTTAATCTGAAGCTTTGCTGTAAAGACACACTGACTCTTAAATCCTCCAGGCATGCCTGCTGAGCAGGGAATCCAATTAAATCTGAATTTCTCACAGGTCAGAGGTGGTGCCCTGCGATTAATGTAAATTAGTCTGATTGACTAGTGAGATGAGAGTGATGAAACGAGCAGAATATTTTATGCTGGCCAAGGAAGTCCCTCTGTCTCACTTTCTTTTAATAATTGATAGGAGAACTCTTGATTTTTAACCCATTGAGTGCTATTATAATCAATGCAACAGCATTATGTGCAAAGTTTAGCTACAGCCCTATGCTTGATTATTGCCCTGTTGCTTAAATACACTTTGGGGCAGATGTCCAAAAGGTTGCAGACAAGTCATTTTAGCCCAAAGATATATATATAGAACATGGAGCTTCACGGGGGGTGGGTGGAAAAAAAGTGCCACATCTTTAAGTGATAAAGCTGACAGTAAAGGGCTGGGTAATGAATATATGGCTACATGCCTACATAAATTGAAGCAAGAAGTTATACCATTATCCAGGCACTTCCACATGCCTGATTCTTAAGGGAATCTTTCAGGATTTGTACAAGGTAATTGCAATGAGACCTCTTTCCAGCTCTTAATCATGGGCTCTTTATATAACTGTCCAAGGCAGAATCATACAAAATGGCTGCCCATTGCGAGCTGACCACAGGAGATCTCACAAGCAGGAGCAGGTATAGGGGGCTCTGTCAGCAGGGTGGAACATCTTCCATATAAGAGCATAAAAACTTAAACAGAATAATTATTCTCCCCTCTTCACTCCTCCCACTGTGGCAAAAACCATCCAATGAGCTGGATCTGCAAGCAGATGATAAAACAGGCAGGTGACCCCTCTCACTGGGGAATTGCATCCTTTGAACGCCTGGCCTGATCACCCAGATGCCTTGCTCCCCTGCTCCGGAGTGTTTGCTGTGCATATTCGAGTTTGGTCCATTAAAGTGGAGGCAGTCAGAGAGCATGTGGCTGGCCCTTGTGTTCCTGCTGTCTTCTGAAACTTATAATCCACTCCCATACTGTTTGCCATCAACTCTGTAATTGACCTGCTTTGGTCTCCTTTGATGTTCATTGATTGTTATTCCTTGGAAGTTTGGTTTAGAGGTGACAAGAGTTGTTAGTCACCCATTCACACATAATTGACCACTAATAGTTTTTCTTATCCCACATTTAGATAACAAGTGTAAATAGTTACCTCCATGAATGAGACCAGCACTAACCTTACCATTGTCAACCCCTGGGTCCACTTTGCCAGTTATTGTGATTTAGAAAAACCCCAGGGAATTATTTGTTATTGCCTTGTGATCTGTTTGTTTTTTATTTTAATGATTATCTGGCGTCCACATAGGTAATTGTAATTAGTTGTAATTGACTACAGTTGACTGTAAATTATATTTAGGTGAACTCTCCCAAAAGTTAAATGAGTGCCAGTGTTTGTAACAATAAAAACCAGGATTTTTCTTTAGTTTTGAGTCGTGGTCTCATCCTACCAGCATCCCCTTCGAGCCTAGCATTTTAGCGGGGCTGGACAATAATGTACCAGATTCTGCTTCTGATGCATTTTGCAGTTTGTGCTCACTGCATTGGGTAGAGCCATGTGATCAGACTGAAGTGAAAGCTGAACTCTCCCCCCACCCTCCCAGCTTTTGCATTTTATTTTTAATTTTCTTCTAGTTTATGAAAAACCTAGAGCACAGTGATCCCAATGAAGTTCAAGGCTGAGGGATCAGCTCCTCTGAAAACCAGGCCACTTACTTAGGTGCCTGAATATATACATTGGTGCCTTCCTTTACAATGTAGGGGATTCAGTAACTTCCCAAGCAAAGCCTAAGAGGGAATTAGCTTTAGAGACTAGAATAGGACCCAGGAGTTCTGTCTGTCTAGAGTTATATGCAGGGCCGGACTAAGGGGTGGGCTAGCTGGGCAGCTGCCCAGGGCGCCAACCTATGGGGGACTCCTGTTGGGCTGCAGTGGCCGCCCAGTGCAAGGACCATGTTAACCCCCGCAACAGCACCCTTCCCCCCATAGCCGAAGGGCCCTGCATGGCCAGGTGCAGCCTGCCCCGGGCGGCCCTGGGCTGCACGCCATCGGCGGTGGCTGGGCCGACTGGGCAGTGCATGCACCATGTGTCTTCCCACGTGCATGTGCTGTGTGCCTGGAGGTGGGGCCATGCGCCCCGGAAGCGGCACCGCACACCTGGGGCCCGGGAAGCCAAAATGGCTTGGGCCGGCCCAGGTTATATGGCCTCTTATGTGGCCATAATATATGAGTTCCAGGCTCTCACTTCCATACTGAAACCACTAGAATATGTTTCTTTCACCATGAGCTATATGCTGTCAATTCCAGAAAGTTCTTGGCTGTGTCTAGACTGCATCCCCTTTCCGTAAAAGGGATGCAAATTAGACATATCGCAATTGCAAATGAAGCGGGGATTTAAATCTCCCCCACTTCATTAGCATAATGAAGCTTTGACGGAAAAAAGCGCCAGTCTAGACGCGGATCTTTTGGAAAATAAAGCCTTTTCCAAAAGATCCCTCATTTTAAGAGGGATAAGGGATCTTTTTGGAAAAGGCTTTATTTTCTAAAAGATCCGCGTCTAGACTAGTGCTTTTTTCCGATAAAGCTCCGAGCTGGAAAAAAGCGGCAGCCATTTTTATGCTAATGAAGTGGGGGAGATTTAAATCCCCGCTTCACTTGCAATTGCGATATGTCTAATTTGCATCCCTTTTACGGAAAAGGGATGCAGTCTAGACACAGCTCTTGAGAATAAGTCTGGAAGTGCCAGGAACCTTGATTTTTCTCAAGATACACTGAAAACAGAGAGCTTTACCATGTGTTCTGAGTTACCAAACATATTCCCTTAAATTGCAGCTAGTTTTTGTTTAAATCACATATGCACTGATAGAAATTACAGTGTTTGCATTTTTTCCCTTTATAATTTCCCATGTTACATATTCTACTAAAATGTCAGCCACATTCCACACTCTTTACACTTTTGTGTAAATCTGATATAACTTCTTTGACCTTCATGGAGTCCTTAGATACCCATATGACCAAGTGAAGATTCTGACCCTCCATCTTTATAATGTATTTATTACTTTAGAACTTTTTAAAGAAAATCTGCAACCAGTCAAAATTGCATCCAAACTGGACTTAAATGAACAATCTTCAGAGGTAACTTCAGTTCAAGTTCTTTACAATCTTAAATTGGTTTAAATAAGATAGGAATTTTAAATGAACGCCTTTTACTGTCAGAGACTTCATTCAGAGGATTTGACTCAAGTGACTTATATATTTTGAATAGTTTAGTGACCAAGAACTGCTCTAAAGCTTATTAATTCTGAACAAACACAAATTCTCTTGTGTATAATTAATAGAAGTAAACCACAGAGAGCAATCTCAGGTCATTAGTTGTCTATCATTTGAATAATAAAATCTGTAGAAGTTTAATTAAAAAATAAATTATTTTAATACCAAACCAGAATTCAATATAACTTGTCTGAAATAATAAATGTAAGTCCGAGTTTTGAGTTCAATGCCCATTTCTTTCTAAATCAGAGAATTTTAAAAGACAGCCATCATGTTAATTCCATTATTAACCTTCTTGCCCTCAAAATTTATGCAGTGGATCTCTTGGCCTAAAAGTTTCACTGCCAACATTTGAGGCATATAGCAAGTATCCAATACAATCACATAATAATCACATTAATCCCCGCAGTTCTTGGGTGGGAGAATACACACATAAACCTCCCCATGATGTCAGTGTCAGAGGTCAGTTTTTTAACTCATGTTCATTAGAACAATACTCTTTACTCCAATATCTAAACGATTTAATAGGAAATAAACTCTTAACCTCATTCAAGCCAATGGCAAGATACCCACTGACTTCAGTCAGGCCTGGATTTCATGCCCAATCTTCACCTCAATGAGAACATTCTCCTCTCAGCATGGGTGCATCTCAAAATAAGCTACACAATCTGAGCTACACAAATTGTAAATTTTGTAAATCTCTACACCTTTGAAATAGTATGATAGATGCCTATTTCCCTGCAGGACAATGAACCTATGCAAATCCTCAGGACCTGAATCTATGTCTTGACACTAAGCTCAGATTCCTTCAAACTGCTTCTTTGGCTTCTCCATAATTCTCTTTGTTCCATATCTATGTATTTTGTCACCTACATCTTCTCGCTCTTCACTGCTATTTATGTCAGTTTTTTGCTCACTTCAGCAGAGTCAGACTAAGAAGGGAAATCTTTCATCTGAGATAGTCACAAAGTAAAAAAGATCTATTGGGAACTGTCAAAATAAATCTTTTTTTCTGTTAGGAAGGTGAATTCTAAACCTACACACATAGCCTGTGAGAGAATCTGCACATGAACAATTAAAATGCACTTAAATGGAGCCAAATGAAGTGAAAATTTACTTACTATCTCTGTACCATTCAACACGAGGTCGAAGCCTAGTCAGATCTGGGGTGACCAGCAGAGTACATTTGAGTGTAACTGTTTCACCTTCCATCCCAAAGGTAACACCAAACTTCTCCAAAAACTGAACATCAATATGGGTGAAGCAAACATCTGATGACAGGGGCACTGCACACAGAGAAATCATGAGAATATTAAGCACTAGAGGATTGTTGTCCCGATAAGAGCAGTAAATAGAATCCATGGGTGATGCATATTGCTAGTCAATACTTGCAGCTGGGAAATTAAAAGCACATGCACATCTTACATTGTCATGTCTTAACATTTAGAAAGGAAAGCTAGAGACAATATTTATTATTTTGAGCTGAAAAAAATATTACTGTACTCAGGTGCCAGGCAATGATAAGATTGCACAACGATACATTTTCTCACAAACAAGAAATACACTTACAATGGATGGGTAATATTGCACCAGGGTATGGCTCTTCATCCCCTCTGAATCCTGTAAACAAGGACAGTTAAGAATCAACCCAAATAAGGGTGACATTTATTTCTTATTTGTAGAAGTGTTGTAGCCATGTTGGTACCAGGATATGAGAGACAATATCCTTTATTGACCCAACTTCTCTTGGTGTAAGGAACAACCTTTTTACCTTCAAATAGCACTTTTCTGCAGTTTTGTAGAAAATCACCAGAATGTCTGAATTAATTATAAGGAGGGCATATACTGTTGAGTACAAGGGTTTCACACATGCTGTATGAAGATTTAAAATGACATGGGCAATCAAGAATTAGCAGGCAGTAGTATGTGTTACAAATTGTTGCAGTGAGCCATGAAACCAATGTCTCTCTTAAATCTGAAGCAAAATACAGGACTATGTAGCACTTTAAAGACTAAGAAGATGGTTTATTAGATGATGAGCTTTTGTGGGCCAGACCCACTTCCTCAGATCAAGCAGTGGAAGAAAAGAGTCACAACCATATATACCGTATATATGGTTGTGACTCTTTTCTTCCACTACTTGATCTGAGGAAGAGTCACAACCATATATACGGTATATATGGTTGTGACTCTTTTCTTCCACTGCTTGATCTGAGGAAGAGTCACAACCATATATACGGTATATATGGTTGTGACTCTTTTCTTCCACTGCTTGATCTGAGGAAGTGGGTCTGGCCCACAAAAGCTCTTCATCTAATAAACCATCTTGTTAGTCTTTAAAGTGCTACATAGTCCTGCATTTTGCTTCAGCTACACCAGACTAACACGGCTACATTTCTATTACTATTCTATTAAATCTGTGGATTTTAGTGTCTAGAAGAGCTAAAAATGTACGTCCCCAGGCTCATCTTTGGAGGGTAATTTGCATTCCTTTGAGGATGAGGACAGGTTTTTTTTATTATATTTATTCCAGGCTTAATTGTTTTATAAGACTTACTCCTCACAACCACAGCAGCGTTGGTTGACACCTGTCCATGGACATTTGTTGCAATTGCTGTATAGGTAGCAGTATCATCAAAATTAGCTCTGTGGGGAAAAGAGACAAAGTACTGTTAATATAAATGAAATTATAAGATCAAAAATAATTTACACTGCATCAAATGCAGCCACACAGGGTCTAGTGTTGAAATAACTCCCACTCTTCCCCACCCAAGGACAATGGGCTTAATTCTTTTTCCATCATGATCAAACAGGAGTAATTCCACTGGAGTCACACTGCTGTAAAGTTGTGGTGAGCTCTTTGTATTTTTTAAGAGCCCCTGAATATTTTGATTGTGTAAAATTAATTTGGAAACTCTCAGATGAAAGGGATAAAAATATGGCTGCAAGATTATGGACACCAGGTGTGAAAGAACAGAGCACACTCAAAAGTGTGTGATGCAAGGATCCCAAGTTTTGTGGCATACCATATGGATATCGCTGGAGTGATAAGAATGGCACGCATTTGCTTCTGAGCCATGTCATATATTTTCGATTGTGACATGCCACAAAGTGGAATAACTGATGCCACTTACTTCCAGAAATTTACCTCTTGCTGACCATAAACAGGACCAGATGATGGGTCAAATAAAAGAATTAAATGTACAGGGCTCCTAGCTCCTCCCAAAGACAGATCTTCAGCCTTGTAGTTTACAGTAGCAAAATAAAGTGGCAAAATATGGAATAGATTTTTACAATAATTATCAAAGACATAATAGAAAACCCCACGACTTGCTTGGATTACCACAAGAGACCAAGATAGTGGCATAAATACTACAGCATGTGGGGTTGTTGTGTATGCTGGGAAAACAAATTAATCACTTTTTAACTCTAAATTGTTGCTCTTTTAATACACACACAAAATAAACCAGTAATTCTTCACAAATCTATCTAAAGTTGAACTGACCCTTTGCTGTGGTATCTGGTCTTATGAAACTTTGGACATGAATCCTTAGCTTCTTAATATGGAAAGAAAATACAGCATAAAATTAAAATAACACTAACAGTCTGATGTAAAAGATCAAAAAACGAGGAAAACCTGCAGTAAGTTTTCTATTCTCTTCTTAATCTACACAGTTATCTCTAGGTATTTAAGCATAAGTGGCATATAGGATTCACACTCTATATGTCAAATTGGTTTGTTTGGGATTTCTGACACAAAGGATGACATTAGCATTCGTATTATTTTATATATTTGTTTGTTTATTATTCAAGCATTCCATCCCATAGAAGCTAGAGCCTCCTGAGTGGCAGCTTACCACGAGCTGCTCTGCACTCCAGAACCCAACTTTGCAGCATGAAAGATGACCTTTGGACTCTGCAGCCACACCCACATCCTTACACATTGAGGGCACATCCATGCAGCAAGGCAAAAGTCAAATTAAGCTATGGAATTCTGATACGTCAATTGCACAGCTGAAGTTAAAATAGCTTAACCTGGCTTTTGGCGCTGTCTACGCAGCAGGAAGTAGAAGGAAGAGCACTCTTCCTTCCACTTCCCTTACTCCTCGTGAAATGAGGGTTACCAGAGTCAGAGTAAGAAGTCCTGCAGCTTGCTATTACTTTGAAATAATGTTGTTTTTTTCTAAATTAGTTATTCCAAATAACATCAGTTATTCCAAAATAACGCTGCTGAAATAATGCTGCTGTGTAGACATAGTCTGATTGTGCTTCCCATAGAATCCAGAAGGGATGGAAGATCTCCCCCTCAGTATTTAAATTTAAACAAGCATAAAACATTTAGATTCTTGTGCCATAATGTATCACTACTAGTACCTTACCTGTCCTGCAGTGACATTTGCAAAGCCAGGATACTTACACATTTTGGGGGGTTTCTGTTTTACTTTTTAAAGCAATGCTTGTGGAATTTGAAAACTAAGAGCTGTGGCTAGTTAGGCATACTGAAGCAGATCTTACATAGCTATATGCAATCTTCCCCCCACACAAGTCGGTGAATGCTCTGTCAAGGCCCCTGCTATGACAGCTCTAGATCTTCTTTAAAGAAGGACTGCAGCCAGTTATACTGGAGCTAGGGACCTAACAAAAGGCTAAATAAAGTCTTAACTGTATTCCCTGTGTGTGAGGCAGTGTCTATTTACACTTCCTAGAAGGAGCCTGGGAAATCTAAAGTCTGGTCTACTGTAAAAAGCAGTTTATCAAAATAACTACATTAGTAAGGGGTGTGAAATAACCACACCCCTACCCAACATAGCTATGCCAACAAGACACCCAGTGTAGACACAGCTAAGGTGATGGCACAGGGCTTGATCAGCATAGCTAACGTCACTCAGGGAGGTGATGTTCCTGTAGGGGCAGAAAAACCCCTTCTGTCTGCATAGCCTGCATCTACACTATAGGGCCATTTCAACATAGCAATGTCAGTGTAGTCTCCAGAGTGTCAACATACCCACATTTGCTTCCCTGCTCCCTGTTGCTTCCAAGGAGGCAGGGCCAGTCTTACGGTTGGCCGATGTGGGCCCGGGCCCAGGCCCAGGGCATTGCAGTCAGAGGGGCACCACAAAGGGCTGACCCCTCCCCTACAGCTCCTTTTTTGGCATTTCTTTGCCTCTCCCATCTTGCACCTTGGGTCCCTTCTTCCTCCTCACCCTTCCCCTCTGGCCAACTGAACATTCCAGTTCCAGCGTGCTCTATCTGGGGAAAGGTAGAGCAGTGCACTACAAGCCTCCCTCCCCCATGCTGCAGCCAGCCAAGGGAATGCTGGGGCTAATTGATTTCCCCCACCCTTGGGAGCGAGGCCAGGACGGGACTGGGATCAGCTGATCCCAGGTGAAAGCATGGCTCCACTCTGCTAAGAATGTTGTCTGCTCCTTTTGCTACTGGAGTGAGGAAGTAGCAGCTGCAACTGCAGAGTCCTTAACAGAGGCAGAGAGAGGAGAGTACCTGTTCCCACTGATTGAACCCTGAGCTAGCTAGCCCGCTGCCTACCCTTCCTCCAGTCTCCAGAGGGTTGTGGCCCCAGTGGCACAATCCAGGCTGTGTGTCATTTGCAGAGATGGCAGGAGTGGTGGGAAATGGTACTCCAATAAGTGCCTGTGTTCATCTGTTATCAAGACCCTCAATAACACTTTTGATGTTGTTTTTTCTTTCTCTTCTCCAGCCTGCATCTATCTGGTCCTTCTCTTCAGGGCATGCTTTGTTTATAGCTGGAGATAGCCCCTGTGCCTGGGTTTATCTTTTCTTGTCCCCCCACCCATGCTCTACAAAGAGCCAGGTTTATTTCTTCTGCTTCTTGTTGCCCAAAAAGTGCCCCCTTCCAAGCCTTGTCTTTCCTTTCATGTGAAAAGTCTGGTGGTGGTGCCAGACCTGTCAGGTTTTTTGTTTGTTTTTTTATTACTGAAAAATAACAAATCTCTTCCTAGTTGCTGTTCATGATGCAAAGAGCATATGGGGGTACGGAGGAGTTATTCTAGAGAGATTTAAGGTGAATCAAATCCTTAGGCTACATCTAGACTACATCCCTTTTTCGGAAAAGGGATATAAATTAGACGTATCGCAATTGCTAATGAAGCAGGGATTTAAATCTCCCGCGCTTCATTAGCATAAAAATGGCTGCCGCTAATACAACAATGCAATCTTGAGAAGAGCAAAGTGATACATGGTGGACAAAATCTTTTGACCTATTCACAAACATTGCTGGGTCTAAATTAATCATTGACAGTGTAATCGATGACAGGTGAGACCTGAATTTTGTTGTAGCCAAGAACAAAACACACTGGGTGCATCTAGACTGGCAAGATTTTGCAAAAACTTGCCAGCTGTCTACACTGGCGCTTGAATTTGTGCATGAGCACTGACGTTCTAATGTAAGAATTCAGTGCTGCTTGCGCAAATATTCTGATGCTCCCGCTCAGGGATAAGCCCTCTTGTGCAAGAATACTTGTGCAAGAGGGCCAGTGTAGACAGGCACCTTAATTTTTTGCACAAGAAAGCCCGATGGCTAAAATGGCCATCGGAGCTTTCTTGCGCAAAAGCACGCCTATACTGGGAATGGATGCTTTTGCACAAAAGCATCCATGCCAATCTAGACGCTCATTTGCGGAAATACTTTTAATGGAAAAACTTTTCCGTTAAAAGTATTTCTGCAAAATCATGCCAGTCTAGATGCGGCCACTGTGTAAAAAGGTGCATAACAAGGAATGGGGCAGAAAGAATACAGATGTTCTGCTATTATATAAATCATTGGTATATCTGCATCTAGAATGCTGTGTTGATTCTAACTCAAAAGAATAAAGCAAAAACATGACCTGTTCCAGGTCAGGAAATAAGAATCAGTGGAGGCAAGGAAAGGCTCACACATGATGAAATTTGAAAAGATTGGCCTTCTGCCTTAACTAAGGAAGCCCAACTAGGGGTGTGTCTAGACTACACCTCTCTGTGGACACATTAGACACATTGAAATTGCTAATTAAGCAGGGATTTAAATATCCCATGCCTCATTAGCATAAACATGGACACCACTTTTTTTCTAAACAAATTTTAAAAAAATGGCAGGCTAGATGTGGATCTGTCAAAAATAAACCCTTTTTTGACAGATCCTGTAAACCTCATTTTTTGAGGAATACAGGATCTGTTGAAAAAGGGTTTATTTTCGACAGATCCGCATCTAGACTGCCGTTTTTTCAAAAAAACTACGTTTCAAAAAAAAGCGGCAGCCATGTTTATGCTAATGTGGTGCAGGATATTTAAATTCCTGCTTCATTAGCAATTTCGATGTGCTTGATTTACATCCCTCTGTCAACAGAGGGATGCAGTCTAGACATAGCCTAGGAGGTGAAAGACTAGCACAAGACCCCTCTAAGCAGCCAGAAATCAACAGAATATGGGAAGGGTTGTATCTTGTGAATCCAGAAGACATGGTAAATTGACCAAAGGATGTCTTAAAAATCTGAAACAGAGCTATGAAGGTGATTTGGGTTCCTGCACAGGTTGAGAGTCCTCTGAGATAAATGGGCAGATGAAAGTTTCCAATTACAACTAAAATGGGGGTGATGCTCTGTTTTTGGCATCTCAAGAATTTTCCATCTGGGGACAAAATACCCAGTATATTCATAGGAATAAATGTCACACTTGCATCAGAAGTAAAAGTTCAGTACATATGCCTTGGAGAAGTGCTAAGAAGAAATTCCAAAGCCATTTTAAGAGGCTGCAGCTCAGATGACATGTAGCTCAGCACTTTGGTATGGACAGCTGAGAAGAGTACAGGAGTGGTTAGGTAAATAATCTTAGCTGTCCTGTATCCAGAAAAAAAGATATATGCACATTTCAACTTGTTGGCTCTGCCATCTGAAAGTCTACATCACATCTTTTTTTCCCCTTCCAAATTCAAGAAGTAGGCAGGATTTGTTTACACTACAAAGGTACAGCTAGTACTATCAAAGTGGGATTTTATTTCTTGCTTTTCTAAGGCCCTACTTAACTTGCAATATTGCAGTATTTATGGATGCTACAATTTTAAGCTACCACCACAATTTTTACAGTGGAAGCCCAACTATGTGTGGGGCCGATAGCAGAAGCTCCCACTCCCTGCCTCAGGTGGTGACTGTGGAAAATCATGGAAAAGTAATAATCAACTTTATTACCCCAAATAATATTGAAAATGTAAGCAGGGGCTGAATCAGTGCTTCCATTACAGCCAGCTTGAAAGTAGGAATAAGGGATCTTCCGGAAAAGGGCTTATTTTCCGCAAGATCCCGTCTAGACTGGTGCTTTTCTCCGGCAAAACCCCGAGCCGGAAAAAAGCGGCAGCCATGTTCATGCAAATGCCGCGGGGGATATTTAAATCCCCCGCGGCATTTGCAATTCTGACTGGTCTCATTAGCATCCCTTTTACGGAAAAGGGTGCCAATGTAGACACAGCCCGAGTGTGTTTATATAAAGACAGCTTGCCCCTGCTTTGCTTAGATGTGTTAGATATTTGGCTGTTACAATGGTGTTTTGCTCACTGTAATCAACTTGGTTGGTGTTACAAATTGTGTTAAACTAATTGCAATCTCTTTAATTATTGGGGGAATACAAAAGAAGAGAGTCTGTTCTTAACCTGGCACAGAGGAGGGAAATATTCTTTGTTTAAAGAATGTGATTCTAAGTGTGTTCATGTAAATACAGTTCACTTAGTTTGCTTTGACCTGCTAGATATTCAACTGTTATAATGGTGTTTTGCCCCTCATTGCGTTGCCACTAAATGCAAGGATTGTGAGATATGATCACTAATGCTTGCATTTATTGTGGGAATGCAGAAAAGTCTGACTGTTTAACTCAGTTCGAATGAGAGAAACTCTCAGGCTATATCTAGACGGGCATGATTTTCCGCAAATGCTTTTAACGGAAAAGTTTTCCGTTAAAAGCATTTGCAGAAAAGAGCATTAGATTGGCACGGATGCTTTTCCGCAAAATCACTTTTTGCAGAAAAGCGTCCGTGCCAATCTACACTGGTCCTCTTGCGCAAAAGCATTTGCACAAGAGGGCTTTGCCCGAACGGGACCAGCATAGCATTTCCGCAAGAAGAACTGATTTCAGACTGTAGGAAGTCAGTGTTCTTGCAGAAATTCAAGCAGCCAGTGTAGACAGCTGGCAAGTTTTTCCCCAAAAGCAATTGCTTTTGCGGAAAAACTTGCCAGTCTAGATGCAGCCTCAGTGTAAAGAACTTCAGATGGACAAGGCTTCCCCTGCAAAGCTGCTCTGTGAATTTAACTGGGGGACGGGCAGAGGGAGCCAGCCAGAGGGATGGGCAGTTGTGAGCTGTAAGACTGGTTCAACCTCTTTCTCTTTCCCCCTCCTTCTCTGCCCTCCCCCTCTCCCGCACACACACATCCATTCTAATGATAGAACTAGAGCAGACTCCATAAGGAATCTCTTTATTATTTTTAATTTACTTCAGTAGATGCTAGAATTTCTTGTGACTAGACTGTGTTTTGAGCCACAAGAAACTCACGAGAGCTGAAATCACTAGGTTTGGCCCAAAGCCAAATCCATCACAAGCCAGTGGAGGATGCAATGAGTGGCCAGCGGAGCAGTGGCAGTGAGGTGAGACAAATGGCCAGCAAGGTGGTGCCAGAAAGTAGCAAGCAGGTGGATGGTGAGCGACCAGTGGAGTAAGATGCCTCCTTACCTCCCCCTCAACTCAGGATGGGAGGTGAACTCTGTGGATGCACCTCAGAACTCTGTGTCTGCCCTGACCAAGGGCAGCAACTATGAGTGGGGTGCGGAGAAGAGTTGGGCATGTGAAGGGGACATTTACATTGCTGGACTTAAAGACCTTTTTTTCTGTTCACTTACCTCTTGATTTGTTTCTTTTTGCTGACAATTTGTGGGCTATGGTAGATTTCCCTACCTCTGCATTACAATGACCCTATACCCAGACTACTTAGGAAGTATCCTCTCAAATAATTCAGAGTAACTGCCGAGCAGAAGTTAAGTGTGCTATAGTTCACATTTTTATAACACATTTTAGAAATTTACAGTAAAATATTTAACAGTTGTACACTAAATAGTATTTTCTTATTCATGAGAATAATTTACCTGTTTATCTCCAGCATATGCACCCCATATTTGCTTTCAATGCTGTATTTTCCTGGTTCACTTGCAGGTGTAATCAATTCCTCATTTTTATACCTAACAATCAAGAAGAAAAACAAATACCCTGCAGTACAATTTAGTGATTATTCCATCAGGATGTCATATTTTAATAACTGAGTTCTCTCTGTATAAATAGTATACATGAATAAATACAGGGAATATGACCATGACTTGCCCATACATGGTCAAGCAAGGAAATAAAAGGAAATAATTATAGTTTGGACAGGGATGTGAATGTAAAGCTACACGCTCACACTGAGCAGGCAAGTGGGGAGTGAGTAGAAATGAGTGAGAGTGTGTTGAACTTCCCAGCACACTAGCCAACAAAGCCACTGGCATGAACAGAAACTGTGATTAATCGACAGCCAATTAACTCACACACTTAACTTAAAATAATTAATTGTGATAAAAAATAATCACAATTAATTCCAGTTTAATTGCACTGCTAAACAATGATAAAATACCAATAGAAATTTATTAAATAATTGGGATTTTTCTACATTTTCAAATATATTGATTTTTATTACAGTACAAAACATACAATGGTCAGTTTATATTATTTTATTACAAATGTTTGCAATAAATTGTAAAAATAATAAAATAAATAGTATTTTTCAATTCGCCTACTACAAATACTGTAATGCAATCTCTTTATCATGCAAGTTCAACTTACAAATGTAGAATTATTTTGTTACAGAGTTCACTCAGTCCTACTTCTTGTTCAGCCAATTGTTAAGACAAACAAGTTTGTTTATGCTGATTTACAATATCACTTGAAAGTGAGAATAGATATTCATATGGCACTTTTGTAGCTGGCACTGCACGGTATTTATGTGCTAGATATGCTAAAAATGTATATGTCTCTTTTGACCACCATTCCAGAGGACATGCTTCCATACTGATTATGCTTGTTAAAGAAATAATCAGTTAATTACATTTATGACTGAACTCCTTAGGGGACAATTGTATGTCTCCTGCTGCTTGTCCCATATTCTGCCTTATATTTCATATTATCGCAAAGTCTTAAAAGACCAACACTCTGATATAGAAACTACAGAACCAAAACAATCACAAAAGAAAATAAACCATCTGTTGGTGACACCTGACTTCAGTGTTGAAAATGAACATACTGCTCATACTGTTTTGGATCATTATCAAGCACAGCCTTTCATTAGCTTGGACACATGTCCTCTAGAATGGGGGATAAAGTATGAAGGAAGCATGAAGGAATCATTAGTGCATCTGGCATGTAAATATCTTGCAATGCTGGGTACAACAGTGCCATGCAAATGCTTTTTCTGTTTTTCAAGTCATATTGTAAACAGTAAGTAAAGATAAGTTCAATTTTCATTATAAAGTGATTACACTGCAGTGCTTGTAATGGAGGAATTTGGAAAATACTACTGCTTTTGTTTTTTACAATGTAAATATTTTTAATAAAAATAAATAAAAATCTGCACTTTGTAATCTGTGTTGTAACTGAAATAAATATATTTGAAAATGTAGAAAATCCAAAAATATTTAAATTGAATTTTATTGTTTAATAGCATGATTAATTGTGCAATTAATCATGATTAATCTTTTAATCACTCAATAAACCTAAAATTTACCTTTTCCTGTGGTTTCTGAGTCTTGACAAGACACCTGATAACTTATCTCTGGCTAGAACTTGTTGGATGGTAAACGTCAAAGGCCAAATTCTCCTACCAGCTGTACCTTTTAACTGGCAGGAGAATGCACTACCATCTCATCAGGTATGGGCTTCCTCTTTGACTTTCTATTTTTTAATTGCTAGGTACTATGGCCTGGGTCTAAAACCTGGAAAACACTTACCATTTAGCAAAGCTCAATGTATTTTACCACTTGCTAAGTTATTATCAGTTAAATTAATGAGCATTTTTGTAATTAGCATTCTGAAATGTATATCTACTTGATATATTACACAAAGTTTGTCCTTCTGCTCCTTTAACTGTAGTATCCACAGCTACTACCCAGCATATCTATGAGAATTTTAAAGGGTACATGACAGAATAGTTCTGTCAGAACTACCAAATGGAAGACAAACTAAACATCCATTTCAGAGGACTGGAAACACAGATTCTTACCATTGTACAACAGGGGTAGGAAATCCTTGTACGGTGAAGTAAAGCCTCACAGGCATTTTTTCCCAAACGGTATGAGACCTCAGTCGTACCAAAATTTCAGGAGCACGACTTATACTTTCCTCAATGGTGTGTCTTTCCAAGGCCATTTGTTCTTCTACCTATTGTATAGAAATAGAAATAAAAAATGGAGTGGAGCATTATCTAGCACCAGAGCCAGATTCTGAAAGCTATATGCAAAGATTAACAGTTGCAACTTAATGGAATGTTGAGAATCATTAAAAGGATATGTAAGATAGAAAATATCATATTGCTTCTATATAAATCTATGGTTACACCCACATCTTGAATACTGCATGCAGATGTGGTTGTCCCATCTTTAAAAAGATACCTTGGAATTGGGAAAGGTTCAGGAAAGGGCAACAAAAATGATTAGGGATATAAACAGCTTCCATATTAGAGATTAATAAGAGTGGGACTTTTCAGCTTGGAAAAGAGGGAACAAAGGGTACGTATAGACTGCAAGGCTCTATCAGAAAAAAGATACACAAAATGTACTCCACATTTTGCATATTTTTTTCCGATAATTTTGTCAGAAGAGGCTTTTCTGAAAAGAGGCCAATCTAGACTGGGCCAAATTTAGGTGAAAAAACCGTCTTTCAAAAGCCCCCTTCTTCCTCATGGAACGAGGAATACAGGGGTTTCCCAAAGAGTGCATTTGCTCTTCCACAAAAAAAAGTGGAATAGCAAATGTGTTCCCTGGACGTGTTCCCGCAGGCTAGCCGTACCCTAAGAGAAGATTGAGGTCTATAAAATCATGACTGCTGTGAAGAAAGCAAATAAGGAAGTGTTACTTACTATTTCAACATAAAGACTAGAAGCCACTAAATGAAAAAAATAGGCAGCAGGTTTCTAACACACAAAAGGAAGCACAGTCAGCCTCTGTAACTCTTTAACAGATGATGTTGTGAAGACCAAGACCATAACAGGGTTCAAAAAGGAGCTAGATAAATTCATGAAGGATAGGTCCATCAATGGCTATTAACCAGGATGAGCAGAGATGGAGTCCCTAGCTTCTGTTTGCCAGAAGCTATGAATGGGTGACAGGGAATGGATTACTACCTGGCATTGGTCATTGTTGGAAGATAGGATACTGGATCAACTGTACCTTTACTCTGACTCAGTGTGGCTTATCTTATGTTCTTAAACTACTGTTGGGCTTTGAAGCATAGTTCTAAACTGCACTTGAGCTTACAGTTCGTCTCAGAAAGGAAATAAAATGATTCTGTTACAGTACCATCCTGTGTATGGTAGCTCTATCCAGATGTTCTCTTGCAAGGAGTCTAGCTGAACGAAGCTCTTCTTCCATATCAGCCAAATCAGTGGCAAACCGGATCCTCTTCTGTTCACTTATATCAGACTTTTGTTCATGAGTCCTGAATTATAAGAGAAAACTATTTATAAGTAACCTAGGATTAAGGCTTTCCTATTATTACTGATACGCAGGAGGCAGAGGATTTGGAAGTCCTATTAGTGGCAGCATTACAAAGGTGCACATTTTATAATGTGAACTATTTCTCCCCCTCAAGTTCTCAAAACAAGCATCTCAAAAACTGCAAATGAATGAGCCTTCTGTTTGCTTGCTCTTCCCAGTGAGCATGAGGCCAGATCATCTGTAGGAATGAATTGCAATAATGCTATTGAAGTCAGTGAGCTGTGCCCATTTACCCCAGCTAAAAAAGTAATGTGGGGATTCTGCAAATAGAGTTACATTATAAGAACAAAATCTATAGAAATCAAATAGGCTATGTCTAGACTGCTGCTTTTTTGTCAGAAAAAGGTATGCAATTGTTTTGAACTACCTAGTTCGAGCCCCGTGTAGCCACGCTGCACGGGGTTCAAACCAGCGGGGTTTTAAAAATGGCGGCTCCCCGCTTATGCAAATGAAGCCCAGGAAATTCAAATGCATACATAGTTCGAACTAGCGGGGTAGTGTAGACATACCCTTAGATGTTTGGCTGGCTCATTCTAGCTCACATGCTCAGGATCTAACTCAGCATTATATATGAGGTCAGGAAGGAATTTTCCCTCAGGCCCGACTGGCAATGAATTTGGGATTTTTAACCTTCCTCTGTAGTGTGTGAAATGGGTCTCTTGCTGAGATTATCTGAGTATATCTCACTTAGCTGTTTTCCTGCCAAGCACTGGTGAATCTCTGTTCCTCTTGTTCTCTGCCTGTAGCACATACAAGTCTAGCCTCCTGTTGGTTGTAATACTGTGGTCTCATTTCAGTTGTTTGTGCTTAGTGTGTGTTTGCTAGATGGTGGTGGTGATCTGTGAGATACAGAGGGTCATACTAGATAATCCAATGACCCCTTCTGGCCTTCAATTCTATAACTCCCATTGACATTAATGGAGTCTGAATCAAGCCCTTATTTCTGTGGTTGTTTATGCTATTTCTTTATATAGTTTCACTATAATTTGAGTCCCAGATTTATTCTGCCTTGTACTGTTTAGAATGTGCTTTATCTCTTTAAATAATAAAATGGGTTACAAATTCAAAGCATATTAAGATTTTTTTAAAACTGGTACATCTCTTTTTGATGATGGGATGATGGTAATACTGGCAACAAAAGGATAGTTTGTAATCCTTCACATTATCTTCAAAGGAAAAGGTATGTGCACTCTATTCTAGAGCCTTCATAACATACATTGTTTGTGGTTTTTGGTGTATTTACCGTGGAGTATGTCAGGGCACATACAGCCATTCAAATTGATGAATGGAATAAAGTATAGGACTTCATATCAATGCTGTAACTGAGACAAGTTATCCCCTTGATAAACAGGATGTGAGGGAGGTAACTAATACAATTAAACTGACCCCAATACATAATCTTCATATTCAGTAAGGGCACAGAATATTTGCTCTTATTAAAAAAAATCCAGATTCTGTATAGATTTCAATTTCTTCTCATTTTAAATCTGTTTCCATAGCCAACTTGGAGCATAACCCTGCACTGAAGGTCTGAAATATAAGATGTAAGAGACATGCAACCCTTTGATATTCTAGACATGACACATAAAGTCAAAGAAGGCTCCAATCTTGCTGACAGCTCTGTCAGTAAATCTACTTTGCCACCTTGCTACTTTTCTGTGGTTCCTTGGTAGCTTTTTGCCAACAGCCATCATGGAATCCTCAGAGTGCCTGTTACTGAACTGCAAATGTATTGTTGTGTTTTACAATTACCTTTCACAGTGAATTCCTAGTTCTATTGGGAAATCTTGACCTTGACTTCAATGAAGCCAGGATTTCTCCCTAAGAGTATCTGACAAGAAAGTGTCTATTCTCTGACATTTGACCCAACAAAGTGATTTACAGGTGCCAATGCAAGCTTTACCTTTTCCTGTATTCTTGTGACTCTTCTTCAGCTGAGGTGTGCAACCTCCTGGAACAGAGCCTACATGTAGTTCTTTCTGTACTGTCAGAGGACTTATAAGAGGCTGCTTGTCTAGAAGCGACCCTTCAAATACAAAAAGAAATCACTATAAAAAGGCTATACATATGAAGTATAGAAGTACAAAGTTTATAGAAATTACATTGAAGCAGTCAAATGGCACACCTGGTACCCAAACAGTGTTGTGTGAGGAATTTACATGTTAAGCTGCATGTAGGAACTCACTCAGTGAAAGAGGATAATATTCATTCCCATACATCTTAAATGCCCAGTAATGTTATCTCAATTTAATTCAGCGTCTTTTAGTCACTGTGCCCATCCCAATCTCTTCTCTGATCATATTGCACAATTGTATAAAAATAATTTCAGTAAATCATTAGGATAATTAATCCTTTGTATGGAACAATCAATAGAGAGCACAAGCTTCCTACAGTATCTTCCTGCCTTTAAACAACTCCCAATTGTTGGCATGTTATGAAGGCCACCAAAGAGTCTCTGATTAACTAGGGAATGAAACATGTTCCAGGGGCATGCACCCTACATGCTTCCAGAAGTCTTGGTCCCATTCATAGCAGGTGGGGCCAATCAACTCAAGCATCTAAGATTATCTCAACTCCCCTGAGAGAAAAGGGATCTCAGGTAGCGCTAACAATAGAACTTGAGACTTAAATTACCTCCACCATATGGATGAAGGAAATTTGAACATGAGAGAAGTTCCGGTTGTCTTTAAAATGTAAAATAAGAATCCCAATGGCCACAACCTGGAATAGTCCAAAATGCATAAAGCCCCACTTCAAGACAATGAACATCTCTACAGAACTGATTTGGCAAGAATAATTCAGTAAAAATAAACATCTCCCATGCACATAAATTCATCTCTCAAATCAGAGAGAGTTTTTATGAGTCATTACTTTGCTTTTAGGGAGGAGTTTCCGACTTGTAGGGGTAATGAACAGATATGAGGGTACACGACTGTTCCATATTGCTAAACAGAAGGGGTTCCCAGCTGGATAGTAGGGAGATCATGGGACAGAGGATTCCCAATATGGAAAAATACATTGCTTTATATAGATATGAAATCAAGAACAAAGTCACTTTTTCTTTCCTTTACAAAGTTCTGCATTTTGAAATAGATTCCTCTACAACAGAAGCTCCTCTAAAACTGATGGAAAATGTATGGTACTTACCTTCTTGCTGCATACTCTTGGAGCAAGTATCTTGTCTGAATATTGCGGTAGGACTGATCAAAGTGTTTATGCCTTCTCTGGTAAAATGGCAATCGCTTCGACGACATACTGCAATTTTCTATAGGCCCTGATTCCTACAGAATAAGTAGTGACACTCATATTTAGCCAAGGGTTTCAATCCCTAACATGCTTTCCTGAGAATTTTACAATATTGTGATTTGTTGAACCATTTGTTACTTACTACAGCCTGAGTAATGTCATTTCATGAATGACAAAAAATCATACCTGATTAATATAGCCACCTCAAGCTGTGATCTCACTAACTAAGCCAGGCTGGATATGATCAGTACTAGAATTGGAGACCTCCTGTGACATACTTCTGACTGAATCAATACTAAAGTAATTCCCAAGCATGGAGTCAGGAAATGTGATTGTACTGCCAATGGTACTATCTGTTTGTGTTCACTGAAAATCCAATGACATCTTTTACCAAAAGCAGGGATATTACCATCGGTGTCTGGATAAATTCCAGATAGGGTAATTATAGTCTGATGACCTAAATTCCTCTTGCAGTTTCAGTTGGATAGGGATTCTTCACTTCCTGTTCTCCTTCTCTGAATAGTCATACAGGATTGCTTCTCTGAATAGTCATACAGGATTGCAGCTGCTACATTCCACACCAGAAGTGGTTGCATTTCAGTGGTGAGTGGAGCAATTCCTATATATAAAGTTTGCAAAGCACTTTGGGTCAAATCCTGAGGTCCTTAGGCTGGCAAATTCCTACTGGGGTAAATAAGTATTTGCTTTAGTAAGGATTAGATCCCTGGAGTTCAGGGAGAATGTGCCAGCCATTACATCGCTTCGTGGGGTGCAGCCTACTCCTCCATAGCATTCTGGTCCCATTCATCAACCTAGAGCAGAGCAGAGCAAGTACAGGGCCATTGGCCCACCTCTGTCCTGACCCTGTAGGAGTACAGTGGGACAAGATCTTTTGTGGTACACACAAGGAGGCAAAGAGGACTCTTTGTACCCTCCTCATCCTTCATTGTACCCACGCCAAGGCCAGTAGGTATGGCACTGGGTATGGTGTTGGGATCCCACCCATCATACTCAATTATTTTCCCAGTTGTCAAGAAGACCTAATAAGTAACCTTTATTACTGCGTATTCAAAGGACATGAAGGGGCTTGATACACATATTAAAATAACTTCTTATTTAAATCAACATCAAAGGTAATGACATAGTTTAATCAATATCCTATTTCAAACTGTAGATCAGGAAATGTATCAACTATTGTGCAAACCTACATTTTAAAATTAAAATGAATAATCCATATATTCAACTTAGCTGGATATTATATTTCAGGAAAAATATAGGACATAAAATAGAGAAAGCCAAAAATGAAATGATCATGATTCTTTTTAAATAATTTTAGTTTCTTTATCTTTCACACAAAATGCATTAGTGTAATGCTTAAACACAAATTTTCCACTACATATTTATATTAATCTTTTTCTATTTTTGAGATAAGATATTTTAAACAATTATTTCAAATATGTAAAAAATCAGGTGCAAAAATGTTAGTTTGAAAATGGAAAATAAATTGTAAACAAAAAGTTTCAACATATTTTTGATAAAAATGTGACATGAAAATTTTCAAGTACCCCTAATTATGCCCTGTTTAATTTTTGTTTTTTTTAAAAAGCACTATAAATACTTAGATGCAGCAACCAACGCTTGATAAAACAGAATTTGATTTTTCATCTAGCATATGAGCTTTTCAGAAGGCAAAGGATAAATGGAATCTTGCCGTTCTTACTCTAGTAAGTCTCCCATTGATGTGTTTGAGTGTGAATGTTGCTCAAGAATTACAGAAAGTGGCCCATATATGGGATTTAAACACATACTTTCACACACACACAATCCACCATGTTTTCTAGTCCAGCAAATGGAACCATAATAATGTTCTTTCGTAAATAGTACAATTTCCAGAGTAACTGCAAACACCAAAATGGCAAACAGAAATAAGCCACTCAAGCACTATTAAACAGCACTTATCAAACTGAATAAATATTGTGACTGCAGCAAGCCTTCTCCACTTCTGTATGCAATATTCCCAACCCCAGTTATTAAAAATCATGAATCAGGCCTCCCCAAAATCATGATGTTGATTTCAAAGGAACCAGCAACCTCCACGGGCCACTGGGCATGGTGTGTGTGTGTGGGGGGGGGGGGGGGTTGGGGGTGGGGTTCCAGCTCCACGCTCCCAGAAGGAGTGGGGCCTTGGACAGAAGGGGCAGGGAAGGGCAGCCAGTCCTCTGCTTGGCATATTCTCCCCTCCCCTCCGCCCAGCTCTCAGAGCCAGCATGCAGTGCAGCACTGCAGTGGCAATTTAAAAAGCCCTGGGCTTTGGCCACTGCTAATGCTGCTATTGGCGGGCTTGGTTAATTAAAAAAAAAAAAAAGAGAGGTTTTTTTAAAAGTGTTGGATGCTTTTCATTTACCCTCCACTTTCTACACTTCAGTCACATTTTCACACATGTCTCAGCACCCAAATCTCAAAACTTTTATTTTAATGACAGTGGAGATTCTCATGTAATCCCAGGAATCCAAGAACTTAAAAAAAAAACTACACGCACCAAATAGCTTAAGACTACTGATAAATTATGCAAGTTGGCAACATAGATATAACACATATTAAAAAAATTTGATGTGTACACACACAGATTAAATACTAAAAGTGTTCCTGCTCTACCACCATTGTGAGCATGTGACCTGTTCCAATATACCAGCTAACCGGGCAATGAAAAGTCCTGTGTTCCCCCTCTCTTTTTACAGTTAGTTTAATCTCAGATAGGTAGGTGCACACAGACAAGTTCCTGGCTCCTCTCACTTCTACTGTTAATACAGCTGTGTTAAGAGCTACCTGTGTTTGCTTTTAGGATGCATTTGTCCAGTTAAGCTATTTTGTGAATATCACCATATGTTCTTTATCATGTACTCAATCCTGTATCCCTTCTGTCAGGGTCAGGCCATGGACAGATTGTGTGTACTGGTCATTTATCATGATGTAGTCAGGAGACCAGAAGCAAGGTCACTGTCAAGCCCAGTCAGGATGCTGGGAAATTAGGGTTAGATACCAAGATGCAGGTGGGAGGCAGGTGGCAGAGTTGGGATTGAGTCAGGTCAGTATACCAGGAAGTCAGGACCAGGCTACGAGATTACAAATAGCAGAAAATCAGAGTCAGGAACCAATCAGGATCAGAAACCAGAGTCTAAGATTCACAGCTAGGCAAGGTTTGGAGCAGACACAAGCAACAGTCTGCATCATTCCTCAGACTGCTGTCTGTGCTGGCTTCCTGATTTATATACCAGCATGAGCCAATCAGTGCTCTGCAGAAGGTTTCCACTTAGGTCTCGATGGGCCTTCCTGTAATTTCTAGATTCACTGGATCCTCCAGGAGAGCAGAGCTTAAGCTTCCAGTGGTGGTCCGGAAGTATTAGTAGCTGAGAACCCCCAGGTTTCTGGTTCTTGAACTTTCTATGCATCTAAGTCCTATTAAGACCAAATACAAGTCAGCAGAATCAGCTTGTGGCTTATGGATCAGGAAGCTTTTTGTTTTCAAGACCTTACCAAAAGGTTTTGCTATTTTGTTGCTCATAATTCTCTTCTAAAAATAAAATGAACTTTTCAGGGAAGTGCATCTCTTTCCCTTTATTATAAAAGAATCCACTCCCAGACTTCCTCACAATTAGGGATTGAACATTTTAAAGTGTTTGTCCAAACTTGATGTAGAATAAAGACGAATGGCCAACTATCTTTAATGTAGAATAAACACAAATGGCCAACCATTTCTAATGTAGACCCTCACTCGAAGCACTTAACAGAACTTGTGAGCAGCCACATTTATTTAGCCTTCTGTTAACACAGAGGGCAGCTGTTCTCTGGCACAAGTTCAAAATGTAATAATAATTAGGTACAATGTTTGTAGACTATATGTTTAATACTTAGCAGTGCTGCAAAATCAATCCTTTTAGATGCATATTTGGGAGGAAATAAGAGGTAAACTCCTGGACCAATTAATGTCAGTGCCAAAACACCTATTGCCTTTAATAAGGTCAGAATTCACCCCAGGCAGTTTAGAGCAAGATGGGAGTAGTTTCTATGTTCTCTGTTGTAAGTCTTTTTCGAGTCTGCTCCAGTTTATCTCTTGTAAAACCCTAACCCTAACCCTACATGATGTCTAGAGTTCTAGGATAGTATCTAGGCCACACTCTGCCCTCTCTCTTCTTGTGAAACCCCCATTAGTGCAACAGGGCAAATGGTGCATTATTATTATTTATTGTTAGGGCTGTCAATTGATCTGTGTTAATGTCTGTGATTAACAGAACAGGATTAACACATTAAAAAAATTAACACATTAATCGCAGGCATTAATGCTGTACTGCCTCTTTGAAGTGCTGCTCCAGCACTTCAAAGGGGCAGCACAAGCAGAGCCAGGGATCAGCTGGAGTGTCCAGCTGATGCCCGGCTCCATGTTGCAAAGCCCCTTAGAAGTGCCACTTCAGCACTACAAAGAGGCTTTGCAACACGGAGCCGGGAATCAGCTGGGGACTCCAGCTGATCCCCGGCTCCATTTGTACTGCCCGTTTGAAATGCCACTCCATCACCTTAAAGGGGCAGAGCTGACCCTGGGCTCCACCTTGCGCTGCCCTTTTAAAATGCCATGGTGGTGCTTCCAAGGGGCAAAGCTGCATGGAGCACAGGGTCAGCTGGGAACTCCAGTTGATCCCAAGCTCCATGCAGCGCTGCCCCATTGGAACACCGCCATAGCGTTTCAAAAAGGAGTTGCATGCAATTAATCACAATTAAATTTTTTTAATCACTTGATGGCCCTATTTATTATATATTTCTGTTATAGTCACTCCCAGGGACCCTAATCAAGATCAAGAACCTCCATTTTGTGAGGTTCTGTATAAACACAAACACATGGTCTTGCTCAGAAGAAAAATGTTCTCCCTTGCTCTCCACATCCCCCTTATTTATTCTTGGATCTGGACTTTTAATGCTCCATTCATCTAAAGAAGTGGGTTGTATCCACAAAAGCTCATGATACCATTTACATGTTTTGTTAGTCTTTAAGGTGCTGCTAAACTATTCCTTGTTTTTTAAGTTTTTTCAATTTCTGTGAGACAGAGAATATGACTGTTCTCACCATAGACAACTTTCATACCCATGGGCAAGGAGAAGAGGTAAAATCTGCTACTTCTACAGTACATTTCATCTACCATGCTTTACTACTTGCATATATTTTTCTTCCTCATTGTCAAGTCTGCACAACACACTATGTACTTCTCTGCTCGCCTCTGCCCTTGTCTGGCTGCAAAAGTGCAAATAGTGATTGACAAGCTCTTGCCTGCTCTAACTGAACCTTACCTACTGAACGATCAATATAGCCTTCTCCTTTGCTTCTGTAGGAATCTGATACCTTCCACATATTTTGCATCGTTTACCTCTAGTTATATTTTTCTATAACTGCTGCCCAATTCCTGCTGTGACCACACATGCCTAATGGTTCACTATTTATTTGTCACTTAGAAAAGACTAGAATGCTCAGTTTTGGGCCTCCTATTTTCCCACTTTACACCCAATAATGTATAACTGTTAGAGCACCAGAATATATTTAATTCCCAGTTGCCGGTACACTGCAGGGATGGAAGAAAAGTACACATCGGGTATCTTCCAGATGGCTAAATTAGTCTCTTAGAAATTCCTATGTAAAGGCACATTCTCTCATAGCTTAATATGAAAGACTCACATGGTTGCAGCTGGAAGTTTTATGTTAAGATCAAGGGTCATCTATGGCTCTTAAATAAGTCAGGAGATAATTAATCAGGATGGAATTGAATTTATGGGGTGTGGTGTTACCTTCCCTTTTTTAATTGTAAAACTTTTTAAATGCTGATGTTTCTATGTAAATACTAATATATTCAAGAGTCAACTACAATTACAGTTCTTACACTTAAAAAAATCTTTAGGACTAGATTATGAAAATTGACATAATCCCCAACAAGGTGATTATGAATAATCCTCAACAAGGAGATATAGAAAAAGTTTGGCTCATAGAGACAAGATCTTCCTGGACCTTCCTACTGCCCAGAGAGGCTTTGCACATTGCTTCACCCCTCTGGCTAGGTCTACACTACACCGAACTATCAGAAAGATGTGCAAATTGCACTCAGAAAAAGATACTCAAATTGCAGATAGTTTTTTCAGAAGAGGCTTTTCCAAAATTTGGCCCATCTACACTGGGCCAAGTTTCAGAAAAGCCTCCTCTTTCAGAAGAGCCCTTCTTTCTCGTGGGAGGTAGAAGACAGGGGTTCCTAAAGAGCACATCTGCACTTCTGCAAAAAAAAAAAAAAAAAAGTGAAAGAGCAGCCGTGTTGCCTGGACATGGCAGAGTTTTTCCAGGATACCTCTGGTATCCCAGAAAAATCCTGTAATGTAGGCATAGCCTTCGTTGCCACATAGGCTCCCCTCTGCAGTCGTCCAGCTCTGCTTAGGTAGTGGAGCCATGGCTCTGCCTCCTGGATACCTCACCTCACCACCTTTGGGGCAATATGCACCTTCAGGGGAGTAGGAAGAAAACAGTTCTTGCATGTCCATGAATGTAAGAATTGTAATTCTGCTTGGTCCTTTTGTAGGCTATTTAGAGGTGAAGGCTCCTTTTTTAACTCTTCCCATTGTCCCCCTGTGTCAATTCTAGAAAGAATCTGGACCAGAGAGAGTACATATATTGATTAACTTTTCTCCAGAAGATTGTAAATGTTCAAAGTAAAAAAAATCATCCTATAAACTTTGTTCTTTTAGAAAGAGTCCATAGTCATATAGCTGCTTACTCAAGACCTGCATTTGGCCCAATACATATAAGCTTCCTTGGCCTGAAATGTAATCATCCTAATTTTCCACATACAAAAGTGGTGTGCAATGGAGTCTCTTCAACGTATGGGGATTCCCAGGGACACTGTAAATGTCCTTTCAACTGAAGGACAAAGAATGTGAAACACAGAGATAGTGAAAGTGAGTTGCTTCCAAGCATTCCAATATCTATTATTCTTCATTACAACACTTTCATTGGCTCTTCTGTGTAATCACCCACTTCCACTATCTCTTTTTAGCAGGCATAATTTCAAGAGCATGAATGCAATTCCAAAAGCTCTATCAGAGGTATTTATCTGGAATTTTCAGGAGGATAAAAACACGTCAAGAAAAACAAAGAATTAACAATCAGAAGTCTATCTTTTAAAGAAAAGTACTTAAAATATAACTGACAAAAACAGCATAGTACTTTTGGTCCCAATTACATTATGTTTATATTCTATATTAAATGGTTTTTTCACATTTTGTAAGTCAATACACAAGAAAGAGGAACTCTGTATTTGAAATAAGAAAGGTACATACACCCACCTGCCTTGAGTCTGTATTCATATAGAAAGATAGTGATGAAAATATAGTATTCATTAAAATAAAATTAACAAATGGAGTAAAACCATGCAATATTTCCCCTCTTGTGTTCATTTTTCTTTTTCTTTTTTCATTTACATATATTGTGCCTTTTTCTTATTTTCCCCAATGGGGGTCATATATTTTGTACACAAAGGTATAACATTTTTCTATCATCATTCCTGTTCATTCTGAATTTGTTTAAAAAATAGAAACATACTTACCAACGGAGAAATAAAAATTGCACAGCTGAGAGGACGAATAGCCTCACTCGGTTTAGCAGACTCTGGCTGAGGAAAACAAAAATAATTTCTCTCTCTAAAGAGAGGCTACTACCCCTTCACTCCCATTT
Source organism: Pelodiscus sinensis (assembly GCF_052426305.1). Classification (NCBI taxonomy): domain Eukaryota; kingdom Metazoa; phylum Chordata; order Testudines; family Trionychidae; genus Pelodiscus; species Pelodiscus sinensis. Next base: position 39,374,114 of record NC_143054.1, on the reverse strand, counting down.
ATGGGCAGATGTGTTGCTATTTATAGAATCAACTGAGTGGTTCTCCTAAAAGTGAGGTCAGTCTAATTGGCATTAAAGTTTAATTTAAAGGGGAAAACCTACCATGTTGTAATTTTTTAATATTAGTTTTTGAGTTGCAAACAAATCTCTCTCCTAAAAAGAACAAATATTGATGCAAAGGTAAGGGTTTCCCCTTCATTGTCATGTTGTGTGTGAAAGTGGTCCAAGTCAAGGATAAGGAAAAAAATTTAAAATCTCATTTTTTGTGTGTTGGTTAAAGTTTTAGAACAGTAATGACTTCAAAGACCAATGTGGAGCCATACAGTTTAAAGTTTTATTAGTGGAGACATAAGATCCTCCTGGTGTAAATTGAGCCTCCCCAATGCCTCTTTAAGAGCTCCTTGGATTATAAAAGACATCACTGACATGTGTTAAGCTGTGTCAACTATATAAAAAAGCCTTGCTAACATGGGAAAAAAGAAAGAGATCAGCTCACTGATCTCCAAAATCTTAATCATCAATTAGTTAACTTGTTGGTTAAAAAAAGAGATATTTCTGCCTATTGTATGCACAGTATGTAATATACAAGGCATTTCCACATATATGCTATATAAGTATATACAGTAAGAAAAATACACACACTAAGAGCATTATCCTGGGAGGATCGGAGTGTCCCCTGCTTCCCAGTGATTACAATGTAAGTTGAGTGCCCTGAGTGCCTCACAGGTACATTTCTTAACTGAAGGGTTGTTACCAGATTTATATGAAGACAACAAGACAGCACCCAATTCACATGTGAAAAAGTAGATTCGAGGCACAAATGGGACAATAACAATGTAGATATATGAAGAGTGACTTGTGCCTGGCATAATAAACTATAGGAGTGATGCTCCTTGCCAATCAAATTTGTGTGTGTGCATGTGCATCAGCACAATTTGGTACCCAGATGGTACGACATTCTCCCTGCTGCTGTTGCCAGCCAGCTCCATGGAACAGTGTGGTAGGGTTGCTGGTTTATAAATCCACCTCCCCACATTTCCCTGTCATCTTTATGGTGGGATATACCCACACAGGGATTGTGACTAAAGGTATGATTCTGTCACACAGGTTATGGATTCTAGGACTTTCCAGAACCACCGCAATGTCTACCAGGGCAGGGCTGGAGCAACTGTCAGCCCTGGAGCTGCTGGAGTAGTGTCCTGAGTTGGGTCAGCCCTTCTCCCAGAATCAGCAGCATGTCAGGAGTAGCTGCCATAGGTCAGGCCCTTGCAGCACTCTGTCAGTCCGGAGCCACAGGGTTTTTTTTAGTAAAAGTCAGGAACAGATCGTGGGCTTCACTGAATTTTTGTTTATTGCCCATGACCAAGGCTGGCCTTAGGGCTAGGCAAACCAGGCCTATGCCCAGGGTGCCACAGCCAGAGGGTGAGGGGCACCTGAGCATGGGTGGTGTTGAGCAAAGGGGGTGGAGGGCATGTGGCAGGGCACACTGGAAGTGCAGGGCTAGGGCTGAGAGCACAAGTGAGAGGAAAGTGCAGGGTTTGGAATGAAGGGGCACAATGCAGGGATCAGTGGTAAAGGGAGCATAGGAGGGTGGCAGGGGTTGGGGAGCCCATGGGTGCCAGGGGAAACGGATGGTGCTATGCCTGCAAAGGACAGGGGCATCAAAACACAAATTTGCCCAGGGCACCATTTACCCTAAGGTTGGCCCTTCCCATGACCTGTCATTGCCTGCAACCTATCCTTGACTTTTACTTAAAATCTTAACCTTAACTGTGATTGAGCAATCTCTGTACTCCTCCAACAGCAAGACTTTTATTTTGCTTGGCTCTTGCATCAGAGTATAAGCTGGGCAGGGCTTCTAGAGGCTTTGTTCTTCCTAATTTAGATTTCTTAGCAATCAATATTTGTGTGGCTTTTGGGGATGGGCAAAAAGTGATTTTTCTAATCCTGGAAAATTTTCAAGATTTTTACTAAATTTTCTAATCCCAGACTGGGATAAGAATAAATCTTGAAATTTTTCAAAGACTGCTAACCCAGGAAAAAATTAATTGGTAAATGGTTTATTTCAATAATTTTGAAACATTTAGTTCCAATACTGAGGTAATTTACTATAGTTAGCTTATACTTCAAAACACAATCTTTTTGACACAGAGAAATTTTGATTTTAAAAATGTCAAAACTTTTGAAAAAACGTTTTAAAGAAGTTTCACAAAACCTCTTTCTCACAAGACATTTCACTTTCAATTAATGAAAAACATTTTGCCAAAAGATTCCTGAGCAATTGGAGTAGCTATGGACAAATGCTAATTAAACCTGTAGCAAGCCCTCAATTTCATTTTGCTGGGATAATCTTCTCTAGAATGAGAACAGATGACAGGTAATTTCACCATCATTTTCCCTTTTTTCCTCCCAAACAAGGCATCTTTAAAAAAAGATCTTTCTAAAGCTAAATTTGAAGCAATTTTCCACTTTTTTTCTCTTTCTATGATACAGCCCAAAGAACAAAAAGTAGAAACTGAAAATATGTAATAGGTATAAAAGAGCATTATAGAAACTAGTAGCTGACTAACACTTTGAATGTAATTGATGCTTTGAATTAGTTTGTATTTTAAAAATAATGAGATCACAAATCGCAACTATGAATGATAGGTGCAAAGTATAGTCTTGAATTATTTTATTGTAGCTGGCCATGAATTTCAAAGTAAATTAGATAAAGTTAGGGCTATTGTGACAATCTGGACAATTTGTCTATGTACAATTTATTAATTCTACTTGATGTTATGAAGTTGTTAGTATGAAATAGCTGCATCACTGAATGCTTAGATGTAGATGTGGAATCCACAATTTGCTGACAGGGCTGAAGCTGGTCTTTCCCAGACCAGATATAGGAGTGGATCATTAGACTTTGAATGGTTACTTTTGTTTGTGGAAACATTGTGGACAGTTGAAGGCTAAAGAAACCAGTTCAACCAAGTTTCTCTAAAGAAATACTTGTAAACCTCGTTTCATGAGGCATAAGGGATCGGTCGACAAAGGCTTTCCTTGTCGACCGATACCTGTCTTGACTGCCAGTTTGTGCCGACAAACAGCTGAGCCAGCAAAACATGGCAGCCATTTTTATTCTAATGAAGCAGGGGATATTTAAATCCACGCTTCATTGACTATGTCGGTATGTCTAATTTACATGTCTGTTGACAGAGGCATGTAGTCTAGACATATCCATAGGGAAATATCTATGAGTGTGTTTATTATTTTGTATAGAACTGCATGTTTCTCATGCTACCTAAGTAATTAGATGATGATTCAGAATCCTGTACCAAGTTGGCCTGTTTGTTTTCATTATTGCATAGCCCCAAAGAAATAAACAGCAAACCAAAACATTCCCACCTGTACTGGGATTGTGGGAAACATGCAAGAGCTTCTGGAGAGGGTTGGGAAGATGACACTAGTTTCATGACCTTGGCAATTGGACTGCAGGATCCCCACTGCTAATGGGGGGTGGGAGGCAGAAATAAGGTCTGCATGCCTAGAGGCCCAAAGCCAGAGAAAGTGCCTAAACGCTGCCCAGCACCAGCATTCATGTAATACATGAGCAACAGCCACTCTGGTCACTCATGGCTCCCTCTTGTCTCCTGTTGTATTTTTGGGTGAGTGTTTTTCGCAAGGGTACTGTTAAGTTCTGATTACATGCTCTGCTTTTAGTGCCACCTTGTATATTTACTATCTTTAAAAAACTGATCATAGGAATGTACTCCCTGCCTTGGATTATACTCCGAATATTTTCAACTGTATGCCCTTTATTCAGGGTGTATTAGGAAATGTCACTTGAGTGCAAACACACCCACAGGGCTCTGGCTTCTGAGGTGCAACAAAACACCATTGGCCAAAGATCACATGCAACTAAGCAGACTTAATCCAATTCCTGTTGAAGTCAGATGAAAGAGTCTCCTTGTCCTCAGTGGGTATTCAGGCAGGTCCAATGAGAGGCGGACAAACAAGGTACATAATCTAGAAGGCACAGAAAGACTTACAGCTAGATTCACACAGCTGACACAGGCATTCAATGTTCCGTGGTCCAATGCCTACCTGCTAGGCATTCTGTTGCCCAGTGGAATTCACACCTCCAAGTTCCGTGCATAGTTCCCTATGCCTTGTACGGGTAGAGTTCAGCATCTGAGAAAGGGACTCGCAGAAACCATCAAGCTGAGGGACTCACCTAAACTAGCCAGGGGTAAAATGCAGAAAAGAATAGGACTTAAGACTCAGATCCACAAAGGGCCCTAGGCACCTAACTGATAGGCTGGAGAGAAGAGAAGTACCTATCTCTGCTGAAGATTCTCAGCTGAGAACCATGCTCTTGAGCTAGACACCTACATCAAGTCAGCCCTATCCTGTGAAAAAGCAGAGACTTTATAGCCTAGTGGTTAGGCTACAAGTCCCTGCCACCAGTGAATACCTAATTTTACAAAGTGGAATAGTTTCAACAGGAAAGATTGAGAGAATCCTTACCCATAGGCCTGGTGGGATTAGGGCTCTCACTGGGGTTGAGAGAACCATGAATTCAAGTACCTACTCCAAAGGAGAGGATTCAAATCTTGGTCTCCCATACCTCATAGAATCATAGAGCTGGAAGAGACCTCAGGAGGTCATCAAGTCCAGCCCCTAACCAAGGCAGGAACAAACCCAACTAAATCAACCCAGCAGGGGCTTTGTCAAGCTGAGACTTAAAAACCTCTAGGGATGGAGATTCCACCGCCACCTGAGGTAACCTATTCCAGGGCTTCACTACCTGCCTAGTGAAACAGTAATAGGTATGTAGCCATGTTAATCTGGTCTAGCTGAAACAAAAAATAGGAATCAGGACTATGTAGCACTTTAAAGACTAACAAGATGGTTTATTAGGTGATGAGCTTTCGTGGGCCAGACCCATTTCCTCAGATCAAATTGTGGAAGAAAATTGGCACGACCATACATACCAAAGGATACAATCAAAAAAATGAACACATATGAAAAGGACAAATCAAATTTCAGAACAGAAGGGGGATGAGGAGGGAGGTAAATGTCTGAGAGCTAATGATATTAGAGGTGATAATTGGGGAAGCTGTCTTTGTAATGGGTAAGGTAATTAGGGTCCTTGTTAAGACTTAGGTGTAAAGTGTCCAATTTAAGCATGAATGACAGTTAAGAGGATTCTCTTTAAAGTCTGGTGTTAAAAGGTCTTTAAAGCAGGATGCAGATAATCAGGTCATTGAGACAAGGCCCTTTCTGGCTGAAATGGCAAGAAACTGTTTTTTCTTTGTGATCCTGTCTAATATCTGTTTTGTGGGCATTGATTCTTCGGCGAAGTGTCTGAAACGTTTGTCCAATGTACATAGCAGACAGACATTGTCGGCACATGATAGCATAAATTATATTTCTGGATGAGCAGGAAGATGTGTTCTTGATCTTATAACTCAATTGGTTAGGTTAAATAATGGTATCAGCAGAGTGTATATGTGGACACAGCTGGCAACAGGGTTTGTTGCAAGGGAAAGTTCCAGGGTTGGTGTTAGTGGGATATGTCCTGTGGTTGTTGGTAAGAATCATCTTGAGGTTAGATGGTTGTCTATAGGAGACTATAGATCTGTCTCCCAGAGCCTCTCGGAGTTTAGTATCCTGTTCCAGTATAGGTTGTAGTTTATTGATTATGTGTTGGACGGGTTTAAGTTGGGGGCTGTAGGTGATGACAAGTGGTGTTCTATTGTTGGTTTTCTTGGGTCTTTCTTGAAGTAGATGGTTTTTGGGTATTCGTCTGGCTCTTTCAATTTGCTTTTTTATTTCTCTGGGTGGATAGTTGAGGTTTATAAATGCTTGGTAGAGATCCTGAAGTTTCTGGTCTGTGTCAGTGGGATTAGAGCAGATGTGATTGTATCGAAGGGCTTGGTTATAGAAGATGGATCGTATGGTGTGTTTTGGATGGGAGCTGGCGGCATGAAGGTAACTTTATGAGTCGGTGGGTTTTCTGTAGAGAGTGGTGTCTAATTTACCACTGGTGATTTGTACTGTGGCACCCAGGAAATGGATCTCTCGTGTAGAATGGTCCAGGCTGAGATTGATGGTGGGGTGTAGGTTGTTAAAATCTCTGTGGAATGTCTCCAGTGTTTCTTGGCCATGGGTCCAGATCATAAAGATGTCATCGATGTAGCGTAAGTAGAGAAGTGGTAAGAGGGGATGCGATCTGAGGAAACATTGTTCTAAGTCAACCATAAAGATGTTAGCGTACTGTGGGGCCACGTGTGTACCCATGGCTGTGCTGCTGATCTGGAGGTATAAGCCAATTTTCTTCCACAATTTGATCTGAGGAAGTGGATCTGGCCCACGAAAGCTCATCACCTAATAAAGCATCTTGTTAGTCTTTAAAGTGCTACATAGTCCTGTTTCCTAGTGAAACAGTTTTTCCCAATATTCAACCTAGACCTTCCCCACTGTAACTTGAGACCATTGCTCCTTCTTCTGCCATCTGTCACTACTGTGAACAGCCTTTCTCCATCCTCTTTGGAATTTCCCTTCAGAAAGTTGCAGGCTGCTATCAAATCCCTCCTCACTCTTCTCTTCTGCAGACTAAACAAACCCAAATCCTTCAGTCTCTCCTCATAGGTCATGCGCTCCAGCCCCAAATCATTTTGGTCGCCCTCCACTGGACCTTCTCCAATACATCCACATCCTTTATATAGTGGGGGGCCCAGAACTGGACACAATATTCTAGATGTGGCCTCAGCAGAGCCAAATAAAGAGGAATAATCACTTCTCTGGATCTGCTGCCAATGCTCCTCCTAATGCACCCCAATATGCCATTAGCCTTCTTGGCTACAAGGGCACACTGTTGACTCATATCCAGCTTCTCATAACACTGTATTCCCCAGGTCCTTTTCTGCAGAACTGCTACTTAGCCATTCAGTCCCCAACCTGTAACAATGCTTGGGAGTCTTCCGTCCCAAGTGCAGGACTCTACACTTGTCCTTGTTGAACCTCATCAGATTTCTTTTGGCCCAGTCCTCTAATCTGTCCAGGTCACTCTGGACCCTATCCCTGCCCTCCAGCATATCTACCTCTCCTCCTAGCTTAGTGTCATCTGTGAACTTGCTGAAGGTGCAATTCATCCCCTCATCCAGGTCATTAATAAAGTTGTTGAACAAAACCAGTGCTAGAACAGATCCTTGGGGCACTCCACTAGAAACCAATTGCCAACCAGACATCGAGCCCTTGATCACTACCCTTTGGGTCCAACAGTCTCGCCAGCTTTCCATCCATTTTACAGTCCATTTATCCAATCCATATTCCCTTAACTTGATGGCAAGAATATTGTGGGAGACTGTATCAAAAGCTTTGCTAAAGTCAAGGTATATCACATCCAATGACTTTCCCATATCTACAGAGCCAGTTACCTCATCATAGAAGCTAATCAGATTGGTCAGGCACGACTTGCCCTTCGTGAATCCATGTTGACTATTCCCAGTCACTTTCCATTTTGAAGCACTTGGAAGAGGGGATGCCTTGAGGATCCCCTCCATGATTTTTCCAGGGACTGAGGTAAGGCTGACCAGTCTGTAGTTCCCTGGATTGTCCTTCTTCTCTTTTTTAAATATGGGCATATTTTCCTTTTTCCAATCATCCAGGATCTCTCCCGATCTCCACGAGTTTTCAAAGATAATGGCCAAAGGCTCCGCAATGACACTTGCCAACTCCCGCAGTACTCTCGGATGCATTAAATCTGGGCCCATGGGTTTGTATATGTTTAGCTTTTCTAAATAGTTCCTAACTTGTTCTTTCCCCACCATGGGCTGTCCACCTCCTTCCCATACTGTGTTGCCTAGTGCATTTGTCTGGGAGCTGACCTTGTCCGTGAACACAAAGGCAAAGAAAGCATTGAGTACTTCAGTTTTTCCCACATCATCTGTCACTAGGTTACCTCCCTTATCCAGTAAGGACCCCACGCCCTCTCTGATCACCCTCTTATTGCTAACATGCCTGTAGAAACCTTTCTTGTTATCCTTCACATTCCTTGCTAGCTGCGATTTCAATTGTGCTTTCACCTTCCTGATAACTCCCATGCATTCTCAAGCAATATATTTATACTCCTCCCTAGACATACCTCAAGGGAGTGTCCTATCTGTTAGGCTTTTAGGATCCTGCGGAGCATGTATTCCTAGCCAGTCCCCCAAATTCTGGACTTGCTTGTTCCTAGTTGTCTTCTGTGAGGGTTTGGTGTGCTGTGAGCATGCCTACTAGATTGGGCCCTGCAGGTGAGAGAAACTGGGGTTACACTGGGTTTGAGAATCCTCCTGGGGCTTAGACACAAGCTAAGGCACTAGTCATTTTGAAGTGTCAGCTCTTGGGCAGCTTTGTACATGCCCACCCGCAGAAACTTAAGCCATTACAGGGTTAGGTGGCAGCTGAGTGGTGACTTTGTGAAGATCAGTGGTGCATAAATGTTGATCTTAGGTGCCTTAAGAGCACTGCTGGCTGTCACCTCTTGGTTATCATTACAAAAATACTAAACCCTGTTGAGATCTCACTTCTTTCTTGTGCTCCTTGCTGTACATCACCATAAAACTAGGAACAGGGTGTGGGGCAGAAAAACAGAATGGGAAGTTCATGGCAGGGACGTAACATGTAGCATTTTAGGAATATTGGCAGATATTGGCAGATGGATGGGATGGCAGGAAGTCTGCATTTGTACTATGGTGATGATGAATTTTAAGCATATGAAGCCTGCTATTCATAAAGAATCAAGATTGCTATAATCAAATGTCATACCAAGAGGACATTCCTGTCTCAAACATACCAGACTTTCTCTGAAAACTCCAGGTCTCTTTCACCCAGATCTCTAGCCCTCAGAAATGTAGAAATTCATCCTCTTCCCCCAGGATGCACTTTCTTTGGTCTCCATTCAACAAGGTAACAAACTATTCTGGTGCTTAAAGTTGGGCATGCGCTTAAGTATCTTGCATCAGCTGGTAATTACTTTGTAACTATCTTTTCACCACTTATCTCTATGAAGACCTTCCCAGGTATACTAGGTAGAAAGGCATTTAGTTCTGGGATGCTAATGCAGTGGTGAAACCACACAAGAAAATCTGGATGGGTGAGGACAGGGAAGGAACCAGAAGAGAAAACGTATTAGTCCTGCAAAGGCTTAATAGGGGACATCAAAAGAATAACACAAATGTGTCAAGGAAGGGGGAAAATATCCCTCTCCTCCCACAGTTTTTGCACCGGTTATCCCAAGGTGATCTCTGGGAATCTGAACGCTGCTAGATGCACTGTCAGCTTCAGCTAGTTTTTAGGTCTTTTTAATATTTTCCCTCAGTTTATCCTTCTCTTGTTGCTAAGGAAGTGATACATCCTCCCAGACTGTACACGAATATTAACATTCTTTTCGCTTTTGAATTCTTCAAATATCCCTAGCATATTGAGAGTTTTCCATTATTTGGGGGCTCAAGTACTTGAAAAGACATTTCAATCTGTGCAGTCATATGACCTATTATTTGTGTGGTCATTGGATACGTTTTTTTATAGTAGAGGGTGGTGTGCACCCAAAAATCATGGAAAATCCAGTTGGATTTTCTTCACAGCTGCACATGTAGTAATCACTCTGTGGGCATGACTGTGACAGGAAAAAGTGACTGCAAAGTCCATTACAGAGTCAATAAATCAGGCTCTCTTTTTCTCTCCCACAATC